>NC_141553.1:37870357-38174642 GCF_021556685.1 Rattus norvegicus
GGGATGTACCAAATGATTGCATTTGGAACTTGCATGGAAGCTACATACATTCTTATGTACCCAGTAGCACAGTATCATGCTTCTAAATGATTACAAAGCAAATTGTTCAAAAGTAACCAACTGAAATTTTTACAGTAAAACTGAACAAAAGACTCATTGGGCATTACTAGGTTTCTCCTCTGGCAGCTGGAGGGCAGGGTCACGAACCTCAAAGGTTGAGGTTAATGAAGTCGCACCCCTAGGCTATAACAGGGAGGTTCTATAGAGTTTAGTTCCAGAGTGATGATGTGTCAGCTAGGAAGTAGGACTTTGCCCATATACGGTCTAAAACTGAGCCTTTGGGCAGGCATTCTTAAGTAGATTGCAGGAAATGCATAGATGATTTAATTAGAAGGTTTTTTCCATGTAGGCATGGCTGAGGGGAGAAGAGCAGTTAGAATTTCATGGCTTGTGCAGGGGTAAGGTTTCAAGCCAAACAGGCATAGGAACATAGATGCAACCCTGCCTTAGAGAGACAAGGATGTTAATAACAGGTAATGGCATGATATGATAGCAGAATGTCAAGGCTTACATTGAAACCTTGTTATGTCACAGTTCTCCAAAATTTCTCTCAGGACTCACAACTTACTACCTCATCCGTAAGTTTTGTAAGATTAAGCTAACATTTTCAGAACTTTTGTGTTCCTTCTTTCTGTCCTTAAGGAGTTTAATAACCAATTCTAGAGCTCATCACTTTCCACCTACCATCCTTTCCCTATAGTAAAAATTAATTTTTTCTATAGAAACATGAACCCATTAATGTCACATGAAAACACAGGCTTGTGGTAAGAGCAGAAAGGCTGCATAGTGGATGTCCTTATGGCACATAGAGCTGTGGCTTTCAACTTTAAGTTCCCAGATGGCTTCTTCAAATTTACAAGTAAAAAAAGTTCTAGAACTATAGCAGACATAATAAGCCTTTCCCTGGTTTTGACAAAAATAGAGTATTTCTCCTTGCCTTGGGGATGCATATGACTCTCGTCTTAGTATCTTATCAAGCTGCAGGTTCTACATCAGTGTCAGTGTTTTAGGGCCCAAAAGGGCATTTTGAGCAAGCTATTAGGCAATACTTATGCTCTGACTAATTGATCACATTTTGTGTGGTAAAACTTTGGAAGATCCTCCCAGTAGTCACAGGACTGCCCAGAGAATTAGTTACACTCCATAAGGGTTTATTTCCAGGTGTTGTTGTTGTTACAGTTTTAAGTCATTATATTAATACATATATTAATCACAAACTTGCACCTCTATCAAACATGTCTACATATTAACTGCTAGAATTTAGGAATATGTGCTATTACCTGGCAAAGGGATTTAACCTCAAAGATAAAAGTAAGGTTACTAAAAATTGAAGTACTAGATGATCCAGCTATAATTCTCCCAGATATACAATCCTAAAATGTATATGACCATCTATGTTTCTTGTTCACTAGTCATAATAATCAATATAACAAAATGAACTTGAATATCACTAACAGATAAAAGAAAATGCTATGCCCATACACAGTGGAGTTTTATCCCAGTGAAAGGAGGGATTGCATCACGTGCAGCTTGACTGGAAACTGTCACAGCAAGCACAAAAATGTGACTCAGCATGACAAATATCACGTGTTTCCTCACATGCAAAGAATTTTTTAATTACACACATAAGACATGAAATAGAAAGGAGAGTTATAAAGGTAGAGGTAAGAGTCAATGTGAAGAAGAAAAGGGAAGATGAGACTAGAGAAGAAAAACACTGCATGTCATGCTCATACCCAAGACTCATAAGACTCAAAAAGAAGTTGAAGGGAGGAAAAGAGAAGTAAGTTGGGGAAGAGGAAGGAAGGAAAACACGAGAGGATGAGCAAAGAGCAATGTCTTAACTGATCATTTTATACATCCTAAGTAAAAGAAGTTAAAGATTCTGTTAAAATGGGGAAATTAAGGGCTAGAGAGGTGGCTAAGTGATTAAAACCACTTGCTATGTGTGGTGGTTTGAATAGGACTCAGTCCATAACCAATATATTTGAATACTTGGTCTTTAGAGAATCATGCTACTTGATAGGGATTAGGAGATGGGACCTTGTTGCTGGATGTGTGGTCTGGTTGGAGGAAGGGTGTCACTGGGGGATGGGCTCTGGGATTTCAAATGCTCAACCCAGTCCCAGTGTCTTTTTCTCTCTGCTTGCTGCCTACAGATCAAGATGCAGACCTCTGAGCTTTTTCTCCATCGCCATGTCTGCCTACCTAGCACCATACTTCCCACCATGATGACAATAGACTAAATCTTTGAAAAATGTAAGCAAGCCCCGAATTAAATGCTTTAATTTATAAGAGTTGCTTTGGTCACAGTGTCTCTTCACAGCATTAGAACACTGTGCAATAGTGAGATCACTGAACCTCTCCGGATGACATGTTCAGGAAGAGACCCTTTGAATCACAGACAGACAAGCACACGCACACACACACACACACACACACACACACACACACACACACACACACACACACACACACACGGACAGTTAAGGAAGAACTGAAATATGGCTCAGTAGATAAGGATTTTCTCACTCAAGAGTAAGACTGGAGCTCAGATCTCAAGCTCTCAGGTAAATTCTGGCCCCAGTGTAGCAGTCTGCCTAAAATCTCAGTCACATGAGGTCTGGCTAGCTTGACTAGTCAAGCTAGTCCAACTGGCAAGTTGTGGGTTCAAGTGAAAGGCCCTGCCTCAACACATAAAGTAGTGAGCAATAGAAGAAACTAACATCAACTTCTGGTTTTAACATGTGCACATGTTCATACTCCTACACACATGCACACCACACACATACACATGTAAAAACCAAAACCAGGGAGATTGTCTCTAACCACCTATGTGTATCCAATCCAGTCATGCAGGGTTCCTTAAAACTGAAGAAGTCATTATAGAGCACAATAACTCTTGAAGGGTAATCAGAGGTGTATACTTCTACATCCCTGAAGATCACGAGGAATATGCAAACACAGTGTGGAAAATGGACAGCTTCTCAAAGCTCAAAATGGCACACAAACTTAGTCAAGGGCTTCCAAAAGACATACCACCTTGCTAACATCTTGCTTTTTTGAACACAGCAGGGCTCATATCAAACTTCCAACCTAGAGATCTGTAGAATAATATGTCTGTATGTTTCAAATAAATTCATGGAAACTGTCACAGCAGCAAGAGAGAGCTAATTCATTCTCATGTTTTTGCAGAGTATGATCCAACTCCAATGTTTTTTATGATATCACAGATTTCATTTAGAATAATATTTGATGGAGCTTTTGCCCATCTTTGGGTTGTTCCTCATTTTGAAACTGAGAGACTCTGCTGATAACATGAGAGGTCTTGTTTCATATAGAGGTCAGTAAACTATGTGTAAGACCATAGAGGGTGTTTTATTGTGGATTTCTTTACCACTCAAAACCATTTTGTTGGATTTCAAACAAGATTTCCTACTAATCGTCTACAGTCTGATTTTAAGTGCTTTTGGTTTTAGAATGCAATAATTCATTACCGTTACCAGCTAAAACGTAATTGAAAACTCAGAAAATGATTTAGTGATTAGAATTGTTCTTTTTTAGAGACCATTGCCAAATTTATCACCAGCATATTAACTTTTTCATAAATTTTAAATTAAATGGAATTTGAGTTGGAAGAAACTTACACATATGCCAGGATAAAAAACATCTAGCATTAGGCCCCTTCCATGCACAATTTTAACCTATTAGTAAAATTAGATACAATTAGAATGTTCTGGGGTTTTGTTTCTCTAAACAACTGAAGTTTCATTGTGGAAGGGTTCAACAAAGGAAATAAGTTAAACAGAAGATTTGAGGAGAAAATATTGTATCAAGTAGTAAAATTACTAAAGAATGTATTCATATCTACGGATGAGCTTTTGTCTATTCAGATATAGGAGATCTTTTTTGTTTTATGCATTATTGAACAACCTATTAAAGACGAAGTTACTTCTAAGTATCATCAGGTCTAGTTCTTAATATTACATGTGCAATAATTAGGACCTAAATGTGTAGGCTTGGAGAAAGAGGACTCAACATGAGAAAGGCATCAAAAGTCTTCAAGAGAAGGAAAATCAAAGCAAAGATTCAATGTGACAATGAAAGACAGACATTAGAGGACTATGGTACTCTTATCAATCAGGATTTGAAACTGCAAACAAAAACCAGCAATGGTTTTATTTGGTAAGATGTTAAAGAGCTCTTCGCAATTCTTTGAGCCTGAGAACAGATAAAAATAAAAGCAAGAAACCAAGGTTATACCCCAAACCAGTTCAGACATGTCAGGAATGTGTCTTCTGCTACAAGCCCAATGTTTAGTCACTCTGCCATTGCTTCAGCAGTTCAAAATGAAAGCCACACCCTGCCATCTCCTCTTGAGCGCTTTAACTCATCCATAGCAGGAACAATACCTACTGAGAGTAAATACTGCAGAAGTAGTTGTCACTCTGTACTGATTTTGGAAGAAAGACAAGGAAATGCTCAGTAATGCTTTGTGTGGATACTACTTTTTCATTTTCCAGATATTTTGAATTTGTAAAAGTGGACCAGAAGAAATATGGAGGTCTGCCCATAAATATGTGTATAATTTTGAAATATCCTAAGGGATTTCAGATGTTAGTCAACATCTTATAAAAAGGCAAATCTATTGCAAGTCACCTGAATTTAATAAAAGGAAGTTAGTTAAAGTTCATCTTGACTAACCTCAAATCTCTTAGAGTCAGAAAAGAGGATGGCTCCTACTCCTCCACTATTTTCTCAGTCACATTGAGTTCAATGACTTGAGCTGAATTGAGAATTCCAAAATCGTCAATTCATTTCTGGAATTGTCCCCAATGTGCCAATCATAGAATTGATGCTGGACAAAAAGCTCAAGGAAGCATATTGGCAATATTGAACCTCCTGGCAATGAATACAACTAAGTTTTGCCTTCAGGATACAGATGTTTAAGTTGTCTTAAACACCTTTTTGTTATTAAATAATAATAACATTATTGATTAATCATAACAATATCTTAAACACTCAACCTTGATGCAATGACCTTCCCTATTCAATAATATATAAGAATTCCAAACCAGAACTAAACTTTTACTATATCTGTAACACTGATGGTTGCTCCCAAAATTATATTATTCTATGTGTAGGTCAGATGTCGAGGATCACATAAAGTAGGCAGAGTTAAGGCTCCACCCGTCTTAGAGTTTAGCTTACAGTTCTGACCTAGTTCAGTTCCAAAGTCTGATTGAAAAGTGCTGAAGAGCTTCAGAAACTTCTCAATTTAGAAACTTCTCAATTTTGCTGTGTTCATTTTCCCCCTAAAATTTAAAATTAGTTATATCCATTAGGCCTGGTGTCACTTGAGAGACTGATGCAGAAGGATTATGAGTTCAAGGTCTGTGTGAACTACATTGAGTGTTAAAGCCAGTCTGAGTAACTTACAGAGATCTTGTCTCAAAATATAAAAGAGGATAAGGGTTATAACTCCATGATAAATTGTTTGTTTAGTCGCACATAAACCTGCAAGCATGATAGTTAATTAATAAGTCAGTTAATCAATCAAATATAATTATACCCATGCTGACAATCTCTGATATTGCAAACTGAAAGTATTTATTTACCTGGGGATTCAATTCCTCTGGGGTAGTTAAACCAGGCTCTGCCAGAGCCTGGCAAATACAGATGCAGGTGCTCACAGCCAACCATTAGACTGAGCACAGGGACCCCAAGGAGGAGTCAGAGAAAAAAACTGAAGGAACTGAAGGGTTTTGCAACCCCATAGGGAAAACAATAATATCAACCAACCAGACACCGCCGCCAGAGAGCACACATGGAGGGATTCATGGCTCCAGCTGCATATGTAGAAGAGGATGACCTTATCTAGCATCAGTGGGAGGAGAGGCCCTTGGTCCTGTGAGGGCTCGATGCCCTAGTGTAGAGGAATGCCAGGGCAGTGAGGTGGGAGTGGGTGGGTCACGGATCATACTCATAGAAGCAGGGGGTGGATGATGGGATAGGGTGTTTGCAGAGGGGAAACTGGGAAGGAGGATAACATTAGAAATATAAATACATAAAATATCCAATAAAATAATACAAAAAAATCTTTGGAGAACCATTTTCCTTATAGTTTGACTTAAAGTAAGTTTTAAAATTCATGGCCCCTATGAAATTTTTAATGAAGACTTAACATAATGAGGAGGAAGGATACTTATTTATTGATTGACTAGTTAGTCCAGGTGTCTAGATGTCACCTCTGGGTGATCAAGTTGAGGATTAATCCTTTTTAATTTTATTGTCAGATGTGCTAATTATGTAGTTCCTACTGTAAGGATGGGTTATTCTGACAATGACCTGGCACATTAGTAACCATTTTTATTGACATGACATGCATCTTGTCCTTCTGTTCTTCTCTAATATAACTAACTCACTTAGGGCTGGATTTGTTTACTAATGATGTTGATTTACTCATCATATTGTGTGTGGATATTAGCTTATTAGCATCTATGTTGATTAGTATTCACCAGCATGACAGTCTACAGTCACCTGGGTTAAGGAATTTTATCCATCATACTGGTCTCTGGGCACATTTGTGAGGCATTTTCTTGATTGTTAATTTACCTTGGAGGGATTAGTCCACTGTGGACAATACCACCTTTTGGGAGATGGGCCTGAGCTATAGGATCTGAGGAACTGAGGAAGCCAGTAAATAGTCTTACTCTATGGTCTCAACTTCACTTTCTGTTTCTAGGTTCCTGCCTTAGTTTCCCTAGATGGAAGACTATAAACTATAGGCTGAAATAAATCCTTTCCTCCCCAAGTAGGATTTGATTGTGATGTTTATCAAGACAGCAGAAAGCAAAGTGGAGCAACTTTTTTTTTTTAAAGATTTATTTATTTATTATATATGAGTACACTGTAGCTGTCTTCAGACACACCAGAAGAGGTCATCAGATCCCATTACAGATGGTTGTGAGCCACCATGTGGTTGCTGGGATTTGAACTCAGGACCTCTGGAAGAGCAGTCAGTGCTCTTAACTACTGAGCCATCTCTCCAGCCCCAGTGGAGCAACTTTTTAATCTCTCAAACTGCCAAGTTTCTTTTCGAGGATTAAGGATAGCCACAAATGTTGTTTATCTATGCTGGATGTGTGAACAATAATTAATGATATTAAATTACTATTCAAAGTTTTGTAGTATGGATGTTGACTACAATCTTGCTATCTTCATACAGCTCTACCAAGGACAAACAAGAGATTCATGGGTCAGTAATCATCATTCCACACAGCTCAAGATTAATGCAAGAGAGAATATGAAGAATCCATAGGCATTGTTCAACAAAGGTCTCAAAAATCCTTAAATACTGTTCAGCATATGAGAAGCTTAAAAAGGGTAAGGTAGACACAGTGGTGGGTGTAGAGACTGTCAGATGAGTGATGCCAGCATGCACATTTTGCATGAATTGTGCAGAACTAAACACAAATCCTCTGTTGCTACATCTAGTTTGACCCTAGTGAATATGAGGACATGATTTTCTTTTGTCTCCTACTTTCCTTGCTCTTCAGTATAAATATCTTGTTCTTGATGTGTTACACTCAAAGTTCAGTAACTGGCTAATGCCTTGACAGATGCTTGTATGATGCTATCTTAAGAAGGAATTAGTGATTAAACAAATAATTGAACCAAACACAGAAACATGATCTACAATTTGCTGAGTAATTTTGCCTGTAGCTGAATAGATACATTTACCAACAGACATCTGTTTCAATCTAACCTACTAGTTATCATTGAGTAATTTGACCTATTCTTGCATAGATATTAACTGTAATCAAAGCACATTCTGGCAAATTATAAATAATCATTGGGAAAAATATAATATCTACTAGAGATGAGTGAGATTAAGAGAAGAGGTGTATATTTCAGATGCAGAACTAACGATGCCTAAAGGCTTTTGCTCGTTATCACTGTAGAAACAATACTTGTAACATAAAACAATGAATTCTGTTACTTTCTATCATTTCATGTTACTTTTTTTTCAGTGAAACAAAATTGTTCTCATTATTAGAAATTTATTGTTAGCCTCTTGCAGTTAATATTCAATATTTTGCATTCACCAGCAATCTTCTTGATTGAGTACCATCTCTAATTTAACAGTGAACATAGTAAGAAAAAATATGACAGAAGTCACCTAACAGAAAGTTGGAAGAGAAGTATTTTTATTCTATTAAGAGAAGGGTTAGTGAAAAGCTGGGTATACTTCAAACTATGACACGAACTTTGTATTTGTATATATATACATATATATGATTCTAAAGAGCATCTAAAGACCATCATTCTAAAGATAGATGAAGCTTATCAAGGAAGAAGCAGAAGTAGTGCATGCAGGAATTCCTTTAATCTTTGGTACCAGCCAAGTTTTTCATCCCCGAGAGATAGTTTCTATAGAGAAACTGTCCTAAATTCTTCCAGCAGTGCACCTCTTAGTAGATCCAAGTAATACATCTTGTCCTCATACGTGAGAACGTGTTTAGTAAAACCAGATGGTCAACTATTTTCCTGTCCTGGGGCTCTAAAAACTGGGAAGAATAGATTCTATGTCAAAAAAGTTTAGATCTAATAACATGAGCAAACTCTTGAACATTCTGGTTCACCCATAATTAGATTACTTCATGTATTCTCCACCCAACTCATATTAAGACACATTTTTATCTGAAAAATATTATTCTGACACACATCATTCTCAAATATCCCTCATGCCCCTAACCTTTGTGAAAATCTACTCAAGATCTACACTGTCAATTGAAACACTAAGAAACCAAAGGATAAATAAAAGTGGATTCTCAGATTCTTATTTAATCAGCTCACATTTATTAGCAGATATTTGGATGTCACTCATGAATATTCAACTCAGAGAGCCAAAGGAAAGCAAACCTTCTAGGTCTATGCTTCACAGACAAATCACCTAGAGATCATGACAGCACAGAGATGGAACTGGACCAACATTGCTTACGAGTTTCTATATGATACCAGACCTGCTGTACAATGTGTTATTTTGAGTAACAACTTCCCAGAACTTGCCATTTCTCCTAGCTTCTCTCATGATCTGTCCCAAATGTACTGAACCCTCCTCCTCCATGTCCATGACACCCTGATTTAGCCAAGGTTTCTTCTACTTTCTACTGAAGCAGCCATGGAGTTTGCATTTGGGACTCCATTCTCCAGGTTTCTACACTACCATGATCCCTTCCTCTTGTATTTGCCCTGTCACTCTGTGTGCTCCTCATGTCTAAATAATAAGAGGGTAGTTAAGGAAAACTTCAAAGTACCAAGAAGGAAACAGTACAAGTAGAGTAATACAATGATGCCTTCAAGATCTTTAAGAAGAGCAAATAATTAACAGAAGAGATGTGAAGGAAGCAAAATAATGTCATATATATATATATAATTGAAACTTATTAATATAAATCAAAGCTTGGTCAAAAATATAAAGGATAAGTTCTACATCAGAAGTTGTAACAGAACTGGTTATGGTGACACACACCATTAACGCCAGCACTTAGAAGCAGGCAGATTTCTGTGAGCTCGAGGTCAGCCTGGTCTACATGGTGAGTGCCAGGACTACACAATTTAAAAAAAAAGACAAGTTGTTGTAATGAAATTGAGTAAGAAAAGTATGCAGGATAACTCTGAGGAAAGGAAACAACATAATCAGAGATACAAGTATAAAAGTGTTTTATTCAAAAAGTGTAAATGGATACTCCTCAAAGAAAGTCCAAAAGTTAATATGAATTTCCTGCATGCCAAACTAAGAAAACAAACAATACCCTACTTGTATTTTTTTGTGGTAGATGGCTCTGTGATGATAGCAGAGAGTAAGATAAGGAAAATGATTCTACTTCCCAGCTTTGCCTGGAACAGGTCCAATTTATACTATGTCCACCTATAATCATTATTAATTATTAATATACTTTCCTATCCTAAGTGATCTAGTTAGAACAATAAATTGTATTGTTATTGTATTGAACATAATAAAATCCATATTTTATTCATGTAGATAATTAATGGTACACAGCCCATAGTCTCAAAATATCTGGATCACAAAAGACCAAATGTTATCATAAATTATATGTCATATTCCCTAGAATTAAACAAATACATAAAGTCTCATACCAGCTTATAAATGCAGTTCAGCACTATAACTGTTCAAAACATTAAGCTCATTGTTAAAAAAACTAAGATTAAAAAAAGAATTTATGGAAATGATGAAAATTAATAAATGGAGGTATTAAAAATTATTGAAAATTTTAACGACTCTAGTGTGTTGAAAATGTGTTAATACCAGGCAGGAAGTATGGAGAAACTTGGGTAACAATAGGCAAATAAAGAAATTAGATGCTAGATATATTGTCGATTCAGAATCAATCAGGCTTAGAATCTTACTGGTCACAAAAGGCCAGTGAAAGAAAGAAACCTAGGATGAATTTTGAATTTTAAGCTTGGATGCTTGAAAGAAATAAGAAATACACAAGGAATGTCAGACTACAAGCAAGGGTTCAGCAGGTAGATTGATAGTGTTGCTTCCCATGGGCATGCCCAACCTATACCTCATTAATCATTTTTTCCAATGAAAGTCCTCCTTCACTTTCATGTTTCATTCATAAAAATTATATCCACATTTTCTGATATCTCTGACCTACCCCTAGATATAGGAGAAAATTCAAGAAGAATTTTTCCATGGTTTTAGATATGTCCGATTTATAATTTATATCCCTAGTTTCAGAGACATGGAGTCTAAAAACATTAACGTTGCTTTATAGAGCCTTTTAAGATGTTAGTGATCATAACCAAGACAAGTACCCACTTAAGTAATGGTTCACTCTATGTGACATTGCATATCAATTTCTGTTCAGATTTTATATCAGACAAAAAGACATAAGTAAAAGACAATGCTGCTTTAATTTTTATAATAGAATGATAAATTTGCCTTCTCAGCATAAATTCAAATTATTTACATTTCCCCCATCAGTTCCTGGCCAAATTTGACAGAGATCTATGTCTTCATCAGAAGTATATGAGGGATTGGCAAGACCATGTTCACCTTGCCCATTGAAGCTTCTGTGGGACTCCAGGTTCATGTGCTTGCCTACATGTTTTACCGTTCTGGCTCTAGGCAGAGACAGCTCAGGCTCCAGACCTGCCGACTGCATCATCCTGAGTCAATCCCTGTGCCTCATTTCCAGTTTGAAGCACACCCTCACATTTATGTTCATCCTTGTTTCCAACATCATTTTGAACTTAAAGCTTTGGACTCATGATGCTCCTAAACTGCTTACCAGTTTGAAACTTATGATCATTTAACCTAAACCCTAATATAAAGTACCAAGAAGAAAAGAAAAAGGTTAAAAACTTTGGAATATTATAATTTTATTGATAATAAAGTTGAGCCAAGATATATTCATGAGCCAGAGTCATAAAGCAATTTTATAAGTATATTTAATACCAAATCATGTGTCTTTTAGTTCTCAATTTTATCTACCATGATAATTTCATTTTTTTCTTTGCTGTGGGTCCAAGACTAAATTCAGCAATAATCATAGTTTAGTTACGAGTATACGGATTGCCACAGGCTGTTACTAGGCAACATTTACAAAGTACAGCTAATTCATTTTCACCTGAAAAATAGAGGTATTTCTAGGGTGAAATCCAATAAGTACAGGACCAAAGTTCTGAAAACAAGTTAGATTCAGCTAACAGAGAAGTATGACATCTCCAATTTGAAAGAACATCATGGGAAATCTAAATTATGCTAAGCAGTTGCCCAGATTCAAAAACAGATACTGCTTACATACACTGTCCCCTCAGCGACACTCCTCAGAAAGGTTGACTATCAAGAAGTGTCATGGGTGGTTGTGGTGACCATGTCATTAATCCCAGCACTTGGGAGGCAAAGACAGGCAGATCTATAAGTTGGAGGCCAACCTGGTCTACATAATGAGTTTCAAGATAGCCAGAGCAAATAGTGAGCCCCTGTCTCAAACAACAACAACAACAACAAGCTGTCTGCGGGGCTTTCAAAAGACTTCCCAAAGCACAGAACTAATTAGTTTGTATGATACCAACACAGTTCTATAGAACTTCAAAGGAACAATTTCAGAGCCTAAATTGCCAGTGTCCATGGTCTAATAAACTGACTCCACTTCTTTTTAAGATGAATTAAACAATGACACATGCATCATATGCCAACTCTAGTAGTTGCTACAAAATGTAGGAGAGGAAGAAAAAAAAATCACAGAATTCCAGAATTCCAAATTCTCAAAGACATCCTTGTTCCAGAACAATCCACCTGAATTTCACTCTTCTCCACTGAAATCCAAAACATTAATTTCAGTGCTTGCTTTAGAGCTAGCATGGCTTTGTATGAAGCATTTATCCGATGCTCAGCACAGAAGAAATAATTTTTTAAAAAAAGATGAAAAGAGAGAACACAAAAAATAAAGATTCAGAGTCCAGGTCAATGTATTCTATCCCTCTGCCTTTTCTATTTTCCCGGACAAGTCCCAAAGTGGGAAAATAGGCATAAATAATAAATCAGGGAGAATTAAAAAACTGGAACTTGTGACCTCCTAAACTCTCAGTGGAAATATATCAATGGAAAAGAAAAATAAAAATCAAGATGGCTTGGACTCTTAGGTTGAATGACTTTTGCTTAGAAATTGGTGTGTGTGTGCATTTTAATATGAAATAGATAAGGGCATTAATAACAATGTTTTCTATAAAATACTTTCAGAACATTAACAGAATGAATGTAGGCAGTAGACCTTAGCTTACTAGAGGACTGAGGATAGGGTATTTGTTTGTTTGCTTTGAGAAGAGTCAACAGAGTCCTCTCAATAACCAAGGTGTTAATTTCCATTCTAACCAACACCTTCACTACCTCTCTGATGTACTGTACCCATCAGGAATGGTGGAGTGGCTGCTTGTCTCTTTTCAGATTGCAAACCCTCCAGTATTCAAGACAATGACATTGAAAAGGTTGGACACAGATCAATCCTCTTTACAGTGCTTATAAAAACCTAAAGAGGAAAAGCAACCATATTGATTAAACAAGTCCTACATCCCTGTTTCTGATGCTAAGGATGTAAAGTATAACATTTACAGCATCATTAGAAAGCTAACATTACTGACCTTCTATTACTAAAGAGATGAACGACTGGTCAAGCAGTGTACAATGAAAGAATGAACATCCAGATCCGAGATTTCCTCTCCAAAGCCATTACTCTCTACAACGCTCCACTGTACTGCCTTTGGAGAGAAATGCAGTGATGTATTTAGAAAAACTGCAAATGGTAATCTGGTATACCAGAGACTGCTCAGCAATAAGGAGCTCTGACTGTTCTTCCAGAAAAACAAGGTTCAAGTCTAAACACCCAAACAGTGGCTAACTGTAATTGCAGTTCCAGAAAATTAAATTACTTCACCTGTCCTCTACAGGTACTACACAAATGCTGTAAGATACCCATACACCAAGATTATCTTTAAAGGAATAAATAGTTTTAAAATAAAAAATAATTATTTTTACATATGAAATCCATGTTATTTAATGTACTGTCATCTATAGAGACAATATTCATATATTAAAGGGCTCTCCTATGGAGGGACCATGTTTATTTTCATGATAATAACATAAATACACTCACAATTAATAAACTCTTCTAAGCAATAGGGAGAAGAGATGAAATTATTAAATGTACCATGTTCCTGAAATACATATTTAATTTCCATCTCATTTTTCTCCACTTTTCCCTACTAGGAAAATTTTCCTACTAGGAGATAATTAGTGGTAAATTTTCATAGGTGAAATTCCATACAATGGACACAAGATGCAACTTTGAGTTGATTTCTAGTAATAGATGTCTGCCCCAACCTTCGATTTTGAACAAGTATGCAGGGAACAGCTAACCAGAGGCTTGTGTGCAACTTGGGGCCAGAAACACTGTGTGCTTCTGTATGACAGTAACAGTAGCTCCTAGAGAGCTAAGTCATGTTGCCCTCATTGAAAGGAATCCACCATCCAAGTCATCCTCTTCACAAAGCCAAGTAGAGTCCTATATTCAGTACCGAAACACTCAGTAGACAAACACAAAAATGTTAGCAAAGTCTTTCAAATGTACCTTTGTCTGATCTATAGTAGGAGAATAAAAAATATCATTGGCTCCCTAATCCCTAAAATAACAGCAACTACAGGATACTGAATGATCAGAAGCTCTTAGAATGAGGCCTTCATCTTAAGATGCTGAACTTTGTTACACTCCAAAAAGGAGTTTCTGGAATTAGGGCCCTCTCCTCAAAGCCACGTTACTGCTAAGCAGAATAAGGAAAAATGAAGTCACTTAGCATGATTACCTTCTAACCATGTTACTCAGTAGTTATCACAGACCATGTCTTAAGTGGCTATTGTAAGGCCCTAGGCCTAAAGGAAAAGAGATTCTCAAGTACAGTATAAATCAACTAGAAACCATTTTGCTTGGCTTTCATACCGTTTTTCTAAACTGGAAGTACTAGAGACTAATAAAGAGTAATCTGCCAAGGCTAACCGCTTCCTTTACCACAGATTCGCAGCAGACTTTGGGTTGGAAGGAGTGTGGTGAGTGATAGAAACCATTTATCAAATTCTCTAGTTTTAAAAGGAAATTCGATACCTTGAACCTAGGTCTCTGTCACTCTATGACGTAAGTTATCTATTGGCTCATGAAAAATCACCAGCCTTAAAGAATTTCCATAGAAGGTGCACTGGCTGGTTTTGAATCAACTTGACACAAACTAGAGTCATCAGAGAAGGAGCAGCAGTTGAGAAAATGACAATGAGATCCAGCTGTAAGGCATTTTCTCAATTAAGAATCAATGTGTTGGGGGCTGCCTATTTTGGGAGGTACCACCCTTGGGCTAGTGGTCCTGGGTTCCATAAAAAGATAGGTCGAGCAATCCATGAGGAACATACCAGGAAGCAGCAATACCCTATGGCCTCTGCATCAGCTCTTGCCTCTAGGTTCCTGCCCGGTTTGAGTTCCTGACCTGACTTCCTCCCGTGTTGAACAGCAATGTGGAAGTGTAAGCTGAATAAATCCTTTCCTCCCCAACTTGCTTTTTAGCCATGGTGTTTTGTCTCATCAATAAAAACCCTAACTTACACAGAAGGCTAATTGACAAATTTTAAGAGATAATTTGAGTTGCCTTTATGGGTAGTTCAAAGACTACCCAGCCAGTCTATGCATTTTCAAGGAAACATTTATCTAACTTACATGGACTTTAGTATACTTTTGGGGGAAAAGGAGAAGAAAGAAGGAGGAGAAGGAAGGGAGAGGTGGAGGAAGAGGAAGAAGAGGGGGTCAAGAATATGGGGTTGTACTACCTAAAGACTATACATGGACTGTCCCTGGACTCTGACCTCATAGGTAGCAATGAATATTCTAGTAAGATCACCAGTGGAAGGGGAAGCCCTTGGTCCTGCTAAGACTGAACCCCCAGTGAACGTGATTGTTGGGGGGAGGGCGGCAATGGGGGGAGGATGGGGAGGGAAACACCCATAAAGAAGGGGAGGGGGAGGGGCTTGGGGGATATTGGCCTGGAAACCGGGAAAGGGAATAACACTCGAAATGTAAATAAGAGCTCTGCTCCCAGACCCGGTGAGAGAGAGACCCAACCGCCTGGTCAGGTGGGCACTCCTGAGGCTGCAGAGCGGAAGAGACCACCAACACTGCTCACCCCTGCCCACATCCCTGGCCCAAGAGGAAACTGTATAAGGCCTCTGGGCTCCCGTGGGGGAGGGCCCAGGAGCGGCAGGACCCCTGCCGGAGACACCGCCGGACCCTGAAGGAAACAGACCGGATAAACAGTTCTCTGCACCCAAATCCCGTGGGAGGGAGAGCTAAACCTTCAGAGAGGCAGACAGGCCTGGGAAACCAGAAGAGACTGCTCCCTGCACACACATCTCGGACGCCAGAGGAAAAAGCCAAAGACCATCTGGAACCCTGGTGCACTGAAGCTCCCGGAAGGGGCGGCACAGGTCTTCCTGGTTGCTGCCGCTGCAGAGAGCCCCTGGACAGCACCCCACGAGCAAACCTGAGCCTCGGGACCACAGGTAAGACCAAATTTTCTGCTGCAAGAAAGCTGCCTGGTGAACTCAAGACACAGGCCCACAGGAACAGCTGAAGACCTGTAGAGAGGAAAAACTACACGCCCGAAAGCAGAACACTCTGTCCCCATAACTGACTGAAAGAGAGGAAAACAGGTCTACAGCACTCCTGACACACAGGCTTATAGGACAGTCTAGCCACTGTCAGAAATAGCAGAACAAAGTAACACTAGAGATAATCTGATGGCGAGAGGCAAGCGCAGGAACCCAAGCAACAGAAACCAAGACTACATGCCATCATCGGAGCCCAATTCTCCCACCAAAACAAACATGGAATATCCAAACACACCAGAAAAGCAAGATCTAGTTTCAAAATCATATTTGATCATGATGCTGGAGGACTTCAGGAAAGACCTGAACACACTTAGGGAAGCACAGGAAAACATTAATAAACAAGTAAAAGCCTACAGAGAGGAATCGCAAAAATCCCTGAATGAATTCCAGGAAAACACAATCAAACAGTTGAAGGAATTAAAAATGGAAATAGAAGCAATCAAGAAAGAACACATGGAAACAACCCTGGATATAGAAAACCAAAAGAAGAGACAAGGAGCTGTAGATACAAGCTTCACCAACAGAATACAAGAGATGGAAGAGAGAATCTCAGGAGCAGAAGATTCCATAGAAATCATTGACTCAACTGTCAAAGATAATGTAAAGCGGAAAAAGCTACTGGTCCAAAACATACAGGAAATCCAGGACTCAATGAGAAGATCAAACCTAAGGATAATAGGTATAGAAGAGAGTGAAGACTCCCAGCTCAAAGGACCAGTAAATATCTTCAACAAAATCATAGAAGAAAACTTCCCTAACCTAAAAAAAGAGATACCCATAGACATACAGGAAGCCTACAGAACTCCAAATAGATTGGACCAGAAAAGAAACACCTCCCGTCACATAATTGTCAAAACACCAAACGCACAAAATAAAGAAAGAATATTAAAAGCAGTAAGGGAAAAAGGTCAAGTAACATATAAAGGGAGACCTATCAGAATCACACCAGACTTCTCGCCAGAAACTATGAAGGCCAGAAGATCCTGGACTGATGTTATACAGACCCTAAGAGAACACAAATGCCAGCCCAGATTACTGTATCCAGCAAAACTCTCAATTAACATTGATGGAGAAACCAAGATATTCCATGACAAAACCAAATTTACACAATATCTTTCTACAAATCCAGCACTACAAAGGATAATAAATGGTAAAGCCCAACATAAGGAGGCAAGCTATACCCTAGAAGAAGCAAGAAACTAATCGTCTTGGCAACAAAACAAAGAGAATGAAAGCACACAAACATAACCTCACATCAAATATGAATATAACGGGAAGCAATAATCACTATTCCTTAATATCTCTCAATATCAATGGCCTCAACTCCCCAATAAAAAGACATAGATTAACAAACTGGATACGCAACGAGGACCCTGCATTCTGCTGCCTACAGGAAACACACCTCAGAGACAAAGACAGACACTACCTCAGAGTGAAAGGCTGGAAAACAACTTTCCAAGCAAATGGTCAGAAGAAGCAAGCTGGAGTAGCCATTCTAATATCAAATAAAATCAATTTCCAACTAAAAGTCATCAAAAAAGATAAGGAAGGACACTTCATATTCATCAAAGGAAAAATCAACCAAGATGAACTCTCAATCCTAAATATCTATGCCCCAAATACAAGGGCACCTACATATGTAAAAGAAACCTTACTAAAGCTCAAAACACACATTGCACCTCACACAATAATAGTGGGAGATTTCAACACCCCACTCTCATCAATGGACAGATCATGGAAACAGAAATTAAACAGTGATGTAGACAGACTAAGAGAAGTCATGAGCCAAATGGACTTAACGGATATTTATAGAACATTCTATCCTAAAGCAAAAGGATATACCTTCTTCTCAGCTCCTCATGGTACTTTCTCCAAAATTGACCATATAATTGGTCAAAAAACGGGCCTCAACAGGTACAGAAAGATAGAAATAATCCCATGCGTGCTATCGGACCACCACGGCCTAAAACTGGTCTTCAATAACAATAAGGGAAGAATGCCCACATATACGTGGAAATTGAACAAAGCTCTACTCAATGATAACCTGGTCAAGGAAGAAATAAAGAAAGAAATTAAAAACTTTTTAGAATTTAATGAAAATGAAGATACAACATACTCAAACTTATGGGACACAATGAAAGCTGTGCTAAGAGGAAAACTCATAGCGCTGAGTGCCTGCAGAAAGAAACAGGAAAGAGCATATGTCAGCAGCTTGACAGCACACCTAAAAGCTCTAGAACAAAAAGAAGCAAATACACCCAGGAGGAGTAGAAGGCAGGAAATAATCAAACTCAGAGCTGAAATCAACCAAGTAGAAACAAAAAGGACCATAGAAAGAATCAACAGAACCAAAAGTTGGTTCTTTGAGAAAATCAACAAGATAGATAAACCCTTAGCCAGACTAACGAGAGGACACAGAGAGTGCGTCCAAATTAACAAAATCAGAAATGAAAAGGGAGACATAACTACAGATTCGGAGGAAATTAAAAAAATCATCAGATCTTACTATAAAAACCTATATTCAACAAAATTTGAAAATCTTCAGGAAATGGACAATTTCCTAGACAGATACCAGGTATCGAAGTTAAATCAGGAACAGATAAACCAGTTAAACAACCCCATAACTCCTAAGGAAATAGAAGCAGTCATTAAAGGTCTCCCAACCAAAAAGAGCCCAGGTCCAGACGGGTTTAGTGCAGAATTCTATCAAACCTTCATAGAAGACCTCATACCAATATTATCCAAACTATTCCACAAAATTGAAACAGATGGAGCCCTACCGAATTCCTTCTATGAAGCCACAATTACTCTTATACCTAAACCACACAAAGACACAACAAAGAAAGAGAACTTCAGACCAATTTCCCTTATGAATATCGACGCAAAAATACTCAATAAAATTCTGGCAAACCGAATTCAAGAGCACATCAAAACAATCATCCACCATGATCAAGTAGGCTTCAACCCAGGCATGCAGGGATGGTTTAATATACGGAAAACCATCAACGTGATCCATTATATAAACAAACTGAAAGAACAGAACCACATGATCATTTCATTAGATGCTGAGAAAGCATTTGACAAAATTCAACACCCCTTCATGATAAAAGTCCTGGAAAGAATAGGAATTCAAGGCCCATACCTAAACATAGTAAAAGCCATATACAGCAAACCAGTTGCTAACATTAAACTAAATGGAGAGAAACTTGAAGCAATCCCACTAAAATCAGGGACTAGACAAGGCTGCCCACTCTCTCCCTACTTATTCAATATAGTTCTTGAAGTTCTAGCCAGAGCAATCAGACAACAAAAGGAGATCAAAGGGATACAGATCGGAAAAGAAGAGGTCAAAATATCACTATTTGCAGATGACATGATAGTATATTTAAGTGATCCCAAAAGTTCCACCAGAGAACTACTAAAGCTGATAAACAACTTCAGCAAAGTGGCTGGGTATAAAATTAACTCAAATAAATCAGTTGCCTTCCTCTATACAAAAGAGAAACAAGCCGAGAAAGAAATTAGGGAAACGACACCCTTCATAATAGACCCAAATAATATAAAGTACCTCGGTGTGACTTTAACCAAGCAAGTAAAAGATCTGTACAATAAGAACTTCAAGACACTGAGGAAAGAAATTGAAGAAGACCTCAGAAGATGGAAAGATCTCCCATGCTCATGGATTGGCAGGATTAATATGGTAAAAATGGCCATTTTACCAAAAGCAATCTACAGATTCAATGCAATCCCCATCAAAATACCAATCCAATTCTTCAAAGAGTTAGACAGAACAATTTGCAAATTCATCTGGAATAACAAAAAACCCAGGATAGCTAAAGCTATCCTCAACAATAAAAGGACTTCAGGGGGAATCACTATCCCTGAACTCAAGCAGTATTACAGAGCAATAGTGATAAAAACTGCATGGTATTGGTACAGAGACAGACAGATAGACCAATGGAATAGAATTGAAGACCCAGAAATGAACCCACACACCTATGGTCACTTGATTTTTGACAAAGGAGCCAAAACCATCCAATGGAAAAAAGATAGTATTTTCAGCAAATGGTGCTGGTTCAACTGGAGGGCAACATGTAGAAGAATGCAGATCGATCCATCCTTATCACCCTGTACAAAGCTTAAGTCCAAGTGGATCAAGGACCTCCACATCAAACCAGACACACTCAAACTAATAGAAGAAAAACTAGGGAAGCATCTGGAACACATGGGCACTGGAAAAAATTTCCTGAACAAAACACCAATGGCTTATGCTCTAAGATCAAGAATCGACAAATGGGATCTCATAAAACTGCAAAGCTTCTGTAAGGCAAAGGACACTGTGGTTAGGACAAAACGGCAACCAACAGATTGGGAAAAGATCTTTACCAATCCTACAACAGATAGAGGCCTTATTTCCAAAATATACAAAGAACTCAAGAAGTTAGACCGCAGGGAAACAAATAACCCTATTAAAAAATGGGGTTCAGAGCTAAACAAAGAATTCACAGCTGAGGAATGCCCAATGGCTGAGAAACACCTAAAGAAATGTTCAACATCTTTAGTCATAAGGGAAATGCAAATCAAAACAACCCTGAGATTTCACCTCACACCAGTGCGATTGGCTAAGATCAAAAACTCAGGTGACAGCAGATGCTGGCGAGGATGTGGAGAAAGAGGAACACTCCTCCATTGTTGGTGGGATTGCAGACTGGTAAAACCATTCTGGAAATCAGTCTGGAGGTTCCTCAGAAAATTGGACATTGAACTGCCTGATGATCCAGCTATACCTCTCTTGGGCATATACCCAAAAGATGCCTCAACATATAAAAGAGACACGTGCTCCACTATGTTCATCGCAGCCTTATTTATAATAGCCAGAAGCTGGAAAGAACCCAGATGCCCTTCAACAGAGGAATGGATACAGAAAATGTGGTACATCTACACAATGGAATATTACTCAGCTATCAAAAACAACGAGTTTATGAAATTCGTAGGCAAATGGTTGGAACTGGAAAATATCATCCTGAGTGAGCTAACCCAATCACAGAAAGACATACATGGTATGCACTCATTGATAAGTGGCTATTAGCCCAAATGCTTGAATTACCCTAGATCCCTAGAACAAACGAAACTCAAGACGGATGATCAAAATGTGAATGCTTCACTCCTTCTTTAAATGAGGAAAAAGAATACCCTTGGCAGGGAAGGGAGAGGCAAAGATTAAAACAGAGACTGAAGGAACACCCATTCAGAGCCTGCCCCACATGTGGCCCATACCTATACAGCCACCCAATTAGACAAGATGGATGAAGCAAAGAAGTGCAGACCGACAGGAGCCGGATGTAGATCGCTCCTGAGAGACACAGCCAGAATACAGCAAATATAGAGGCGAATGCCAGCAGCAAACCACTGAACTGAGAATAGGTCCCCTATTGAAGGAATCAGAGAAAGAACTGGAAGAGCTTGAAGGGGCTCGAGACCCCAAAAGTACAACAATGCCAAGCAACCAGAGCTTCCAGGGACTAAGCCACTACCTAAAGACTATACATGGACTGACCCTGGACTCTGACCCCATAGGTAGCAATGAATATCCTAGTAAGAGCACCAGTGGAAGGGGAAGCCCTGGGTCCTGCTAAGACTGAACCCCCAGTGAACTAGACTGTGGGGGGAGGGCGGCAATGGGGGGAGAGTTGGGAGGGGAACACCCATAAGGAAGGGGAGGGGGGAGGGGGATGTTTGCCCGGAAACCAGGAAAGGGAATAACACTCGAAATGTATATAAGAAATACTCAAGTTAATAAAAAAAAAAAAAAAGAAATGTAAATAAGAAATACTCAAGTTAATAAAAAGAAAGAAAGAAAGGAAGGAAGGAAGGAAGGAAGGAAGGAAGGGAGAAAGAAAGAAAAAAAGAAAAAAAGAATATGGGGTTGTATCTTAGTCGGTAAAGTACTTATCCACTTTGCACAAATTCATACTTCTATCCTCAGTACCACAGTAAACTGGGTGTGGTGGTGTAAGCCTGTAGTTTCAGCACTTAGGAAGCAGAAGCAGCAGGATCAGAAGTTCCCGGGCATTCTCAGCTTCACAGTGAGTTCAAAGCCAGGTAGGCATCAACCGGTAACACACTGTATTCCAGGAATTTGGCATTCATTACCTCACTAGATCTCAGTAACATTAAGAGAAAACAGGAGTTCAAAAATCAAATGATATTTTTACCTACTGGAAAACTATCACTATGAATAAAATGTTCATTTAATGCATTAATTGGCCCCTCAAACAGTACCAAGCACATAGTAGATGTTTAATAAATAATTGTTGATGGACTAGTTCAAAAGCTGATTCACGTTTATCTATGCCTGGATAGTTCTCCAGATTTTTGAGATGATAAGAGGGGAGAAGAAGAGAGGGAAAGAAGGGGGAGTGAAGGGAGGGGGAAGAAGAGGGAAGAAAATGGTATTATTTCCATAATAGGTAAAAGAGCAAAAATCATCTGTATTTTTGATTGTTTAAAACATTTGGACTATTGTTTTTCTGCCCTGCCTCTGTCTAGTTAACATAGCTGAAATTACTGAACACCAAAAGTATTTAGTCCAAATCTTTTTTTTTTTTGACTTGGTTTTTTTGTTTGCAATTTCTTTTCTTCTACTCTTTTTTTCTTTTTTTTTTCATCTTTATTAAATTGGGTATTTCTTATTTACATTTCAAATGTTATTCCCTTTCCCGGTTTCCATGCCAACATCCCCAACCCCTCCCCCTCCCATTCTATATAGGTGTTCCCCTCCCAACCCTCCCCCCATTACCACCCTCCCCACAAGAATTCCATTCACTGGGGGTCCAAGTCTTATTAAGAAAGTTTTAGAACTTAAGCAGACTATTTCAAAATGCCTATGATAAAGGCAACAAGCAGCTAATGGTGACAACATTTAATCTCTCATCTTTACATTGCTGCAATGTGCTACATAATAACACTATAAGTATTCAAAATGTAACTATAAATACAAAAAAATGTCTACTTCAAGTTTGGTGATTTTGTTATATAATAAAATAACTAAAAACAAATATAATATGCATTATAACATAGAATAATCTAAAACATAGAAGAATATCTTATAATCTTGAAATTGGAGAAAAATAAAAGTTTTACACACATGATCTTGGTCAGAAGTCTGGAAAGCAATGAAATAAACTTGTTATTCCAAATATATGATAATCTTTCAGCTGTAAAGAACAAATTTATATCATTTTCAGGAAAATGTAAACAATTGGAGATAGTTTTATTAAATGAATTAAATCAGTATCAGAAAACACTGCATGTGTTTCTCATTTATGGACCCTAGGTTTTATGTAAATATATAAAATTATATGTGTACAGATTATGTGAACACAAAAGCAAATATGTGTGGGGGAACACAGGGAACGATCAAAAGGGGAAAAGAGATGAAGGGAAAGAAAAGAGAGGATTGGTAGTGTGGAGGGAGGATATACTCAAAATACATGATATATGAGCATTTGTAACACAGTACAATGAAATTTTAAGTTAAATAATAATAATGGATGGGAAGGTAAGGACACCAAGATTTTTCTCTGAACTCTAGACAAAGTAAAAGACTGAAAGAAGTTCATAAGTTCATTTAAAAGCCTACATTGAGGACTCAATTTAATTCATTTAACCTTAAATGTTTTATTAAGTTTTTTTATTATATTGCAGATGTGTGCGTGTGTGTGCATGCATGTGTGTGTGTGTGTGTGTGTGTGTGTGTGTGTGTGTGTGTGTGTGTGAACATAGATACCAAGATAGGCCAGAAGTGTCAGAGTCTCAACAAGCTGGAGAGCCAAGGGATTGTGAAGCATCTGACATGGATCTGGAGGGTCAAACTCAGGTTCTCTGCAAGAGCATCACGTGTTATTAACCACTGAGCCATCTCTCCTGCCCTGGCCTTTCCATCCTTTGAAGATTTGGCTAAAGAAAGTTCCATTGTTTTTAAAGCCCAGAAAATTTTTACTAAGAAAAAAGAACTCTCTGATTTTACAGGGAAAAAGAGGCAAACTCTATTAGTGGTGGTTAAATTATAATAAATTGGACTGTAAAATGTTTGTTACTCAAAGGATAATAAAGAGCACATGATGGTTTCTTTCATATGTCAATTTCACCACAGCTTAAGTTTTTAAGATGTGATGTTGTGGGTGAGTCTGTGTGTGTGTTTCCAGATGCGATTAGAATTTTAGAATTTGAATCAGATGAGGTCATAAAAAGATCTACCCAGTGTGAGTGGGTACCATCCAATATTCTGAATGCCTGAATGCAACAAAAGAGAGGAGAGACTGAGTCTACTCTCTTCTTGAGCTGGGACCTTTGGTCATCTTCTCCTGACTCTGGCATTCTTGCTCCTGTTGTCAAACCCTCAAGCTTGACCAAGAATTAACTTTCATCAGTTTCCTCATTCTTTGGTCCTCAAAGACTCAGTCTTTGAAATTTTTACTGAATTTTACCAGCACTGGCTCTCCAGCTTATAAACAGCAAGTGATGAGACTTCTCGGGAATTTTATGTACTTTTGGTTCTGTTCTATAAAGTGCCCTAATTCAGAGAACAGAAGGGAAATACTCAGAGCTATAGGAACAGTTACAAAATAGTCAGCATATATAAAGAGCACACAGAATTCAATAAAAATGACAGTATCTCAGTGGAAAATGAGTAAAGAAGATAAGCAAAAGATCAGTAGGCATATGAAAAGTTGTTTACTTCCATTTGTTATTTAAAAATAAAACATTGAGCTACAATGAGTCAGAGCTTGACGATACATGTAGTCCTAGCATTCCAGAGACAAAGGCAGGAGGACAACTATATGTTCCACACCACCCTGATATGCATAGTGATTTCCACCCATCCAGGACTACATAAGGAGACACTGTGATGTGATTGTTACCTGCTAACTTGATTTGGATCTGGAATCACTTAAAGACAAGCTAAACAGCACATCTGCATGGGATTATGTTGACTGGGTACATTAAGGTAGAATGACCCACAGTAAAAATAGGCAGTGTCAATGTCTAGGTTTGAGTTCTGAGGAAGATATAAGGGAGAGAGAAAGCTGAGATCATCAATCCCAGATTTATGACATAGATGCAGTATAACCAAGTCCTTCTAATTCCTACCCCTGTGACTTCTGCGCCATGATGGACTACAACATGAAACCGAGAGCCACAATAAACCCTTAAATTGCATTGGCCCAGCTGTTTTATCATAGAAACAGGAAAAATACAGAAATACATTGTCTCAAAAATAAACAACACAAAAAAAACTCAAATAAATACAACTATAATGAAATTTCCACCGAAAATTAACTCAAATGTAGAACACAAGATAGACAGACAAAGGTTGGGAAGAGAGGTTCTCAGAATTGGGGTTGAAAGGAGGTCAAAGCGAAGATGGGACATATGAAAATGGATCCAGGGGTTGGGGATTTAGCTCAACGGTAGAGCGCTTGCCTAGCAAGGGCAAGGCCCTGGGTTCGATCCCCAGCTCCAAAAAAAAGAAAAGAAAAAAAAAAAGAAAGAAAGAAAATGGATCCAGGCAACGAAGGAAGCAATCTTGACTAAGCATTGGTCTGTCCAGGTAATATGGTATATGGGATCATCAAAGTGCTTGACTTGAACAGTATGGACTGGCAAGCATATGTGTTGGTGGTTCAAGAATACATCTCTATCAACATCAATTAGTAGAATGTAAAGAAGTCTCCATGACAAAAGGCAAATACACTGAGCAAACAGCACTGGAGATGGACAGGTTACAGCGTATGAAGGCATTTGAAAGTCAGCATCTCCACCCTGCATCCCTGAAGGAGAAATTCAAAAACTGGGGGGCCAGGATTGAAGATAGTTCCATGGTAGAGAGCTTGCCTAGCAAAAGCATTCCTGGTTTCATTTCCACAAAAAAGGACATCACTATACAAACAGCACAGGAGAAAACATAATTTCAAACAGAAGCCCCTAAACAGCACAGGTTTCAGAACAATCAGAAGGAATTCTGATTCTTAAATCTATGAAGAACTGGCTGGAGAGATGGCTCAGTAGTTAAGAGCACTAAATGCGGGGCTGGGGATTTAGCTCAGTGGTAGAGCGCTTACCTAGGAAGCGCAAGGCCCTGGGTTCGGTCCCCAGCTCCGAAAAAAAGAACCAAAAAAAAAAAAAAAAGCACTAAATGCACTTCCAGAAGTCCTGAGTTCAAATCCCAACAACCACATGATGGCTCACAACCATCTCTAATGAGATCTGATGCCCTCTTCTGGTGTGTCTGAAGATAGCTACAGTGTACTTATATATAATAAATATATAAATCTTTTATAAAAAGCTATGAAGAACGGTTGTTACATTGGTACAGAGGGAAATCTGCCTTCTAGCAGGTTTCTAGACTTAGGTTCTTTCTGTTAAACTTAGAGAAAATATAAGCATTTGGGTCATAGTACAAAAATTAGGGTTAACTGGCTCATGTTTAGATTAAAGCTTTGGGGAGCAGGAGTTGACCATGCAAAGCTGACAATCCTCCCTCTGCCTTCTTTTCATGAGCAATCAGCCTAAGGGTGTACATTCTTCTCTATCCCACCACTACTAATAGTTTACAAGTCTGCCTACTGGAAAATGGTCTTGCATACTCCAGACAGGCTCCTGGTTGACCAAATCTGACTATTTATAATCTGCCCTCTTGCATTTCCAGACTGCTGCGATTGTGGCATGTGCCCCCTGATGCAGTGCTGTGATCAAACCCATGGATCCCAGCATGCTAGCTAAGGACTCTACCAAGGAAAGTACATTCCCAGACCATACGTAATATATCTTTGCCAAAGACCCAGTCAAGTGTCCCAAGGGCCTCAGCAGGAAAAGAACTAACACTCAGGTCATCCACCAGTTATATGTGTTTGTTCATTGTAACTCAACTGGAACGAAAAGAAAGGATTTAGAGCAATGTTAAACAGTTTTCCTTCTCAAACTTTCAAACTCTTCCAGCTTGAAGCCTAGCCTAACTGTATTGCATCACAGCAGATAGGCATGTTACCAACCTAACACAAGTAGACATTTAAAAGTAGCCCTTGAGCTGGGGCAATTATAATAATAGCATGGTTTTTTTTTTGAGTAAATGTGTATATGATTTGGTAAGAGATTAGAATATTGTGGCTGGAGAGATGGCTCAGGCAGTTAAGAGCACTGTTTGTTCTTCCAGATGTCCTAAGTTCAATTCTCAGCAACCACATGGTGGCTCACAATTATCTGTAATGGGATCTGATGCCCTCTTCAAGTGTGTCTGAAGACAGTGTACTCATATATATTAAATAAATAAATAAAACAAAACAAAACAAAAAAAACCCAGAATGTTATGCAGGCCAGAACAACCTGAGAAAATGATAATACCACCATGACCCATGAGAAAAGGGGAGCACAGAACTGGTCATGACTATCAGGACTCCTACAATGTTACAAACATTAGTGTGCAGTGGGGTACCTAACAGTGTGATGTGAGTTAATGGTGCACACAGGAAAGGGGACACTTTGCCACACACCTTGCCGATCAACACCAGCAGCTGGAACAGTATATACATTACATACATTACGTGCAGTACAATACCAGCCTTGGTTCCAAGTTCCTCACTTCAGCTTGTTGAAGTCTATGAAGAAGAAATCCAGATGCATGGTCCACAGTGACAGCAATGCCACCATTGTTTCTGGTATCTTTCTACCCCCAACCCCCCCCCCCGATTTTGGAGAATGCCTAATTCACATTCTCCTGGTTTTTAATCCCCAAAATTCTGCTCTCTCTCCCTTCCTATGCTTCCTCCTCTGTCTTTATTTCCTTCCACACCTGATCTTTGCTCCTAAACTGGCCCATGAGTTCTGATTCACAGAATGAAGTCAGACCACCATTTATCCTTCCCACATCTCCGTTTTCCTTACTGACCTGACATCACAAACAATCTAAAGTGCTTTCTGGAAATGCCAAAAGCCTTCAGAAAGCGATGGATTAGGCAAGGATAAATGAGCAGGGAAAGAATTCTTTTCAGGGGAACTACAAGAAAAGCTAAGAACTCTTATGTAGTATTTTCAATCATGACTATAATAAAATTCTAGCTGTATACTGTATATGTAAGGACTGTCTTAAATGTTTTTACGCAGTCCATTCCTTTCGGTCCAAGGAGGTTTTTGTGTGCCTTGGGGTTTTGTTTTTTAAAATTACTATTACCATTCCTGTGGTTTAAACTAAGGCTTACTGGATAAATATTACACATTAAAAAAATGAAGACAAAACTGGGTCTTGGGTTGGCCTGAGTTGAGAATTCTAAACACTTTTATGGATTTAATTTATGTATTAAATTTGCCTCTATACAAACTCTGAAAGACTCAATTTTAAATATGCATATTTATTTTGTTTTTAATTAGGTATGTGTGTAAGAAGAGTATGCATATGTGTGTGGATGGCCAAGAGACCAAAGGTGTCAGATACCCTGAAACTGGAGTTATTGGCAATCATGAATAGAGTGGCATTGGGTGCTAGAGACCAAAATCAGGTCCTCTACAAGAGCAGTACTGTTCTTAACTACTGAGCCACCTTTCCATCTGTATCCTTTTTCCAGTGAATGTTTTCTTATGGAGAATATCAGGAGTTTTAAAATACCTCATGACGTCTATACACACACACACACACACACACACACACACACACACACACACACACACACTCAGATAAACAACAACAACATATTGTCAGCACTCCTAAAGAATTTATTTAACTTACAAGAGAAGCATCCCTACAATTTTTCCAGTTTGTTTTTCTCACTTCTGTGAAGTGTATGATTCCCCTCACTCCAGCAAAGGCCACAACATCAACACAGAATTCACTGTCTTTCCCGTAAACTGCTAGGCCTTTGAGATATTCCTTACTTCTGCGACTCTTACTCACATGACTGCTACCACAACTATCCTAGTGCCTCGCCATTTTAGACCTAGGAGCATCACATGAGCATCATAATTGCACTCCAACTGTTACAGCAGTTGTCATCTGACCGCCACACATACACCATGGCACAGGTAAACCCACACATAGACACATAAGTAACTATAAAAAGTATAAAAGCTGTCTGACACACATGCTTTCTTAAAACTTATTGCAAGCATATAGTACCAAAAAAGAAGTTATTAAATATATACATTTAATATATATTCATATCTCACCCCTGAAAACATATAAATATTATGAGATAAGGCATAAAGAACAAAACCTAAAAATAACTTTTACTTTTAGGGAATGTAATGAGGAAAGCAATTGGCCGAGATAAGCAGATTTTACTTCCTTCATTTTCTGCTACACGTTTCTTTTTCTTTCTTATTTTTTGAGACAGGGTCTTGTGTATCCCAGACTTGTTACATAATCAAGGATGATCTTGAACTTTATAATCTGCCCTCTTGCATTTCCAGACTGCTGCGATTGTGGCATGTGCCCCCTGATGCAGTGCTGTGATCAAACCCATGGATCCCAGCATGCTAGCTAAGGACTCTACCAAGGAAAGTACATTCCCAGACCATACGTAATATATCTCTGTACCATTTTGGCACTCTGTATCAGCATGCATTTCTTTTAATAATTAAAATTGATACAAGCATGAAGAAGCAGAACCCGAAAGAGGAAAGAAATGTAAGAAGAGAAAGGTGGCAGAAGGCCTTTTGCCATCCCCATGGGTGAGACCTGCTTTAGAGACTTGTAGTGTTAGATGTAAACTCCAGGGTGCTTTACCCTCCGACAAATGCAGCTGTGGTTTAGGAAGTCTCCAATGTATTAAACTGTAGGACACTAGGTTATTAAGATCTGTTTTGATAATGTGGTAATAATAACGTAGACTAGTTACTATCAGAAAAGCCAGTTATTATGAATTATTAAAGCCTCCATATTAATCCGTATTACCGAATAGATAATTGATTCTATCCCACAGCCTTATCTCTGAACCAATTCACAGCTGAATCATTTCCTACACAACACTGTGCTGCCCCCCTGTGGCGGCTTCTGTGCACGGCAGCAAGCGTCCTCCACAATAGTCCCCATAAATGGAAGGTAATCCTCAAACTTTCCGTATCATCAAAGCATTTCACTCTATTCCAAAACCTTATTGCATACATTCAGAATTCTCAAACGTATGACATACCATCACCTCAATTATAAAATTATGGAAATATAGAAATAGATTTTATTTTATTCAGTCTCAGATTACAATACAAAAAAATGTTCTTCTTCCTACTTTACTTGTGCTTTCTGCGCCACCTACAGGAAATGTGTAGAACTTTTATTAAGCACAAGCAAGTGTGTGCCTCAAATAGACAAAATAAACAAGCTCATCATCACTACATCTATAAAAACAATTTCATCTCCTAAGAGGGTTACCATGTAGTCCTCTGGAATGTTGCTTTGAATTTTACATAAATTGCTGGGGGCCAGCCCCGGCGGGGTTCTTCTTTCTTATTGGTTCTTCCTGAGGCAGCAGAGGGGGAAGAGAGTTGGCAGAGGGTAAGACTTTGTCGTACGAGATATTAAGGGTTGCTGTATAATAATAGGTTTACTTATCTAAGTCTAAGTTACTATGTTACTGTAGCTGATTTACTTATCTATGAAGTCACTATGCTCTGCTACTGTAACTGACCCACCTTCTGTGTTCCTCTGAGGCCAGAAACTGCAGTCTCTGGTACTTAGTACCTCATTCTAAAATAGCAGGAGATAAAGTAGAGAATTACTTGCTGGAGCCTTTTCCTTTTCGTCCCTATGCCTCTTGCTTGTCAGGCTAGGGGGAAGTTTGGACCAATAAGCTTCTATTGAACCAAGAGAAGAGAATAGCACTTACAGAAGGAAAAACTTTTACATACACAGATACGCATAAACTTTATGTACAGATTCGTGGATGAGCATTTATGCATTTCCACTCAGACCAGTTGGGTCAGCTTACATGCATTCTCACAATTACATTCTTACACATACACATGCATACATTCTCACAATTACATACTTACACACACATCCATACTTTCATATGCCTATGGAGGAAAAGACCAAGCAATGGTGCAGAAAGAACTCACGCATTTTGAATGAAAAATGTGCTCCAATCTTTATTGCGTAGAGAAAGAAAAAGCTTCTACCTATTTAATGCTAAATGAATTAAACCCAAGTTTGTAAGAAAAACAGCTTGTTCCTTTTAATAAGACTAAGTCTGCCTTGTTAGTAAGAAATGACCTGTCCTGTCCCGTGGTAAGGGAAAAAAATCTGCCTGTTCCTTCTGCTCTCTTCAGCTTTTTTCCTCTCTCCCTCTGCATTCTGCACATTGCTCTCTTATGTTACCTAGAGTCTCTAAGTTACTCCACTCTGCATTCTCCTACTCTTCCTCTCTCTTCCTGCTCTGATGTCCCAATAATGCTCTTACTCTCAATGCCTTTTCTCCCAATGCTATGCCTGTCCTTCTAAGTTCTTCTTGAGTTCAGTTCTGTCTAAAAGGTGTTCTGTCTAAAACCTTCTCCTCAGCTTAGTTCCTCTCTCAGCTCAGTTCTTCTCAGCCCAGATCTCCTTAGCTCAGTTCTCCTTAGCTCAGTTCTCCTTAGCTTTCTTCAGCTCAGTTCTGATTCCTCTCTTTGTCCTCAGCACTTAAACATCTTTCAGAATACATGATCACATGTTACAAAGTTCATCAAGAGTTCACATAAAAAGATCAAATCATAAATTGAAATAAAAGTTTACAACAGAGAATGTTTGCATGCATATCCATTAGGAGTAATTATCTGGCTAAACATCCATCACCTGTCTCAGCTCCACAGGTCCACTAAAGGTTTAAAACCATAACTAACTTATTAGTGAAGTTTTCTATAGATAAACCCAGTCAATATTTTATCCTCTGTCCTAGAACCTTGGAAGACAAGAATGTTGAGAGCAATGTAGAAGATGGAGGTCTGGCTTGTGACATTTCAGAAAGGCAAAAGAGTCTACTGGGACATTTTTGTGAAGAATCTGTGGTGTTTGAAGAATTTGTGGTGTTTGTTCAGCTGGAACTAAAGAATTGTCTAAATACAACAAGAGACCAAAACTACTAATAAAACCTTTGCTTTGCTAGGATAATGAATGCTGGTTCACTGGGGCCGAGGAACTAGTTGTAATTTTTTTTGTTTTGTTTTTATATTATTTTTTTTTATTAACTTGAGTATTTCTTATATACATTTCGAGTGTTATTCCCTTTCCCGGTATCCGGGCAAACATCCCCCTCCCCCCTCCCCTTCCTTATGGGTGTTCCCCTCCCAACCCTCCCCCCATTGCCGCCCTCCCTCCACCAGTCTAGTTCACTGGGGGTTCAGTCTTAGCAGGACCCAGGGCTTCTCCTTCCACTGGTGCTCTTACTAGGATATTCATTGCTACCTATGAGGTCAGAGTCCAGGGTCAGTCCATGTATAGTCTTTAGGTAGTGGCTTAGTCCCTGGAAGCTCTGGTTGCTTAGCATTGTTGTACATATGGGATCTCGAGCCCCTTCAAGATCTTCCAGTTCTTTCTCTGATTCCTTCAACGGGGGTCCTATTCTCAGTTCAGTGGTTTGCTGCTGGCATTCGCCTCTGTATTTGCTGTATTCTGGCTGTGTCTCTCAGGAGCGATCTACATCCGCCTCCTGTCGGTCTGCACTTCTTTGCTTCATCCATCTTGTCTAATTGGGTGGCTGTATATGTATGGGCCACATGTGGGGCAGGCTCTGAATGGGTGTTCCTTCAGTCTCTGTTTTAATCTTTGCCTCTCTCTTCCCTGCCAAGGGTATTCTTGTTCCCCTTTCAAAGAAGGAGTGAAGCATTCACATTTTGATCATCCGTCTTGAGTTTCATTTGTTCTAGGTATCTAGGGTAATTCAAGCATTTGGGCTAATAGCCACTTATCAATGAGTGCATACCATGTATGTCTTTCTGTGTTTGGGTTAGCTCACTCAGGATGATGTTTTCCAGTTCCAACCATTTGCCTACGAATTTCATAAAGTCGTTGTTTTTGATAGCTGAGTAATATTCCATTGTGTAGATGTACCACATTTTCTGTATCCATTCCTCTGTTGAAGGGCATCTGGGTTCTTTCCAGCTTCTGGCTATTATAAATAAGGCTGCAATGAACATAGTGGAGCACGTGTCTTTTTTATATGTTGGGGCATCTTTTGGGTATATGCCCAAGAGAGGTATAGCTGGATCCTCAGGCAGTTCAATGTCCAATTTTCTGAGGATCCTCCAGATTGATTTCCAGAATGCTTGTACCAGTTTGCAATCCCACCAACAATGGAGGAGTGTTCCTCTTTCTCCACATCCTCGCCAGCATCTGTTGTCCCCTGAGTTTTTGATCATAGCCATTCTCACTGGTGTGAGGTGAAATCTCAGGGTTGTTTTGATTTGCATTTCCCTTATGACTAAAGATGTTGAACATTTCTTTAGGTGTTTCTCAGCCATTTGGCATTCCTCAGCTGTGAATTCTTTGTTTAGCTCTGAACCCCATTTTTTAATAGGGTTATTTGTTTCCCTGCGGTCTAACTTCTTGAGTTCTTTGTATATTTTGGATATAAGGCCTCTATCTGTTGTAGGATTGGTAAAGATCTTTTCCCAATCTGTTGGTTGCCGTTTTGTCCTAACCACAGTGTCCTTTGACTTACAGAAGCTTTGAAGTTTTATGAGATCCCATTTGTCGATTCTTGATCTTAGAGCGTAAGCCATTGGTGTTTTGTTTAGGAAATTTTTTCCAGTGCCCATGTGTTCCAGATGCTTCCCTAGTTTTTCTTCTATTAGTTTGAGTGTGTCTGGTTTGATGTGGAGGTCCTTGATCCACTTGGACTTAAGCTTTGTACAGGGTGATAAGGATGGATCGATCTGCATTCTTCTACATGTTGACCTCCAGTTGAACCAGCACCATTTGCTGAAAATGCTATCTTTTTTCCATTTGATGGTTTTGGCTCCTTTGTCAAAAATCAAGTGACCATAGGTGTGTGGGTTCATTTCTGGGTCTTCAATTCTATTCCATTGGTCTATCTGTCTGTCTCTGTACCAATACCATGCAGTTTTTATCACTATTGCTCTGTAATACTGCTTGAGTTCAGGGATAGTGATTCCCCCTGAAGTCCTTTTATTGTTGAGGATAGCTTTAGCTATCCTGGGTTTTTTGTTATTCCATATGAATTTGCAAATTGTTCTGTCTAACTCTTTGAAGAATTGGATTGGTATTTTGATGGGGATTGCATTGAATCTGTAGATTGCTTTTGGTAAAATGGCCATTTTTACTATATTAATCCTGCCAATCCATGAGCATGGGAGATCTTTCCATCTTCTGAGGTCTTCTTCAATTTCCTTCTTCAGTGTCTTGAAGTTCTTATTGTACAGTTCTTCTACTTGCTTTGTTAAAGTCACACCGAGGTACTTTATATTATTTGGGTCTATTATGAAGGGTGTCGTTTCCCTAATTTCTTTCTCGGCTTGTTTCTCTTTTGTATAGGGGAAGGCAACTGATTTATTTGAGTTAATTTTATACCCAGCCACTTTGCTGAAGTTGTCTATCAGCTTTAGTAGTTCTCTGGTGGAACGTTTGGGATCACTTAAATATACTATCATATCATCTGCAAATAGTGATATTTTGACTTCTTCTTTTCCGATCTGTATCCCCTTGACCTCCTTTTGTTGTCTGATTGCTCTGGCTAGAACTTCAAGAACTATATTGAATAAGTAGGGAGAGAGTGGGCAGCCTTGTCTAGTCCCTGATTTTAGTGGGATTGCTTCAAGTTTCTCTCCATTTAGTTTAATGTTAGCAACTGGTTTGCTGTATATGGCTTTTACTATGTTCAGGTATGGGCCTTGAATTCCTATTCTTTCCAGGACTTTTATCATGAAGGGGTGTTGAATTTTGTCAAATGCTTTCTCAGCATCTAATGAAATGATCATGTGGTTTTGTTCTTTCAGTTTGTTTATATAATGGATCACATTGATGGTTTTCCGTATATTAAACCATCCCTGCATGCCTGGGATGAAGCCTACTTGGTCATGGTGGATGATTGTTTTGATGTGCTCTTGGATTCGGTTTGCCAGAATTTTGTTGAGTATTTTTGCGTCGATATTCATAAGGGAAATTGGTCTGAAGTTCTCTTTCTTTGTTGTGTCTTTGTGTGGTTTAGGTATAAGAGTAATTGTGGCTTCGTAGAAGGTATTCGGTAGTGATCCATCTGTTTCAATTTTGTGGAATAGTTTGGATAATATTGGTATGAGGTCTTCTATGAAGGTTTGATAGAATTCTGCACTAAACCCGTCTGGACCTGGGCTCTTTTTGGTTGGGAGACCTTTAATGACTGCTTCTATTTCCTTAGGAGTTATGGGGTTGTTTAACTGGTTTATCTGTTCCTGATTTAATTCAGTACCTGGTATCTGTCTAGGAAATTGTCCATTTCCTGAAGATTTTCAAGTTTTGTTGAATATAGGTTTTTATAGTAAGATCTGATGATTTTTTGAATTTCCTCTGAATCTGTTGTTATGTCTCCCTTTTCATTTCTGATTTTGTTAATTTGGACACACTCTCTGTGTCCTCTCGTTAGTCTGGCTAAGGGTTTATCTATCTTGTTGATTTTCTCAAAGAACCAACTTTTGGTTCTGTTGATTCTTTCTATGGTCCTTTTTGTTTCTACTTGGTTGATTTCAGCTCTGAGTTTGATTATTTCCTGCCTTCTACTCCTCCTGGGTGTATTTGCTTCTTTTTGTTCTAGAGCTTTTAGGTGTGCTGTCAAGCTGCTGACATATGCTCTTTCCTGTTTCTTTCTGCAGGCACTCAGCGCTATGAGTTTTCCTCTTAGCACAGCTTTCATTGTGTCCCATAAGTTTGGGTATGTTGTACCTTCATTTTCATTAAATTCTAAAAAGTTTTTAATTTCTTTCTTTATTTCTTCCTTGACCAGGTTATCATTGAGTAGAGCATTGTTCAATTTCCACGTATATGTGGGCATTCTTCCCTTACTGTTATTGAAGACCAGTTTTAGGCCGTGGTGGTCCGATAGCACGCATGGGATTATTTCTATCTTTCTGTACCTGTTGAGGCCCGTTTTTTGACCAATTATATGGTCAATTTTGGAGAAAGTACCATGAGGAGCTGAGAAGAAGGTATATCCTTTTGCTTTAGGATAGAATGTTCTATAAATATCCGTTAAGTCCATTTGGCTCATGACTTCTCTTAGTCTGTCTACATCTCTGTTTAATTTCTGTTTCCATGATCTGTCGATTGATGAGAGTGGGGTGTTGAAATCTCCCACTATTATTGTGTGAGGTGCAATGTGTGTTTTGAGCTTTAGTAAGGTTTCTTTTACATATGTAGGTGCCCTTGTATTTGGGGCATAGATATTTAGGATTGAGAGTTCATCTTGGTGGATTTTTCCTTGATGAATATGAAGTGTCCTTCCTTATCTTTTTTGATGACTTTTAGTTGAAAATTGATTTTATTTGATATTAGAATGGCTACTCCAGCTTGCTTCTTCTGACCATTTGCTTGGAAAATTGTTTTCCAGCCTTTCACTCTGAGGTAATGTCTGTCTTTGTCTCTGAGGTGTGTTTCCTGTAGGCAGCAGAATGCAGGGTCCTCGTTGCGTATCCAGTTTGTTAATCTATGTCTTTTTATTGGGGAGTTGAGACCATTGGTGTTAAGAGATATTAAGGAATAGTGATTATTGCTTCTTGTTATATTCATATTTGGATGTGAGGTTATGTTTGTGTGCTTTCATTCTCTTTGTTTTGTTGCCAAGACGATTAGTTTCTTGCTTCTTCTAGGGTATAGCTTGCCTCCTTATGTTGGGCTTTACCATTTATTATCCTTTGTAGTGCTGGATTTGTAGAAAGATATTGTGTAAATTTGGTTTTGTCATGGAATATCTTGGTTTCTCCATCTATGTTAATTGAGAGTTTTGCAGGATACAGTAACCTGGGCTGGCATTTGTGTTCTCTTAGGGTCTGTATGACATCAGTCCAGGATCTTCTGGCCTTCATAGTTTCTGGCGAGAAGTCTGGTGTGATTCTGATAGGTCTGCCTTTATATGTTACTTGACCTTTTTCCCTTACTGCTTTTAATATTCTCTCTTTATTTTGTGCGTTTGGTGTTTTGACAATTATGTGACGGGAGGTGTTTCTTTTCTGGTCCAATCTATTTGGAGTTCTGTAGGCTTCTTGTATGCCTATGGGTATCTCTTGTTTTAGGTTAGGGAAGTTTTCTTCTATGATTTTGTTGAAGATATTTACTGGTCCTTTGAGCTGGGAGTCTTCACTCTCTTCTATACCTATTATCCTTAGGTTTGATCTTCTCATTGAGTCCTGGATTTCCTGTATGTTTTGGACCAGTAGCTTTTTCCGCTTTACATTATCTTTGACAGTTGAGTCAATGATTTCTATGGAATCTTCTGCTCCAGAGATTCTCTCTTCCATCTCTTGTATTCTGTTGGTGAAGCTTGTATCTACAGCTCCTTGTCTCTTCTTTTGGTTTTCTATATCCAGGGTTGCTTCCATGTGTTCTTTCTTGATTGCTTCTATTTCCATTTTTAATTCCTTCAACTGTTTGATTGTGTTTTCCTGGAATTCTTTCAGGGATTTTTGCGATTCCTCTCTGTAGGCTTCTACTTGTTCTCTAAGGGAGTTCTTCACATCTTTCTTGAAGTCCTCCAGCATCATGATCAAATATGATTTTGAAACTAGATCTTGCTTTTCTGGTGTGTTTGGATATTCCATGTTTGTTTTGGTGGGAGAATTGGGCTCCGATGATGCCATGTAGTCTTGGTTTCTGTTGCTTGTGTTCCTGCGCTTGCCTCTCGCCATCAGATTATCTCTAGTGTTACTTTGTTCTGCTATTTCTGACAGTGGCTAGACTGTCCTATAAGCCTGTGTGTCAGGAGTGCTGTAGACCTGTTTTCCTCTCTTTCAGTCAGTTATGGGGACAGAGTGTTCTGCTTTCGGGCGTGTAGTTTTTCCTCTCTACAGGTCTTCAGCTGTTCCTGTGGGCCTGTGTCTTGAGTTCACCAGGCAGCTTTCTTGCAGCAGAAAAGTTGGTCTAACCTGTGATCCCGAGGCTCAAGTTCGCTCGCGGGGTGCTGCCCAAGGGCTCTCTGCGGCGGCAGCAACCAGGAAGACCTGTGCCGCCCCTTCCGGGAGCTTCAATGCACCAGGGTTCCAGATGGCCTTTGGTGTTTTCCTCTGGCGTCCTAGATGTGTGCACAGAGAGCAGTCTCTTCTGGTTTCCCAGGCTTGTCTGCCTCTCTGAAGGTTTAGCTCTCCCTCCCACGGGATTTGGGTGCAGAGAACTGTTTATCCGGTCTGTTTCCTTCAGGGTCCGGCGGTGTCTCTGGCAGGGGTCCTGCTGCTCCTGGGCCCTCCCCCACGGGAGCCCAGAGGCCTTATACAGTTTCCTCTTGGGCCAGGGATGTGGGCAGGGGTGGGCAGTGTTGGTGGTCTCTTCCGCTCTGCAGACTCAGGAGTGCCCACCTGACCAGGCGGTGAGGTCTTTTTTCCACGGGGTCTGGGAGCAGAGAGCTGCTGCGGGCCGGGATCCGCGGGCGTGGGACCTCCGGCAAACACAGGCAAAAACCGGTCCTAGATGAACTCTGCCTCTGTGTGTCCCGATCTCACCAGGCAGCTCTCTTGCAGCAGACAAGTAGGTCTTACCTGTGGTCCCGAGGCTCAAGTTTGCTCGCCACTAGTTGTAATTTTAAGAGAGCAGCATCACTGAGGTGAAGTCTTCTGGGAAGTATTTCTTGAGAGTCAGCTCACAGAAGCTGTGCTCCAGAGGTAACCAAGGCTGTACCTTGCTTTGGCCATGATGTTTCACCACAGCAATAGTGTCCCTAACTAGGACAATATCCTATTTCATTTATGGTCAGGAGCTATAACAGGACAAGCTAATAACTAGCAGGTGATCATTCTGAGATGGCCTGTCTCAGATTATTATATAATCTGTGACTGGTTCACCATTCGCAGTAATTCCCTTTCTATAACCTATGGTTAATTGTTTTACAACCCCTTGGAATGTGCTCTGAGTAGGGGAAAGTCTAGTTACTATCTAAGAACAATTAACTGGTGACACTTGAGAGACTGACAGAGTTCTCACTGTAGTTTTGACTATCAGAAAAAGACTTAATAGCAGTCCCACTCTAAAAGAGCTTAATAATCACTGATATAATTTTAGGAATTCTTATAGGATCATCATTAAGACTTAAAAAGTCAGATATTTGTCTATATAGCATCACTACAAGACAGTACATCTTCGTAGATCTGCAAAGATCTGCTCCAAAGGGGGTGTGCTATTACTTACTGATTGTTATGTGTGTTTAATAATAATGGGAAAAGCATTTTAATATCAGGAATCTTTCCAAAAATGAATCCCTTACAGCCATGCTTAATAACGGTGAACCAGTTATTAAGTACATTAAATGAATGGCTAAAGTATTTTCTGGGAGTAAACAGCCTTAATATAAACCTCAGATACAGATATAGTATTTAATTTTTACAATAATTATTATTTTTAAAATCAACTATTTTACAAACATATTTTGGGAATTCTTGGTGGTAGTGGTGGTGATGGTGGTGGTAGTGTGTGTGTGTGTGTGTGTGTGTGTGTGTGTGTGTCTGAAACTCATTATGTAGCTCAGTTTGTCCTGAAACTCATAGCAATTCGCCTGTTTCAGTTCCCCAAGTACTGAGATTACAAGCATCATCTACCACGCCTGGCTCTATAAACACACTATTTTAAAACTGAGGACTACATTTCTAAGCCTTAATTTCCCAAAACACATTGGTGTCCTGGTAAATCTCACTCAAAAGCGATATCCTAAAAATCTATGACACTATGACAGTCATCTTAGAATACATCATCTCTTTCCTTGCCTAACCCATGATCTAACCTACTCGCTTAATTTTTATTTATTTTTATTTTATATTCATTGGTGTTTTGCCTGCAGTTATGTCTGAACATGAAAGATCCTCTAGAAATGGAGCCACAGACAGGTGTGGGTGCTGGGAACTGAACCCAAGTCCTAAGAAAGAGCAGCCAGTGCTCTTACCGCTAAGTCATCTCTCCAGCCCCCACTGACCTAATCTTTAAGAAACTCTCAGAATCACTTTCGCTTCTTCCTCTCTACTGCAATCCCAGCTCAGACTGCCGATATTTTTGACAGTGCACATAGAAAATAGCACAAACTAAAAATGAACAGGAAAATGGGGTATTCAACAACTCACTGTAAATCATGTTGGGAAGACCAAGAGCTGGTGATGGACTTGCAATGGTTTGCAAACACAGCAAAGGGGGTGCTATGATGCATACACCAACGAGAAATATGTGGAAACCTGCCTGTGCCCACAGATCCCAGGGCACAGAGAACACTGAATTTTGAATTTTGGTTACTGTAGAGAGCAGAAATGAGCCATGGAATGCAATGGATAAGACTGGTTCAAAGATTTCAGCCAAACATATTACCTTCACCCCACCCGAATTCTATCTCAGTAGATCTAATGGCTGCCATTGATCCTATCCCAACCTTGGGTGAAAGAAGGGAAAAAAAAGAAAGGGAAGGAGAGGGAAGAGGGGGAAGAGGAGAAGGGGAAAAGAGAGGGGTGGGAGAGAAGAGGAGGAGTAAATGCTTCTGTTTTCTCTCTAAAGGAATAGTTTGGAAATCAGGCACCATGTGTGGAAGTTGGAACTCCGACACGTAAGAGTTCCAAATGATAATGTGCAGCTTCCCAACCCCATATCCCAGAATAACTCCTGTCAGTGTATTAAGGACCCTAGACAAGAAACACTCAGCTTTTGTGTCACCTCTTATTTAAACACAAATGGATAAAAAACAAACACAAAAGATATGACAGGTAAAAACAAAACTGCAACATAAAAGCCAAATGTAAAAGTAAGAAAAAAAGGACTCCAGGAAAACTAAGCAAGTCATTAACAAAAAAGAGAAAGGGTTGGAGGGAAAGGAGGGAAGACTTTTACTTACACTCTTCTCCTGGATATTTGAGAAGATATTGTATCGTTTGCATCTATAGAACAAACAAAAATAAGAATAAGTTGTTATTAAGAATGAAAATGAGATCTGGGTGGCTCTGGTGCACACCTTAAATCCCAACAATGTGGGAGGCAGGGGCAGCTGGATCTCTGAGTTGGAGGTCAGCCTGGTCTACAGAGCGAGTTCCAGGACAGACAGGGGTACACAAAGAAACTCTGCCTAAAACAACGAGAGGGGGGGGGGAGAGGGAGAGAGAGAGAGAGACCTAGAAAGAAGAAACAGAATGTATTCTTAAAATTAAAAATGAATATTAAAATTTGTAAAATTTTAAAAATAGAATCAAATAATAAAAGAAAGCAGGACACAGCTGGGTTACTCAGTAACCTAGTATGATAAAGAGAAGCCAGAGAATGTAAAGGCCAGGTGATACACAATGCATGAAGAAATTCTTCCAGCTAAAGTATTTCTTCAGTTGAAAGTTTATAGAAGGAAAGTCACTCCACTTTGTCTGGTACAATGAGTAAAAAGGAGACAAGAGCTGAGCACATTCGTATAAAAACTAAAAACAGGACACCCAGAGACACCTTGACTCACAGGAGGTCAGTCAGAACCAGACGTGCAGGTGAGACACCCCCACCCCATTACCTAACCTAACTGCCCCCCCACGGGGCCCAGCAGAGGCAGGACCTTCCACCCTACCTGAGATACATCATCCTTCTGGCCAGCAACTCTGCCCAGTGCAGAGCTGGCACTACAGACCCCCTCCCACACCCAGAGACAGCTTGGCTCCCAGGAGGTGCTTCATAACCAGGCTCAAAGGAGGGCCAGACGTCAGCCAGAGACAGCAAGGCCAGTTAAGAAATAGAGGAAAATACAATCAAACAGGTAAAGGAATTGATCAAAGCAGTCCAAGACCTAAAAATGGAAGTAGAAACAGTAAAGAAATCACAAAGGAGGGCAACCCTAAAGATGGAAAACCTAGGAAAGAGATCATGAGTTACGGATACAATCGTCACCAAGAGAACACAAGACATAGAAGAGAGAATCTCGGGTATAGAAGATACCATAGAAGATATTGACACAACAGTCAAGGAAAATGCAAAGTGCAAAAGGCTCCTAACCCAAAACATCAAGGAAATTCAGGACACAATGAAAAGACCAAACCTAAGAATAATAGGAATAGAAGAAAGTGAAGATTCCCAATTCAAAGGACCAGAAAACATCTTCAATGAAATCATAGAAGTCCCTAATCTACAATAAAAGAGATGGCCATAAACATACAAGAAGCCTACAGAATGTCAAATAGATTGGACTAGGACAAAAATTATTTCATCACATAATAATCTAAATATTAAATGCATATAACAAAGAAAGAATATTAAAAGTGGTAAGAGGAAAAAGCTAAGTAACATATAAAAAGATAGACATAACAGAATTACACCATACTTCTCAACAAAGACTCTAAAAGCCAGATCTTAAACCAATGCTATGCAGACCCTCAAAGAACACAAATGCCAACTCAGGCTACTATACCCAGCAAAACTCTCAATCACCAAAAATGGAGACCAGATATTCTATGACAAAACCAAATTTAAACAATATCTTTCCACTATTCCAGACCTACAGAAGATAATAGAAGGAAAACTCCAACACAAGGAGGGAAACAACACCCACAGAAAAACCAAGAAATTAATCATCTCACAATAAACCCAAAAGAAGAGAACCACAAAAACATAATATCACCTCTCACAATAAAAATAACAGGAACCAACAATCATTGGTCCCTAATGTCTCTCAACATCAATGGACTCAATTCCCCAATAAGGAGACATAGATTAACAGATTAGATATTTAAACAGAACCCAGAGTTTTGCTGCATATAAGAGATATACCTCAGTGACAAAGACAGACAATATCTCAGACTAAAGAGCTAGAATTTTTTTCAAGCAAATTTGTCAAGAAACAAACTGGAGTAGCCATTCTTATATCCAGTAAAATAGCCTTTCAACCAAAAGTTATCAAAACAGATGGGAAATGACACTTGATACTCATCAAAGGAAAAATCCAACAAGATGTTCTTTCAATTCTGCATACCTACACCCCAAATGCAAGGGCACCCACATTTGTAAAAAGAAACATTCATTACTAAAGCTCAGAACACACTGAACCTCCCACAATAGTAGTAGAAGACTTCAACACTTTACTCTCACCAATGGACAGATCATGGAAACAGAAACTAAACAGAGACAAAGTGAAACTAACAAAGGTTATGAACCAAATGGATGTAAAGAGATATATATCACCCTAAAACAAAATTGACTATTTAATTGATCACAAAACTTGTCTCAACAGATACAAGAAGATTGAAATAATGCCATGAATTCTAGCTGATCACCATGGACTAAGTAAGGCTGGTCTTCAATATCAACAAAAACAACAGAAAGCCCACATACTCACAAAAACTGAATAACTCTCTACTCAATGATAACTTGGTCATGGAAGAAGTAAAGAAATTAAAGACTCTCTAGAATTTGATGAAAATTAAGGTTCATATCCAAACTTATAGGACACAATGAAAGCAGTACTAAAAGAAAAATTCATAGCTCTGAGTGCCTCCAAACAGAAACTAGAGAGAGCATACCCTAACAGTTTGACAACACAAATGAAAGCTCTAGAACAAAAATAAGCAAACACACCCAAGAGAAGTAAACAGCAGGAAATAAGCAAACTTGGGGCTGAAATAAACCAATTAGAAACAAAGAGAACTACACAAAGAATCAACAAAAAGAAGCGCTTGTTCTTTAAGAAAATCAGTAAGATAGATAAACCACAAGCCAAACTAAAAAGGACAATGAGTGTATCCAAATTAGCAAAATCAGAAATGAAAAGTGAGACATAACAACAAAAACTGAAGACATTCAAAAAATCTTCAGATCCTATTACAAAAGCCTAAACTCATCAAAACTGGAGAATTTAAATAAAGTGGATAACTTTCTAGATAGATACCAGGTACCAAAGTTAAATCAGGACCAGATAAATTATGTAAACAGTCTCATAATCCCTAACCAAAGTCTCCCAACCAAAAAAAGCCCAAGGCTGGGTGGCTTTAGTGCAGAATTCTACCAGACCTTCAAAGAAGACCCAATACTAATACTTCTCAAACTATTCCACAAAATAGAAACTGAAGGAACACTACCTAATTTGTTCTATGAAACCAAAGTTACGCTTATACCTAAACCACACAAAGACACAACAAAGAAAGAGATTGAAATAATGTCATTAATTCTACCTGATCACCTTCAACTAAGGCTGGTCTTCAATTTCCCTTATGAATATCAAAGCAAAAATACTCAATAAAACACAAACTGAATCCAAGAATACATTAGAACCATCATACACCACGATCAAGTAAACTTCATCCCACGGATGCAAGGATGGTTCAATATATGGAGATCCATCAACGTAATCTACTATATAACCAAATTCAAGGGAAAAGAACATGATCATCTCATTAGATGCTAAAAAAGCCTTTGACAAAATACAACACCCCTTCATGTTAAAAGTCTTGGGAAGATCAAGAATTCAAGGCACATACTTAAACATAATAAAAGCAATATACAGCAAACCAACAACCAATATCAAATTAAATGGAGAAAAACTGGAAGCAATCCCACTAAAATCAGGGACTAGGCAATTTATTTATTCAATACAGTACTCTAAGTTCTAGTAGATCAATTAGGTAACAAAAGGAGGTCAAATAGATACAAATTGGAAAAGAAGAAGTCAAAATATCACTATTTGCAGATGGTATAATAATATATGTAAGCAACCCCACAAAATCTACCAGAGAACTCCTGCAGCTGACAAACAACTTCAGCAAAGTGGTTGGATGTGAAATTAACTCAAAGAAATCGGTAGCCTTCCTCTACTCAAAGGATAAATAGACTGAGAAAAAAATTAGGGAAACAACACCTCTCACAATAGTCCCAAATAATATAAATATCTTGGTGTGACTCTAACCACGCAAGTGAAAAGTCTGTATGACAAAAGTCTCTGAACAAAGAAATTGAGGAACTCAGAAGACGGAAAGATCTCCCATGCTCATGAACCAGCAGGATTAACATAGTAAAAATGGCCACCTTACCAAAAGCAATCTACAGATTCGATGCAATTCCCATCAAAATTCCAACTCAATTCTTCACAGAGATAGAAGGAACAATTCTCAACTTCATCTGGGATAACAAAAACCCAGGATAGCAAAAACAATTCTAAGCAATAAAAGAACTGTCCTCTGAGAGGCTCTGCCAGCACCTGACTAAGACAGATGCAGATATACACAGCCAACTGTTGGACTGAACCAGGGGACCCCATTGGAAGAGTTAGGAGGACCGAAGGAGCTGAAGGGGATTGCAAGGACGAACAATAATGTCAACCTACAGGACCCTACAGAGCTCCCAGGGACTAAACAGCGAGTCCATGGCCCCTGCTATTGTAGCAGAGGACTGCAGTATCTGGCATCAATGGAAAGGGAGGCCATTGGTCCTGTGGAGGCTTGTTGCCCCCGTGTAGAAGGATGCTGGAGGTGTGAGCAAGGAGTGGGTGGGTGGGGAGGCGATCACCCTTTTAGGGGTAAAGGGGAGGGGGCACAGGGTAAAGGGTTTGCAGAGGGGAGACCGTGAAGGGGGACAACATTTGAAATGTAAACAAATGAAATAATTAATAAAAAGCTAAAAAATCAGTAAATATGGAAAGTAGAAATGATTTGCTAGTGCCCAGGAGAAAGCAAATTCCCTTTAAAGGAATAAACGCAGACTGTCATCAGAATCGTAAGAACTATGTGGTTACAGGAAAAAGAAAAAAAAAGAGAGAGAGAATAGTTTCAAAATTCTGAAGAATGGGGCTGGAGAGATGGCTCGGCAGTTAAGAGCGCCGATTGCTCTTCCAGAGGTCCTGAGTTCAATTCCCAGCAACCACATTGTGGCTCACAACCATCTGTACAGAGATCCGATGCCCTCTTCTGGTGTGTCTGAAGACAGTGACAGTGTATATATAATAAATGAATAAATCTTTTTTAAAAAAGCAGTCTTTAAAAAAAATTCTGAAGAATGATGATCTTCACCTAGAAATATGAATTGGTTAAAACTATCCACCAAATACAAAAATAGAAAAGTATAAATATTTCAGGCACATAAGCAGTGAGGAAGTTCAGCCCAAAATTTTAATTTACCATAAATGTCTTTAATTGAATTTAATTAACGAGTTGAAATTTTAAATAAAGTTTTTTCTGTTTTGGAATAAGTTTGGATTCGTTATAGTTTTACTAAGGTATCACAAATTGTCCCCATATTTTCCTCACCCATATCCCTTGAATGCTACTTTTTACATTGGCCCATTATAATTTTTAAGATCTATATATTTTATTTATTTTTAAACAAATATTATTATAAATATCACTAGCAAAAAATTAGCCAAACCTAAAGTCTATATAACTTATATACACTTAGAATTGGCATTCAAAACGAAACTGTAAAGTTTCACACTAAATTTTACATTTTCAGTATTGAATATATTTCATGCACTTATACACCACCAATTATGTATGTGTGAATGCCCATGTGTAGATATGTGCATCACATGACTGGTGCCTGCAGTAGCCATAAGAGAGACTTGGATCTGCTGACCTGGAGTTACACAATGTTGAGAACTCACCCTGTGAGTGCTGGGAATCAAACCTGGGTCCTCTGGAAGACCAGCAATGCTCTCCACAGCCAAACCATTCCTTCAGCCCCTTATCCATTATTCTTAAATAAAGTGTAGCCTTCAGTTACGGTTCTGCTTTCTTTTTGTTTGTTTTGTTTTGTTTTGATTTATGTGTGTGTGTACACTGCAGCTGTCTTCAGACACACCAGAAGAAGGCATCAGATCCCATTACAGGTGGTTGTGAGCCACCACGTAGTTGCTGGGAATTGAACTCAGGACCTCTGGAAGAGCAGTCAGTGCTCCTAACCACTGAGCCATCTCTCCAGCCCATGGCTCTGCTTTCTTGTGACATTTTTTCTAACTCTAGTATCTATATAAATTCAATTCATTAAATGTTATAAATATATTACAATATTCTAATTCCCAGTATCTCAAAGGTGGCCACAATTTAAGAAATATAGTTTTTTAAATATTTGCACACTACAAGAATGTTTTAAAATCCCTTTCCTGAAGATGGGTTGTGAGCCTAGGTAGCTTTTGTAAAACCATGACTTCCAGGAGAAATGTGTGCTGTGCGTTTGTGTGTATCGTTATGCACAAGGGAACTGACAGAAGGGGAGAGATTTTTATCTCAAACAGCACAAATCCCTAAACTACCTTCTAAACATAATTTTCACGAGAATATGAAATTCTGGGGGAATTAAAATTGAGGAATTAATCAGATGAAGCGCCATATTAGCGCATCTGATGCATCTGATATTGAAACGCAGATTTGTTAGCTCAGGTGCTTTTTCGGTATGCGTTGATGGGTTACAGCAGTAACATAGTGTGGACAGTAGGGGGAGCGAGAGGCAAAGCCATCCAATGACTGTCCACAACCTACGCAGTGTTTCCCAGAACCCAATCGCACCCAGACTCCCAGACCTAACCACTCAAGGATAACCACGAGGGTGTAGGTACCATCCTGAAGGAAATAGCAGGTTTCTACATTCTCTGAAGTATGAAGATGTCACTCCGTCTACGAGAACCCATTCTTGCCAAATATGTTAAGAGAAATGTGCTTAGGAAAATGTCATATATACATTTATCTTAAACACATTTTGAAAACACTATTTTTTCAGCATCTCTGTAGATCTTTTTACGAGTCTACCACCAGCGAACACGAAGAGGGGAAGGGGTGTGAGACACCTCTGCGTTTCTGCAGACTTGAGAGGAGGCCCTGCTACAGGTCATTCACCTCAGATGAAGCAGTGCTCTTATCTGTGCGTATTTTCTCAAATCTTCATGTACTTACTGCTTTTCTTCAAAACATGTTTTCACCAACAAAAGCTTTTCGGCCAAATTAACGAAAAGACAGAGAGAGATGATCCAAATTAACAAAATTAGAAATGAAACAGGGACAGATTACACCAGACACAGGGGAGTCCTGAGAATCAGAGGACATACTTTTAAAAAAAACCTGTAGGCCACCAAATTGGAAAATCTAAAGAAATGGGTAATTTTCTCAATACAGACCACCCAATACAATTAAATCAAGGTCAGATAAGCAATTTAAACAGACCTGTAACCCCCCCCCCCCAAGAAATGGAAGCAGTAAATAAAAGTCTTCCAAGCTTAAAAAAAAAAAAAAGAAAAGAAAAGAAAAAGTCCATGGCTGGATACTTTGAGAACAGAATTCTACTGGAGTTTCGAGGGAGAGGTAATTCCAGTACTCCTTGAATTATTCCACAAAACAGGAACAGGAAGAATACGGCCCAATTCATTTTAAGAGACCAAAATTACCCCGGCTCCTAAGCTACATTAAGATCCAATGAAGAGAACGGTGAGAAAAGTTTCCAAACGTAAATATTCTTAATAAAATACTTGTTTACTAAATCCAAGAACATACCAAAAAGATCATCCACCATGATCAAGTAGGCTTCATCCTAGAGACACAGGGACGGTTCAACATACGTAAGTTAATAAATGTAATCCCCATGTAAATAAAGTGAAAGGCAAAAAACATACTATCATCTCATTAGATGCAGAAAAAGCCTTTGACAAAACCTAACACCCCTTCATGATGAAAGTCCTGGAGAGGTTAGGGATACAAGGGACATTCTCAACACAATAAAGGCAGTTTATTGCAAGTCCGTGGTTAATATTTACGTAAAGAGAGAGATTTAAAGCAATGCCACTAAAATTAGGAACAAAACAAACTTGTCCACTCAATATCTATTCAATATAGTACCATAAGTCTTAGCTAGGGCACTAACACTACTAAAGGCAATCAAGGGGATACACAAGGAAAGGAAAAAGTCACAGAATCTTTATTTGCAGATGAATCCATAATATACAGAAGTGGCCCTGTCCAAAATATACAAAGAACTCATGAAGTTAGACTCCAGAGAGCCAAATAACCCTATTAAAAATGGGGTACAGAGCTAAACAAAGAATTCTCAGCTGAGGAATATCGAATGGCTGAGAAGCACCTAAAGAAATGTTCAACATCCTTAGTCATCAAGGAAATGCAAATCAAAACAACCCTGAGAGTTCACCTCACACCAGTCAGAATGGCTAAGGTCAAAAACTCAAGTGACTGGTTGGGGATTTAGCTCAGTGGTAGAGCACTTGTCTAGGAAGCACAAGGTCCTGGGTTTGATCCCCAGCTCCGAAAAAAAGAACCAAAACAAAAACAAAAACAAAAACAAAAACTCAAGTGACAGCAGATGCTGGCAAGGATGTGGAGAAAGAGGAACACTCCTCCATTGTTGGTGGGATTGCAGACTGGTACAACCATTCTGGAAATCAGTCTGGAGGCTCCTCAGAAAATTGGACATTGCATTACCTGAGGACCCAACTATACCTCTCCTGGGCATATACCCAAAAGATGCTCCAATGAATAACAAAGACACATGCTCCACTATGTTCATAGCAGCCTTATTTATAATAGCCAAAAGCTGGAAAGAACCCAGATGCCCTTCAACAGAGGAATGGATACAGAAAATGTGGTACATTTACACAATGGAGTACTACTTAGCTATCAAAAACAATGACTTTATGAAATTCATAGGCAAATGAATGGAACTAGAAAATTCCATCCTGAGAGAGGTAACCCAATCACAAAAAAACACACATGGTATGCTCTCATTAATAAGTGGATATTAGCCCAAATGCTCGAATTACCCAAGATGCACAGACCACATGAAACTCAAGAAGAATGACCAAAATGCAGATGCTTCACTCCTTCTTTAAAAGGGGAACAAAAATATCCATAGGAGGGGATAGGGAGGCAAAGTTTAGAGCAGAGACTGAAGAAACGGCCATTCAGAGCCATTCCTCACATGTGGCCCATATATATATATATATGTATATATATCTATATCTATATATATATATATATCTATATATATATATATATATATATATATATATATATATATATATATACAGACACCAAAACTAGATAAAACGGATGAAGCTAAAAAGTGCATGCTGACAGGAATTGGATACAGATGTCTCGTGAAAGTCACAGCCAGAACATGTCGAATGCAGAGGTGAATGCCAGCTGCAAACCACTGAACTGAGAACGGGACTCCCGTTGGAGGAATTAGAGAAAGGTCTGACGGAGGTGAAGGCGCTTGCGACCCCATAAGAACAACAATGCCAACCAACCAGAGCTTCCAGGGACGAAACCACTACCCAAAGACTATACATGGACAGACCCTGGGCTCCAACTTCATAGGTAACAGTGACTAGCCTTGTTGGGGCATCAGTGGAAGGGGAAGCCCTTGGTCCTGCCAAGGTTGGACCCTCAGTGTAGGGGATTGTTGGGGGGGCGGTGATGGAGGGTGGATGGGGAAGGGGCTGGGGGCTGATGGACAGGAAACCAGGAAAAGGAATAACATTTGAAATATAAACAAAAAATACCCAATTTAATAAAAATAGAAGAAAAAAATTTTTTAAAAAAATGGAGCAGAAACTGAAGGTAGGTTCATCCAGGGACCGCCCCACCTGGGGATTCATCCTGCCTGCCAACATCAAACCCAACACTGGTCCTATGGTCAAGAGGCGCTTCCTGAAAGAAACCTAGTTAGGCTCTTCCCTGGGAGGTTCTGCCAGTACTTGACCAATGCAGATGTGGATGCTTGGAGCCAACCATCAGACTGAGCTCAGGGACCCTGGTGGGGGGAGCTATCAGAAGGACTGGAGTAAAGGAGGAGGATTGCAACCCCACTGGAAGAACATATTGGCTGGAACACCCCGGGCTCCCAGGGAATAGACCACCAACCAAGGAGTGTACAGGGAGGGCTTCAGGGCTCCAGATACATATGTAGTAGAGGATGGCCTTGTCTGACATCACTGGGAGGGGAGGACCTTGGTCCTGTGGAGGTCTGATGCCCCAGCATAGAGGGATGCTGGAGCATTTGGGCAGGAGAGGGTGAGTGGGTGGGGGAGCCTCATAGAGGCAAAGGGGAGGGAGGATATGGGATGGAGGGGGTGCTGTGGAGGGGTAAAAGGGAAGGGAGCTATCTTTTGAAATGTAAACCATAGGAATGATTAATAATAATAAATGTAGAATAAATAAAAAAAGTCAACAGGAAACTCCTACAGCTGATAAACACTTTCAGCAAAGTAGCTGGATATGTGATTAACTCACATGAAAAATCAGTTGCCTTCTTAGATACAAAGGACAAAGAGACTGAGAAAGAAATCGGGATAATATCTTTCATGTCAGTCTTCTCTCTCCCTCTCTCCCTCTCTCCTTCTCTCCTTCTCTCCCTCTCTCCCTCCCTCTCTCTTTCTCTCTCCCTCTCTCTTTCTCTCTCTCTCTCTGGATATATATATATATATATATATATATATATATATATATATATATATATATATATATGAATGAATGAAATATCTTAGGGTAACTATCACCAAGCAAGTGAATGATGATAAAAAAAACTTTAAAAGATTGAAGACAGTATCTGTGGTGGTTTGGATATATTTGAATATATTTGAATGCTTAGTCACCAGGGAGCGAAACTCCGATAGAAGAATAATTAAGGGGTGTGGCCTTGTTGGAGGAAGTGTGTCAAAAGTGTTTTCAAAAGTGCATAACCTGCCCACTGTTCTTCTTTATCTGGGCCTACAGATGGCTACTTCTCCAACACCAAGGCTACCATGCTCCTTGCTGTCGTGATCTCTGCCCTAATAATAATGAACTAAGTCTCTAAAATTGTTAGCCAGCCCCCAACTCTAAATGTTAGAGTTGCCAAACTCATGATAATGAAACTAAGAAGGTATCAGAAAAAGACCCCCCCAATGATCTTGGATCAATAGGATTAATATAGTAAAAAAAGGTCATCTTACCAAGACCAATATACAAACTCAATGCAGTCTCCATCAAATTTCCAATTAGAATCAATATACCCCAAGATGCAACTATATGACTTATATCCAAAGGACACTTAACCTACCATGAAAACACTTGTTCAAATTATATTCATTGCTATTCTATTCATAATAATCAGAAACTGGAAACAGCCTAGATGCCCATCAACTGACAATAAAGTAAGGGTGGAACAAATATCACTCAGTCAACAAAAAATGAAATCAAGAAATTTGCAGATAAACGGATGTTGCATCTACTATAGCCATGGAGTCTACACTTAAGAACTGTTTGTATCCCCACTGAGCCTCAGTGAGAGAGAACTGATATTTTATTTGTAAGTGGAGTTAGCTTTGGGGGTTACAGATATGAATTTGTGCCCATTTCTCTTGTCAGATCTAGGACTCCATGTGACCCAGGCCATCGAAGGCCCTGTGCTGCTGTATCAGTCTCTATGGTTCAGATGTGTATCTGTCTTAATGTGTTTAGAGCACCTTGTTTCCTGAGTCATCTCCATCCCCTCTAGCCCTTACACTCTCCTCCTCCTCCTCTTCAGGGTTCCTTGATCCATAAGGGGAGGAGGGATTTGAAGGAGAAATCACATTTAGGACTGAATGATCAAATATTAAGATAGCTGTTCCAACATGACACTCAAGAAGGATAACCAAAATATGAATGCTTCACTCCTTCTTTAAAAGGGGAACAAGAATATCCTTGGCAAGGATTAGGGAGGCAAAGTTTAGAACAGAGGCAGAAGGAACACCCATTCAGAGCCTGCCCCACGTGTGGTCCATACATATACAGCCACCCAATTAGACAAGATGGATGAAGCAAAGAAGTGCAGGCCGACAGGAACTGGATGTAGATCTCTCCTGAGAGACACAGCCAGAATACGGCAAATACATAGGCGAATGCCAGCAGCAAACCACTGAACTGAGAACGGGATCCCCATTGAAGGAATCAGAGAAAGGATTGGAAGAGTTTGAAGGGGCTCGAGACCCCATATGAACAACAACGCAAACCAACCAGAGCTTCCAGGGACTAAGCTACTACCCAAAGACTATACATGGACAGACCCTGGGCTCCAACCTTATAGGTAGCAGTGAATAGCCTAGTAAGAGCACCAGTGGAAGGGGAAGCCCTTGGTCCTGCCAAGGCTGGACCCTCAGTGAACATGATTGTTGTGGGGAGGGTAGTAATGGTGGGAGGATGGGGAGGGGAAGCCCATATAGAATGGGAGGGGGAGAGGTTAGGGGAGGTTGGCTCGGAAACCGGGAAGGGGAATAACAATCGAAATGTAAATAAGAAATACACAAGTTAATAAAGAAAAAAAAAAGATAGCTGTTCCACCTTGCTTCAGGGGAAAGTTTTTTTCCCTGTGGCAATGTCTATCCTTCATGTTAAGATAATTTTTTTGGATGCAGCAGCAAAGATGGACTCTAATTTAAATTCTAATCTGTTAATCTAGGTCTTTTCACTGAGCAATTGAGGCCACTGGTGTTGTGTCATCAACAGTGGATGTTGACTCCTCCGGTCGTTGTTGTAGTTGAGGTTTTTCTTCCTCCCTTTTTTGATTTGCTGGTCTGGGAGGACTTATTCCTTGTGTTTTCTTGGGTGTGGTTAACCTGTTCAGGTTGAATAGAACCTTCTGTAGAAGTGGACTTGTAATTGAATACTGCTTAAATTTGGTTTTATTGTGAAATGTCTCCATCTATTGTGATTGAAATATTTGCCCAGTATAGTATTCTAAGCTGGCATCTGTGGTCTTTTAGAGTTTGGGGAACACAAACCAGGCCCTTTCTCCACTGGAAAGTCAAGTATTATTCTAATAGAGCTGCCTTTATAAGATACTTTCCCTTTTTTCTTACAGCTTTTAACATTCTTTGTTCCATACATTTAGTGTTACTGTCATTTTTAATCTCTCTTCTGGGCCAGTCTATTCGGTGTTCTGTGTGCTTCTTGTACCTCCTAATAGGTACCTCCTTCTTTAGCTTTGTCAACCTCTATGATTTCATGGAAACTATTTCTGTGCCTTTGACCAAGCTGTCTTCTGTTTCCTCTATTCCCATTCATAGATTTGTTATGGTCATAGTGTCTCAGATTTCCTGGATGTTTAGTTTCTAATTTTGTTGTTGTTGTTGTTGTTGTTGTTGTTGTTGTTGTTGATTAAATATGTTGACTGGGGAACCTACTTCTATTTTTCTTCAATGCCTGAAATTCTCTCCTACATCTATTGTATTCTGTTGCTAAGGCTTGCTTTTGAGGTTTCTATTTGAGTTCCTAAAGTCTTAATCTCCAGTTCTGCCTCTGTTTGGGTTTTTAATTCCAATTTAATTGCAGTTCAATTCCATTTTAATTCTCATGTCTTGAGCTGTCTTCTTTGTCTTCTCCTACTGCTTCTTCTTCTGTGTTTTCATAGCTTTCAATGAATGGATTTCCTCGGATCCTCTTGAAGGTCCTTGAACATAATCCTAATAGCCTTTTAAAGTCCTTGTCTTGTGCTTCAGCCATATTGCATTTTCAGGGCCCGTTGTGAGAGTGGCTGAGCTCTGGTGGCGATGCATTGTCCTGCATGTTTCTTGTTCCTGTTTTTACTCTGGCATCGGAGTTTAGAATGGTCGTGATTTTAGAGCTTTGTTTTGCTTTCTGTAGAACTAGTATGACTCGGGCTACACAGTAGCTAATGCACTCTCTGAACGAACATTAGTGTTTCAAGAGGTGAGCAGTGAGAGCTGCAAGCCTGCATATTGGTTAGTGGAAGTGAAAAATATCGCATACACTTGGAAGAGGACTAAGAAAAACTACCCTTTCAGACATCTTCCTGTCTCAGGGTGGCTCAGTTATAACGGAAACATTTCCTTGACATCTACTATTAAATATTTATCTACACAGAATTTATCATTATAATGTGTATGCCAGTCTTGCAAGTTTTGTAAGAGAGTGAGATTCCCAGAGGTTCTCAATCATAATGTCACCAGTGATGGGGGGCTAAGATCCATATCTTTATCTATAAACTAAGTGTGCACTCTTTCCTGTAAGCATCTTCCACTGATCTGAGAAAACTGGGAGTAATAATTCTCACTTTTAGACTAAGCCGATGTATAAGGCAGAACAATTATTAAACGAACAGATAACATAAAAATGAAGAAAAAGGCATACTTAAAGAGTAATCGAGGTAATATCAGGGGAACCATGAACACAAATAAAATGATTAGGTAGAAGGTTAGAAATTCTTATGATTTGTCAAAAGTTCCAAAACACATCAAAACTGACATTTTTTTCAATGGTACAGTACACTTTCTCCATGTGATATAAACATTCATTTTTGAGAGAATCAAAGCTCTGAGAACAGCAAAGCATTTGATTGCCTATGTGATCTTTCAAGAATCAGCATCCATCCTTTAGAGCCCTGTGAGAGAATCATTTCTTGGCTCTTCTGTAAAAAAAAAAAAAAATAATAATAATAATAATAATAATAATAATAATTAATAGACTGCCATCATGCAACGTTCTTTGCCAGCCCCTGTCACTAACCTGATTGAATGCGCCATAAAAATCGATCGATAATCTGTAATGTTCCCACACACTTTTAGAATTTTAGAAAACACTCGTGAAAGGAAGCAAACATTCATTCCCCTTTTCTTCTGAGATAGGGACTTATTGTGAAGCACTGGCTGGCCCGGATCTCACTAAGCAGACCAAGCTGTCCTCAAATTTACAGCAATCCTCCTGCCTCTGTCTCTCTAGTGGTGGTATCACAAGCATGGACGCTGAGCTCAGCAGTCTTCCTGCACCTTAGGAGAGAAGGAAGGCACTGGAAATCTGCCAGGCAGGACCACAGAGATGGGACATTGCGATTCAGAATAGGCGATTCAGGACAGGCCTCAAAGAAAAGATGAGCTTCTAGAACAGAAACTTAGACAAAAAGAGCTCCGAGAAAAATCTAGGAAAATGGCATTCTAGGTGCAGAAAGCCACCAGGGCGAAGGCCCTAAGGCACAGTTCTTCAGGAATGTTTGATGAAGAACATCTGGACAGAGACAGACAAGACAGGGAAGAGATGAGCTGGTCTGGGAAGCACGTGGGGTGGGAGAAGACCAAGCAGGTGGGTATGTTCAGACCTTGAAAGGACTCTGGCTTTACTTGGAGGGAGATAAACTACAGGAGTGACAGGCCCTGGTATTATCTATTCTTCCAAGCGAATAGCTCTAAGCCATGCAATTATTGTTAAATAATAAATCAAAAGCAAGAGATTAGCCGGGCCTGCAGATGAGGACCTGTTCATGGAGCTCAGGCAGGAGGATGGCAAGTTCAAGACTAACCTGGGCAATTTAGCAAGACCTTATTTCAAAATAAAAATATGAAAAAAGGGCTGGGTCTGTACCTCAGGCATTAGGTGCTTATCTGTGAGGGCCTGGGTTCAAGCCCTAGAACAACAGCAACAACAACAAAAACAAACAAACAAACAAAACTGAAAACAAAGAAGAAAAGGGTCCATCATCCAAAACACCAAGTTATTCCCTTAGATATGAAAATGTGTTGAGGTTTTTATAGTACTTAACAACTATTGAATAATTAACCTTAATTTTAACATAATTGAAAGTGCTTTGCTTATATAGACTTAGAAAGTAGCTTCCTCATTAACGTACAGTTATTAAAATGAAAATATTAATGATCGTTCAGTGTATTCAGCCCCTAGAAATCAGGTATCCTAGTAAAAGGGGCTGTTAGAGTTGCTTTTGCATGCAGAACAGCTGGCCTCTCGGGGTGACCACAAGTTCTGATTTAACTGAAGGAAGTGAACCTCTGGTGCAGCACTTGCTTGTGGTTTCGGATGCAGGAGATCAGATCTCGGAAGAGTAAACTTATAAAACCAGTGTCAGAGGAGGCATTGTGCTCCGGAGTAGCTGAGACTTGATGGCCGGAAAGTCCAGTTGCCATATCCAAAGGGTATAGTGAACTCTCTCTGTGACTGACACCTACAACAGGGAGGCTGAAGGTAGCCCAACTACTCCATTGCTCTCCTGACGGTTATGCATTTGGACTGCCACCATAATTACCACTGTGTGTATTAAACATTGTTTCCACATATCTGAGGTTTTGAGGGTCTTTTTTGAGATATCTCATCATAGCTTCGGAAATTGTTCTGTTTTGTGTCCATACCTAGACCCCTTCAGTCTATACTGCATCGGTCTCCTAAGGTCTTTTTGAGAAGATTCCAATCACGTTGGATCAAGAGCTCCCACATTACCTCAATTGTTTTAATTACATATCATACAGGCTTTCTCTGCGCTACAGTCATGTTCTGAGGTACCAAGGAAGATTTCTTCCCAAGTGGGCAAACGAATGAGTCTGTAATGCCTACTTGCAATTTCTAAGAGATTTATCTGGTAAAAGGAGACCCTAGGTGGGGGATACTCAGTGTATTTACATTCAAGATAGACACGGGAACCAGGACATGTTTTTGTTCATGGAATGGGTGGATTTGTTTGTTGCAGATTTTGAGATTTTATGAGTCATTAAGCTGAAACCATCGAGAGGGAAAGTAGAACCTTACTATAGTTTCTCATACAGTCTTAATTTTCAATTGGCCTTTCAAATCTTGGAGTACATTCATTTACCAGCCCATGATTGACAGATAAGAAAGCTACCCAGCCTTGTGGGTAGGTTTGGATACCTAGTTAGCATGTTGCTTGGAGAATGGAGTACAAATTAGAAAACTATACATCAATTTATAAGTTTGAGAGGAGGCAAAAAGAAAGGCTTCCATTTCAGATGGAGATGGGCATAGTAGGCCTCATTTCAGATGCATCGGCTACAACAGACCTAGAATGTAAAGTTCGTTTGCATTCCCATAGAGCTAGAGGGGATAAATCATAAAGCAGCAGGAAGACACACTCTGACACTGCACACACAAATACATACACAGCGATGGCGAGCCAAAGAGTGTGAGCAAATGTCTCTGGATCTCAATTCTATGAACATCTTTGTGGATTCTTGTTTACTTCCTTTTGATCTCAAAGCTGAGTGGATCCAAAAGAGAGAGTTGTGGAAAATTATAAATTAATCTAATGGGAGTGGGTGGGGCAGGGACAAAAAAAATATATTAGTCTAATGAAAAAAAAAAACTATAGCAGAAAGAAATTGGTCACCCAGCAATGCAAAATTACATCGTGGGCAACTGATGTCCAAAATGTTACAAGTAATAAAACTTAGTTATTAGAAATGCAATAACATCTTATTAAAATAACAAATAATTAAAGTACTTTTTTTCATTTCTAGCCCGTGATGAAATCTCCCCTGAACTCTCATTATTAGATTCTTTTTGTGAAGCTTAAACATGTGTTATTGCCATAAAAGCATGCTGTTGACATTTCTGGTTGCTAGGCACATCATATCCTTGGAAGCATACATAATAACAGCATTCTGTTGCCTCAAATGGGAGATTTTTAATCAGCAGGATTCTGTTTTTGCCTGCTCTACAATATTAAATTTGCCATCCAAATTATACAAAAACCTAAATCCACTGATGCAGAGAAACATAAGTACTTAAGGACTTATGTCCAAGAAAATTTTCTTGTATTCAGTGTCATTAAAGAACAAAATAGGGGCTGGGGATTTAGCTCAGTGGTAGAGCGCTTACCTAGGAAGCGCAAGGCCCTGGGTTCGGTCCCCAGCTCCGAAAAAAAGAACCAAAAAAAAAAAAAAAAAAAGAACAAAATAAATCTAAGACTTGAAACAAGACAGCCGTTAGAGACAAAGATGCAAAACATCTGACTATGGAATGCTAGTCACCCCACAGAATGCCATGAAATCATTAAAAGGGATAGTAGTATAAGTATATTAATTATAAGTAATTTAAATATAGTTGTGTCAGCTTGAAAGAATTTCTACCATGTGCAGTCAGGAGAGAACAACAAAATATAGCAAACTGTATATATTCGCCAATATTCATAGCCTGTTATTTACAATAGCCAAAAAATGGGGGCCAACTAATGTCCATCATAGACAAGCTGAATATATGCTTCCAAAGTAATATTATCATACTTTAAATATGATGGAAATTCTTACAAATGCTACAAGAACATTGTGCTAAAGGAAATAAGTCACTTGAAAAAAAAGGAAAATAAAGTATGATTATAGTGGAATTATCTAGGACCCGTCAAATTTAAATAATGACACAAAGGTTTATCAATATTTTAAAGCTTAGGTCTTTTGCTGGGGAGTCTCCCACTGAACTAATCCTGGTACTATATCCTGCCATGTGGCCAGGTCTACCTCTTTGCTCTGCTCTAGTCTGTCACTTCCATGTCCACTGACTGAGTCTCCCACATCTCATCCCTTCTCCCGGACTCCCACCCCACCACATAAATACACCTCTCTCCTCTCTCCTCTCACCTCTCTCCTCTCTCCTCTCTCCCTTTCCCCTTGTCCTCCTCTCTCTGTTCCCTTCTCCTCTCCCTCCTTTCTCTCCTTCTTCCCCTCCCCTCCCTCCTCTACCTCTTGTCCTCTCCCTCTCCCTCTTAGAAGTTCTGCTTCCTGTTCAGCTATTGGCCATCAAATCTTTATTACAGCCAATCAGTAGTGAGACAATCTCTGATACATTCTAGATTGCCTTAAAGCAGGTCAAGAAGAATGAATATTTACAAAATAGAAAACCTGGTAATGGGCCATAGAAACAACAATATTAGAATTCCTTCAGCATTTAGCAGCTCTCTGCTGGGACAGAGTTGACAACTGAATATACAGAGACACACCTTCACACAATGTACCCCAACATATGGTTTTATGTAGAAGAGGTAGTTAGAATATCCAAATTTTAAAGACAGAATGTAAACGGTTCTTTATCAGGAATTGGTAGGAAGAGAGACATGGTTGTTTCTTAAGTACGGATTTTTCACGGCTTTGGGTTTTCAAGATGAAGGAAGCCGTGCAGCTTTGCGGCATAGTTGGAATGTATTTAACACTATTAAACTTTGCACTTAGAATAGTTAGCATAAACTGGGTGGGATAGTACACCAGTGACCTAGAACTCAGGAAGCGGAGGCAGGAACATCAGTAATTCCAGGGCATCTTCAACTACATAGGGAATTCATCGAGGTCAGCCTGGGGACTGGAGACCCTGTCTGAAACAAAAACAGAAACACCACCACAGAAGAACACAGAATATTTAACTATACTGAAATTAAGTTAAGGGTAGGCCCAGTTATTCTGAGGCAAGAGGCTCCAGTGAACCCAGGAATCAAAACAGGCCTATAGCCGTCACCACCCCTTATATGTATATAATATATATATGTATGTATATATATACATACATAAAGGGCCACACATATATATGTTTCTAAACATATATAACCTCTATTACTTATATAAACACATATATGCTTTCATGCAGAATTATCAATTATGCAGGATAGCTGGAAAGCTCACACCGGGTTGTCAAGTGAGTATCCTTGTGTCATGCTTGACAGTAGGTAATAGCTGTTCTACATCAAGAAAATATGTGGTTCGCTGTATGGAAGCAATGGGAGTTCATCACACAGTAAAGCTTCCTTACACGCTGGCTGGTAAGATCTCGGAATACATTTCTAACCACTAAGAGGCATGCTAAGTCACATTACTAAGTCACATGTAATGAACTTTGTAAGGCAGCACTGAAATCCAGCTTCCTCACTGAACTCATAGTTGGAAGAAGACTCTATTCTGTTCCACACGTTTAGAGAACTTGGTCATGTTTCCACTCAGAAGAATGATACTCAACTTCTTTCATAATTAACTATGACTGAATAATTTTTGGTTACATCCAAAGAATTGCTGTCCAGTTGTTCTTCCACAACCGTGTGGTAATGTGGAATGTTACAGGCACATAAATCTCAGTTGGGATTCTTCCACACATGCAAAGGCGAGTCAGCCAGAGGGCACAAAAAGTCGTTTACCAGGTTTAGGAACCCAGTGAAGTGTGTTGCCTAGAGACATTACAGTGACAACAGGTATTCTCTCCAAAACAAAACTGTTACCTTCCATGGCGGTATGCCTCCATGCTCTACTGTATTTGAACACTTAGTCCTGAGCTGGTGGTGCTTGGGTAAGTTTAGAAGGTGTGACCTTGCTAGAGAAAGTTCGTCAGTGTTGCACTATTCACTGTGTGTTCTCAGTCTATGCAGAGCAAGATGTAATAAGCCCTCAGCTTTCAACCCTAGCTGCCATCTGCTCTGTGGTTATGAAGTCCTATTTCTCAAGAACGGTAAACTCAGGTATACTCTTTATTCTGTGTGTTGACTCGGCTCGTGGTGTTTTATTCAGACAATAGAAATATGATGATTACACTTTCAGATTCTGGAAAACTGGGTCTGCCAGAATTTAGAAACTATCAAAGTCACATATGAACAATGAACAAACCACTTAATAAAACCTTAAAATGTATTGGGCTGGAGAGATGGCTCAGTGGTTAAGAACACCCGACTGTTCTTCCAGAGGTCATGAGTTCAATTCCCAGCAACCACATGGTGGCTCACAACCATCTGTAAAGAGATCCGATGCCCTCTTCTGGTGTATCTGAAGACAGCTACAGTGTACTTATATATAATAAAATAAATCTAAAAAAAAAAACAAAAACAAAAACAAAAAACCTTAAAATGTGTTAAGAAACAATACTTGAGATCCAACACTAGTATTAATAAACTGAAAGACCCTGTACCACCCCAGTAATGGAGGACGCCAGGAAAATCCTTGACTTTCAAATTCCTTGAATACAAAGGTTACAGGCTGTGCAACCTGCAAGTGTCAGTGGCTTCAGTATAAGGAGAGAATTCACTTCTTTAATATTTAGTTGAATTTGATTATATTCCCAAAACATTAAGTTTAAAATAACAATTTTATGTAGATAATTTTCTTTTAAAGTTTGAAGTTATTGATTTTATCTACATTTAGTTTGAAATTTTATAATTCTTACATGAACATAACTATAATTTTCAATGTTCAATATTTACTTTTATATTTTAGGAAGATGCATTTGCTTTTTTGTGCTTTGAAAATGCTGAGATTTTAATAATTTGATCAAGATAGCCAACAGAACACTAGTTTTGTGTTAATTTTCATAAGGACAGACCAACCAGTGGCTGTACTGAAATAAAGATTGATAACAACAATTGTAAGCCTATGACCATAGAACAATAATTATATAATTATATGTTATAGTTTATAATTTAAATTATAATTAATTATATAAATCACAGACAGGTATGGTGGAGAATGCCCATAATCCCAGCACCTAAGTAACCCAGGTAAAAATCACAAGGTCCAAGCCAGCTTGTTCTGCATAATGAGTTCCAGATCAACCAGAACTACATGGAAAGATCCTGTAAAAACCATCTTAAAACATCAGGCAATATTACCTAGGACTGAGAATCAGGCAGGTGCCCTGTCACTGAATCATGTGCTCACCTTCTAAACTCAGAAAAACTCTATACGCCTTTTATTCTGTTTTTACAAATATCCATTCAACGAGGTATTTTATTGAGCAATTGGTTAATTTGATTCATGTGCTTTAAGTGCTCTAAGAATGGTGTGCAGCCCTGTGTGTTTTACTCTGGCCTCAGGCCACTCAATTCTTTCAGCAGCACATACAAGAATCCAAAGGTGTGACGATCTTCACAAGGTCATAGGTTGTCACTCAAGACATTAGACTCCCTCCTGGGCCAAGAATTCAAAAGAAAACACTGTTTGTAATTGAAGTAAATACTTTGAACTTTATTTGGACTACCAAAAAGTAAAAATTCATTTCTACATCCACCATCAGAATTTCTGATGATCTTTAAAACAGAAGAAAAATTAAGATAAGCTTTCACGTGGTAGGCATTTGGTCAGTCTTGCTAATGCTGACAGAAAAGCATGCATTCATCATCCCAACATTTCAAGTCTTAACTCACACTAGAGTACAGATTACATTTCACAATACTGCTTAAATGGTATTATACAGCAAATTGTAACAATGAGTAATTGTAACAATCATCACAGAGGTAGAAACCTTATTAGAATTACTTTTCATGTCCTACAAGGTCATGATTAAGATAATGTCAAACTGATTTGATGGCCGCCATTATGGCTAAACAGCAGAGTGTTAGGTGTGTTGCCATCAGTGCTACCCTCCTGGAAACACCTCTCAGATCGTGATATATCCAAAATAATAGTTGTGCCTTTTAGAAGCCAATATTTACATTTTAATCTAGCATTCAAATTAAGAGTATACTTCTGCGCTCAGTCTACACACAAGTCATTTGAGGTGCTTCAAATAGCTCTGTTTTCAGAGATATCTGTGATAAGATTATTTCGAATAAAAGATCGCTTAAATCTCATTATTTAGGAAGATGAACTGCAAACTCCTTTATCTTTACCCGCACCTTCAATTGGAAAAAAAAAAAAAAAGAAATGGAAATTGTAGCCTTAGTCTGATTCTATTCTGGTGAAAATACGTTTTCCTTAGACTTTCACTTGTCTGGACCTGTTCTCTTTCTAATCAGCAAACCTCTATCAGGACTTTAAGTAGGACACAGAGATTTCATCTATTTATCTGCAGTCCACAGAACTGTCTGTCAAAGCACCCCACTCCTCTGTTTCCAAAAAGGCTAAAGCCTGTGTTCTAGTTAGGTTTCTGTTCCTGCGATAAACACTATCACCCAAAGCAAGTCAGGGTTGGAAAGGGTTTCTTTGAATTACAGGTTACAGTTGGTCATTAAAGGAAGCCAAAGCAGGAACGGAAGCAAAAAGCAAGGTGGAATGCAGCTTACTGCCTTGCTTCCTTTAGCCTTCTCAGCTAACTTCCTTATAGAACCCGACTGCCTCCCCAGGGATGTCCCAGTCCACAATGAGCTGGGCCATTCTAAATCAAGCAGTAATCAAGAAAATGCCTGACAGACATACTCACAGGCCAATGCGATCTAGGCAGTTTCTCAGTGGAAGTTTTCTCCTCCCAGGTGACTCTGGCAGCCAGTATTAAAGTATTTACACCATCCGTCCGCACTAGATGCTTAACTTGACCAATTTTGCTTCCTGTCCAGCATCAATAACTGGAAGAGATTAGAACAGACGTGACTAACTGTTCTTATTTGTTTGGGGCATAGGACTTTTAGTACTTAAGATATGCCCTGCACAAGCCTAGAATTCAACACAGTCTGAATTTAAACCCGAGTCTGCTACAAACCACACTTACACATTCCCTACCACATCTATGTGTCTGCCACAGACACGCTGTGGCCTTCCGAAAAAGGATGATGTTTAGCTGTGCTTCTTTGTTCTTTGTTCACCTTGGTTTTTGAGAAGAACTTCGTAAACGCCTCCCTCAGATTTTACTGATTGATGATCATGTGGAAGGGCCTCACTCACTATGTGCAGCACCACTCCTGGACTACTCTGTCTAAGAAAACTGGCTGTGTACACCATAGGAGCAAATGAGTAAGCAGGGCTTCACGGTGGACCCAGCTTCAGTTCCTGTTTCCAGGTTCTTGCTTTGAAATTCCTGCCCTCATTTCTTTTTACGATGGACTACACCCAGAAGTTGAAGTTAAAACCCTTTCCTCCTGATGTTGCTTTTGGTCGTGGTGTTTAATCACAGCAGTAGAAAGCGAACTAAGACAAAAGTTGTACCAAGAGCAGGGAATGACTTGACAGATCTGGCCCTGTTATTTAGGGGAGAGTTGTGGAAGGAGTTTGAACCCTCTGGCTGGCAGAAACAATGAGTGAATGAGTGTTTAGGGATTAATGAGCTGTTGTGCAGACTTGCAAGATAACTGTGAGAGCAGCCCATTGTCTTGGAGACAAAGCAGGTCTAGCTTGGGACACTTCAGAGGCAAGTTTGAGAGTTCCCGGAAATTTCTGTAAGAGCCATTCATGTGAGGTTTTGAATTAAGAACCTGGTGTTTTTTGTCAGCTGGAGCTAAAGAATCAGCTGGGATTAAGAGACCAATACCATTGAAGTGAAACTTTCACTGGAACAAATGACTCAGGTTAGCAGGGGTTAAGTCAGTTGTGTGATTAAGAAGATACCACAGTCATTGAAGAGGAGTTTTCTGGAAGTATTTTCTCCTGGTCAGCACAAAGAAGCCTGGTCCAGACAGGGCCAAGGCTGCAACTCATGCTGTCAGGTGGATTTGGTACTGTGTAAAAGTCTCTCAGATGACACTGCTTTTGAAGGCATGAAGGGATCCTGGAATAGGCTTGACACTCTGAGAGGTCTCGGGGAGGGCATTGGTGAAGGTCTACAGTAGCAACCCCAGAATTTAAAGAGTCAGAGAGATGGTCTGAGGTTTAGCACCAAGTGGCATGTTCAGAGTCCCTGGAGAGGGCACAGGAGAGGCTATTAGTGAAGGTTCAGCTCCGGTGGAGTACAGACACAAACATACTGGAGATGGTAGGGCCACGGGACGATTGCCAAGAAAAGCAGCAAGTGTAGAACGGTGTTAGCCTAAGTTACAAGAGAAGCTGCATGTTCTGTGAATGGCAGACCCTGAGAGAAAGAGCTGCCCAAGCTCTTCGGAGCCCAGAACGTCATACGGAATCCTCAGGTGCAAGACATCGAGCTATAGGATTTTTTTTTTTTTTTTTTTTTTTTTTTGGTTCTTTTTTTCGGAGCTGGGGACCGAAGAGCTATAGGATTTGATTTAAACCACTGAAGCTTGGTTTAACTTTAATTGGATTGTGACTAGACTTTGATTCTTCCCTCTTGAAATACGATGTTTAACTTCTTTTTGATATTCAGGCATCCACAATTAATAATGTTGGCATCAAAAACTGGCTTTACGGTCAGGAACCAGCTTTACCGCCGCCGGTCATCTCCGAATCCAGTGGTCACGGTGACGTCATCCATAGGCGACAGGGACCCGCGCGTCTCTTGCCTTGGCAATCGCCATGAAATCCCAGCATACACCTGGTCCACCTCTACCTGCAAACGGTTAAGTCACGGCCCAAATAAAAGGCAGACCCTCCTGACCTCCCTCTCTCTTTGCCCCTTCTTCTCTGTCGCCTCTTTTGCCCTTTTTCCCCACAATAAACCTCTCCTGTGGAACTGTTCTGGCCTGGTGTGGTCTGTCTGGATGCGAGCCGCAAATCTAACACAACAAAGAGATTGAACTTTTAAAATGTTTTAATTTTTTTTTAAATAATGCAGGACTTTTAAAAGTTGCAACGTTTACATTATTATATTGATACTAATATGGGATCTTAGAGGTAAACAAAAAGGAAGACATTACTATCTAGTAGAGTTGTGCTGATGTGCCAAATTGAGAAGGGGCCAATCACCCAGGTTAGTATTTTGTCAATTTGACACAATTAACAGGGACAAGGAATTACCAGCTGAGAAAATGCCTCCATCGGACTACCTGTCGGCACATCTGTAGGGTATTTTCTTGATTAATGTGGGGGGGTAAAGTGCCATCTCTAACGGTGGTCCTGGGTTCTCTAAGAAACCAGGTTGAACAAACTGTGAGGGGCAATCAGTGAGCAGCATTCCTCCATGGCCTCTGCTTCGGTTCCAGCCTTCAGGTTTCTGCATTGAGCTCCTGCCCTGACTACACTTCATGATGGACTACAACTGTAAGCTGAAATAAAGTATTTTCTCCCACAGTTGCTTTTCGTTATGGTGTTTTATCACAGCGGTAGAAAGCAGAGTGAGGCATCTGCCTTCTTGAAAACCTTTAGTGAACTTTTCTAGTCTTCTTTTGAGCTCTCTGCTTGTAGAAATGCCTCCCTACGGGTGCTTAAGCATTTTGCTACTCCAATTTGTTTTGATGCCACAGATGACCTCAACCCTAGGTTTCAAAGACATTCCATTATTATTTGGCCTTTTCAAGAATCTGATGTTTTCTCAGAGCTAATAGCTCCTTAACCATATAATAACTCCAACTTGAACTAATCTTACCCCCACCCCCAGTTTCTTCTTTAGTCAACAAAAATAGTTGTACTGATTGCCAATGAATTAAGAGGGCTTTTCTGATGATTAGGTAGATTACATCTTATCCAAATGACTTTTTAAAGCTGAATTCGTGTGATAAATATCAATCAGTTCCTATGTTATTAGCACTGTGTTTAGTGCTAAATATACGGGGTGCACAAGGTAAGCAGTTTACCAGACTAATGAGGGTGCTGGCGAGTAAATGAGCAACTGCAGTAAGATAAATTTTATGAAGCCAAAGTTCCAAAAGCTATGAGAGCCCACAGGAGGAACAACTAATCCAGAGTTGGAGGTCATGGAAGACAGCATTTGTCTGCTTATGTATTCATTGATTTATTTAACAAATATTAGAGAGGTGACTGTACACAAGGCATTATGGACAATGTTTTTATTGAATATTTTCAAAATCTAGTATAAATAATTAATATTGATATTATTAATTAATAGAATAAATTTTCATAATCTAGCATAAAAAGTATATGAACAAAAATGTGCCTTTGTGTTAAATGAGATAAAACAACACTAAAGCTTTAACAAAAACATGTATTCTGTATTAGTCAAGGTTCTCTAGAGAAATAGAACTGATAAAATGAATACATGTATTCATTTTATGTGTTTTATATACATCATAATATACAGACATGTTATGTATGATTTGTGTATGTATTTATGTATATATATTACACACACACAAGCATACATGTGAGATTAATGAGAATTGCTTACAGGCTGTGGTCCAGCTAGTTCAACAATGGCTGTCTACCACTGTGAAGTACAAAAATTCATTCATTGTTCAGTCAGTGAAGCTGGGTGTCTTAGTCAGTTTACTTTGGAATTCAAAGTATGAAGTTGCCAGCAAAAGCAAGATCAAGCAGGGAAAACAGCAAGTGCTTCCTTCTTCCATATTCTGGTCAGACTTCGAGCAAAAGTTTTGGCCCAAATTTAAGGTGGATCATCCCACTCAAAAGATCTGTATTTAGGGTGGGTCTGTCTTTCCACTTCAGATTATTCAATCAAGAAACCCCCCTTATTGGTGTACCCAGCCACTTGGGTTTTTGTTTGTTTTTTTTTTTTTTTAATTCCAGATGTAGTCAAGTTGACAACCAAGAATAGTCATCATAAAATCTGTACAGAATTCTGCTAGATCTTGCAGGCTAAGATAACACAATGGAGCTAACAGCATGCCAGAACTATACAGAGACATGAAAGAATGTGAGTAGTTACCTATTACGTGTGACGGAGACATGGACAGAGATTGAGTGGATTGGAAGGAGTCACAAAAGATCTTCTATGCCATTTTAACAGGGCAGGACTTATTCTGGAGGGCACGAAGGCCACTGGGTGTCTTCCAGTCTGGAAGTGGCTGTTCAGATTTGTGGTTCAAAAACATATTTGTAAGCATACAGTAATGGACCAGAAGAAGAACCACTTTCAAAGGGCTTTACTTTGTCAGGTAACTATAGCAGGACTTTCACTGACATTTTATCTCTGAGGCTCTGGGACAGAAAAGAGTCCCAAACTGAGGTAAATCAACACATCATCACATTGGGATGTAGCTGGAAACTTCTAGCCAACCCACTTTGGGAATCTGGTTACAGAGTTGGTTCCGATTAGCTTTGGGTAATTTGTTGAATAGAATTTGTACCAACCTGAATCAGACCCTTTGAAGCTTCCTCTTTAGGTTGCTGTATATGTAGCAAATGCTGTTTATGTACCAAACAGTGCTGTATATGACTAAGTTCAGTATATGCTTACATATACATGTACAATATATGTATGGGGTGGGGTGGGGTGTCTTGCCATTAGCCCAGGATTACCTGGAGCTCACTATTTAACCCAGGTTGGCCTCCACGGCTCCACACTTCTACCTCAGCCTCCAGAGTGCTCAACTTACAGGTTCAGGACACTAAGATCAAAAAATCTTTTTCTCAGAGATCCACATTATTACAGCTACTCTTTATAGGTAGAAAGTCAATGAAGAAATGGGGCATTGCGCTAAAGAAGCTGTTCCAAATCACACTTTGCCAAAGAAAACCTGCATAAGGTACATGCAGAACAACTATTTTGACTCAGATACTCTAAAATTATACTAGTGGCTTTTGAACTGGGTTTCTGGCAGGTACCTGATGCCTGCTGAATTCTAATAGTATATATAATAGCAAGTACTTTGCAAACAGCGAGTTTTATTATTCATGCTTTAGGTTTTGATAAAAGTGTCTTAAGAGTCATCTTCTGCCAGTGGAAAAAATGTATAAAAAGGCTCGTTTATCTTTAAGATAGTTTCAACCAGGGGCCTAGCATATCTTGCTCCCTGCCCCATGTGCTGTATTCCTTCCTTTAGACTGGAGCAAATTACTCTTCACCAGTCAAACTTATGAGTCAACTGCCCTTGGGCGTTTCTGCACTCTGCCAGACATGGCCGGTGTACCCAAACCCTTTCCACATGAGTCCACAAAACAAGGTTTTTCTCTGGACCCAATATCATTCCCAAAACAGTATCCTGCCTAAAAGGTAGCAGAGAAGGCTGAACCACTCCTGGACCCACCCCTCCTCTCGGCAGCTGCCAATCGTTTTGCTCTGTGGTGCACTCGAAGCCTCGGATTGGACTCGCAGAGACCGGGCGCGGGAGCAGAGCGCAGGGGTGGAGCGCGAAGTCTTGTCCATCACGTGTGGCCGCGGGGTCTCCCCGCCTTCACCGCGCGCCCCGCGGCGCCGAGGGGGCGGAGCCCGGGACCCGCCGCGCCTGCGTGGTGTGCGTTCCCGGGAGCAGCTGCTGCTGTCGCCGCCGCTGCTGCTAACGCCTTCGCCGCCGCTACCTCCGCGTTCGGGAGTAGAATTCGGAATCCCTGCGCCCGGCTAACAATGAAGCAGAGTTCCAACGTGCCGGCTTTCCTCAGCAAGCTGTGGACGCTTGTAGAGGAAACCCACACTAACGAGTTCATCACCTGGAGTCAGGTACGTTCGGGGACGCGGTGGCCTCGGGTCTCCCTTGTCGAACCGGCTCGGCTCGGCTCGACTCGGCTCGACTCGACTGGACTGGGTTGGGCTGGGCTGGGCTCAGCCGCTCCCGCGGCCTGCGGCGGCGCGCGGCCTCCCCACCACGCGTGGACCCCCGGCTTTGTGTGCGCGGCGAGCCGGGCCCGGCAGGCTCCGTTCGCCTCGGGCCGCGCGCCGTGGGGGAGGGGCGCCCTGGTAACGGTCCCGCCGGCCCCGGGAGCTCGGAACCGGCCCCAGCCGCGCGTTCTGCACACTCATCCTCGGCCGTCTGCTCGCCGCGGGGCACGGAGGTTGCGGAACCCTAGACTGGCGAGCTGGCTAGGGGGCGAGCACCGGGCTTATCTAAAGAAATCACCTCCGCGGTGATTACTTGTCCCCTGGTCTGGGATCTTTTATGATGGTAAAGGGAAAATGTGCGGACTCAGACTGCTCTTCCCGTGAGCTTTCTAGTTTTATTCATGTAGTTCATTTATGTAGTTCATTTATGTAGTTTTAACATAGAAATTTCCCAGTTATTGTTTGGAGGCTGGGTCATTTGCTTAATCTTTTTTAAAAAAATTTAGTAGTAAAAGTGCCTGTAGATTATGCTTAGTAACTTAGCGGCAGGGAGTTAAAAACGAGTCGTTAAATTTCAAAGAATAGTTGCTGGCAGAGTGGTAGGTGGTTGCCTTGATCAGTTAGATCCAGATTCTCTTTATAAATAAAGATGATCTTAATCAAGTCCGGTATCTTGCGTGGTCTAAGTTGTGGGTTAGATGGATGTGTTGCCTAGGTGACCCAAGGACCCTCCCCTCCCCCGCCCAGTTCCACACAAAGATTCTTTGCAGAGTGATTATTTACATCACTTGTGCCTTTGCTTTACTAGACGCGCAATTCTTGGATTGTTCCAATCACTTCATGAAGGGGATCGGCTCCTCTTACTGGAGTTGATCACTTATTCGGGGTATTTTCATGTTCACGGTTTTTGAGATGAGTAAGTGGGAAATACCTGGCTATGTGTCAAATAAATGTTATCTTCCCGCGTTTCTTTTGTGTTCTTTCTGTTGTTAAAACTAGTTTTCAGCCTTGCGTGCTTTTCATAGGTAACAGCAATAGAATATACCTGACATTTGGACAATTATCTCGCTGAATTTTGCTGAGTATTCGTGCCAATTTTTAAAAATTTCTTTCTAGGGTTTAATTTCCCTGAGTATTGTCACACGGGTGCCCCACCCCCTGCTGGTTGTGTAGACTAAGCAGTTGACTGACTAATTTGATACATTGGTACAAAGAAGTGAAAATAAGAAAGGCAGCTACCAGCATGAACTTAAAATAAACAGACTGCTCATGCTTTTCGTCAGTCAGAAGGATTAAAGGTTGACAAGGCACGATCAGTCCGGACTGCTTCTCAGCTCTCTTTTAACATTAGAAACCGGACTGAAGTATATTCTGTCCCAACCAAGCTGAGTTTATTGAACTTATTGAGCTTGCAAAAGGCTGTTTATTTGTACTGTCTAAAAGTTCCACACGAATGTACTGGTAATTGTTTCTAATTAAACAGATTTGTATAAGCGGCCTGATAACTTCAAATTAGCCAAAACATTTTAATAACTTTGTTTTTGATCAGTACAGACTCTGGAGAATTTAAACTAGTGCATAAGTGTGAAATCTTATTAATTGCAGACGAAAAATCTACTTAATTACTTTTACTTATCGTATTAAGTCTCAGTTTATATTTTCATCTGCCCATATCCAGTACACCAATAAGAGAGTCAAAGAGTAAACTCAATGGGGTATTGATTCTAGAGACATAATTGGTGTCTTAATGTTTGAGTCACTAAAACTGTTAGAAAATGTAAATGGGTTTGATTGGAATGGAGTAACAGGTGTCCTAAGATAGCTATGAATGTGGTCGAAACCATTTGTAGATGACAAAGTCATATTGTAATGAGATACCAGATGGAATAGTATTTGGAATGCCAGTACTGAAAGGTACAATTTTAAGTTGATGTTGATAGAAAACCAAAATGTGTCCCCCTCCCCCATTTTTTGGCTCTTTTTTAAAAGATTTTATTTTTAATCGTGTCCTTGTCTATTGTGTGCATATGCATATTTGAATGAGGGCAGAAGAGGGATCCAGACTTCCAATTCTTGGACTTTGAGCTGTTATGAGTGGTAGGAACCAATCTGGGGTTCTCTCTGAGCAGTGACTCTCTCTAAACTCCTGAACTTTCTCTCCAGCCCTACTGTGATCTTCTAAAAGTTTCTGTTTGTGTGCCTAGCTTCCTTTAAATTTGTGTTGAATTATAGAGGTGAATTTTAGCATTTACACTGACTCAGTGGCTATCACTTTAAGGCCTTTTAAAAGCAGAAGCTCTAGGGACTAATCAAACTTTTACGAAACCCCTATCCTCTACGGTGGTAAAAAATCATACACTCCTTTAGCTTGAGTCTAAACCAAGGAGAGAAACCTCACCTGTATTCTGAAAAGCTTGACTTAATAGTCCTACAGGTCTGCATAAATTCACTTTTCCTAGAAATTTGTTATGTGACAAAATTGAAAAAAGGACTTTCTCATTATCCTTAAATACAAACTGTGATAGTCTGAGCTATGACAATTATACTGAATGAATTATCAAATCAGAATAGTAGGTCTTAGATCCAGACTATCTTTTTTTTTTTTTAATGTATTTCCATCTTCCCCAACAAAGTTTCTTATACAGTGTTTGTTTTTAACATTTTCTGCAGCTTCAGAGTATTACATAGCTGGGGTTTTTGGTTGGTGGTGGTGGGTTTTTTGGTTTTTTTTTGTTCTTTGCTTTGGTAAACGGAATCTAGGACAGAGATAATACTTTTAGACCCCCTGAGGATGTTTTAATGTAACACTGTCCCAAACAGAACACGTGTTTAACATGGAAACAAATTGAAAAACTTGATACAGAAAAGGGTTTATGAAAGTTAGATAGAAATTCTTATTGACAAAGAAGAGCTTTTATTTTTGTTAGCATTTTCTAAGTGAAGCTCTCTGAAAGAAAGTAATGAAATCTTGGGTAGTAATAAGTACAGAAAAAAGAAGAAAATAAAGCAGGGTAAACACAGTATTCCCAGTGAAGATACAGCCACATCATAGAACTCATATTTTCAGCAGTAGAAGTTTAATAGAATGACCTACTACATTAAGCAAAATGGAAATAGCAAGCTCAAAAGAGTAAAAGTCCAGATAGAGCAGCCACTGTTGAGAGATAAGAACCCCTTTCACAGGGCTCCGATGCAAACCTTTGGGGAAAGTATGTTCATGTGTTACTGAGTGACCAAAAAAAAAAATTGCTTATTCAATGCTGTTGTAACTGGAAAAACAGCAGGGTTTATAGCCTAGCTTGCAGGCTTGTTTCCTTAGTTGGTTTCTATTGCTGTGATGCTCAAAGTCAACTTAGGAAGAGGATTTGTTTGGCGTATGTATCCCAGGTGCTGGGCCATAGTGAGACATAGAGGCACAGGAACTTAGGCAGGCGCCCGGAGGTAGGAATTGAGCCTGAAGCCTTACAGAAAGGGCTGCTTACCGGCCTGCTCCTTGTGGCTTCCTGATTATGCTCTCTTCACAACAGTCAGGGCTGTCTGTCTACCCAGGAAAGGCATTGTCCTCAGTAAGCTATGTCCTTCCGTTTCAAAGGTCAACCAAGGAAAAGCCGAACAAGCTTGTCTAGAGGTCATTCAAGGGCATTTTTCTCAATTGAGGCTCCCCTGTCACAATAAAAAACAAAAAAACAGAAAACAGCCCACACTCTGCCTGATGAGTACAGTTTAATTGGCACGTACCCATGCCCATTTGTTTGTACTGTTATTTTTGTGGTGCTGGGAATGCTAGGGCTGCTAAGCAGCCGTGTTGCCTTTGAGCCCTACCCTTAGCATTATGACCATATGTGTTTTCATACTGCCCTAGCTGATTTTGGATAGGAGTAGGATCATGGACTTTTGGGATTAGCAAGTCTGTAATACTGATTTGACTTTGAGAAACGTCTACCATTCTCCAGTATCTTAGAGCATCACAGAAAACAATGAGGAGGTGCCTTCTTAGAAACATGGCTTTGAAACCTCCCAAGGGAGTGGGGTGACAGGAAAGATGCTGTTTTAGCTTCTAACCGATGTGAGCCTATTGCATTGCAGGAGACTTTCCCAGACACACTGGAACCAAGAAGAATCCATTGTTTCTGAGTTTTACTAGTATCCCCTACTGACTCAAGGGTTAGATTGTGACCAAAAAGGGTATGTGAGAGATTCTGTTGTTTGCAGATCAGACAGTATGAATGAGAGTCTACAGCAAGAAGTTGGCACCGTGGCACATAAGCTGAGTAGGAACTGTGGCTAGTTTAGGAAAAGCAAGTCTAAACATTAAGTAGAGACCAGAGTGGTTAGAACGGATGGGTGAGGCAGCAATATTGAATAAGACTTACCACTGTGCCTTACTGGGCAAGCAGACAGATCTGTGGTTGCCCTGTCTTTAGGAAAAAGGTGAGGTTGTGGTGTGCAAAAAGAGATAGTAGGTTCTTTCTGTATCATAAGGAGACCGGAGATAAGAGAACCAGTTAGAGACAATCACAGTTTTCTAGTCTAGTTGCAGTAGTGTCGAGAGAAGTTCTTTGATTGGATACCTGTTGTAAACGCAAAGCTTCAGAGATTGGTGGGGTTCACTAGAGACTGAATAGCAGTAATGGCTCATGGGGGAGGGTATAGCTTAGTAGTAAAGGAGCTTGCCTGGCAAGCTCTAGATTGGATTCCATTCTCAGTACCGTCTTTCACTTTCCCACCTCCAGAAAGAAAGGCAGAAAGGAAGGAGTACTCAGATTTGGCCTGCCCTGAGATAGTAGGAGATTAGCAGGCATTTTAGTTACAGATTCTGTATGGTCATGTTTTATATTTGAATTTAAAAAGAGATCACTGTAGTGTGAAACAAGCATACCTTCTCTGGAATCTGAACTAACTAATTAGGTATTTTTGGAATATGGCTGTTCAGCTGAAGAGGTTTTACAAATGTTTGAAGCTCTTCTCATCCCAAACATTTTGGAGAAGGTATACCAACCCATACTTGAGAATTGTTTTATTTTGCTTACATTTTGTTAATCACTTTTAGTCATATGTGTATACCTAGTATGATAAGGAGTGGAAATATGCACTACTAGGAACAGAAATATGTCTGAATATGGCTTCTGTACTTCTGACAGCCGAATGGAAGCAGTGAATAGGTCGTTAGGTGCAACTTTGGCATTGGGGGTCCTGTAAAGCCTTGAGGATAAAGTCATGGGGTTGGAAGAAACTACTTGGGAAGACAGAGACAAAAGGTGTAGGGTGTAGTTTTGTCTGCACTGTTTGAATTCTCTGTGGGTTGAAGGCACTCATCCAGGGGCTAGCTCAGCTCCTCAGATAAAAGACACACAGCCATTGCTCATGTTAACCTGCTGTGTGGCTCAGTGGCTGGGCTCATCTAAGCCTCCCATGACTAGTGTGCCTTTTTCTTTACTCCCTGCTCAACATCCTGCTAAGCCCTCAGCTTAGTTGTGTTTCTAATCTCGCACCTTGGGGAAGCAGCCAATGGCCACTACTCCTAAGATTGCTGGTCACTCTCACTCTGAAGCATGGTGAATTATCCTCCTCCTGGGTCTCCTAGCTTGCCTTCAGGAACCTGGAAGTCCTGCCTCTTCTGCCCAGCCATTGGCCACTGGAATCTTTATTGATTGATCAAGAACCAGTTGGGGAACAGGACTTCAGCATATGTAGATTCACAGTCAAAGCATCAGAGCCACTCTCTATAAAAAGGAACTTAATGATTTGATATTTAAATAGGTAAGGAAAAGCCAATTAGACAGGAAGGAAAATGAGTAATCCCAACAGTGAGACCATAGAAGTTAGTTCACATGCTGCCATCAAATGTCTCAAATTTCTAGTGTGTATAAACAATTTATGAGTTACAGTAAAATAAGATGTTGATAATTTAACTAAAGATTGTATACATTGCTTTCCAAAGACATCAAGTCAGCTTTATTTTTCTTGATAGTTGTGCAGTTACTTTACCTCTTTAAAGAGAATATTACCATTCTTAGAGGTTACCAGTGAACTAAATAGAAAATACTACCTCAAAAAGCTTTGCTTTAATTTCTATTTCTGTGTAGTAATCAGTGAATTCTGAAGTTCTCTTCTGCTATTAGCTACATAGCCTCCTGTTCTGTGGAAAATTTATATTGTAGACTTTTAAAATCAATATTGCTGTTATTTATAGCAATTCCTTATAGTAAGTATACACCTATATATGTTGTGAGACAGTTTACTGCATTGGTTAGGTAAAGGAGAATGAGTGGCTTTACAGTGCTAAATTTGCTTCCTTTACATCTTTTTAATACTTAATTAAAGGGCCTGTGTTTTTGATAATTTATTATTGGCACATTTTGTAATTTCAAATTGTCTTTTCATGTTTTATAGAGATAATTATGCTTTTGCTTTTCTCTGTCTTAAGTCTGTGAAATAAACTTTTGTGGGTGGTTTGATCGATCCATCTCGCTTTTTTATTTATTTAGTTGTCCAGCATTTTTATTAAATAATCGTTTTCTGTATGATTTATACTGCCACCTTTGTGGGGGGTTTTGCTTATTTTTGTTTTGTTTTATAAAATAACACATTTTATAAATGATATCAATATAATAATTTTAGCTATTTTTAAGTATACTTCAATTACACTACGGTTTATCTTCTCAAACTGAAATTGTGTCTTAACTTCTGTTGCTGTGATGTGACACCATAACCAGGGCATGGACCACGACCAGAATCCATTGAGTCCATGACCCTCAGGATGGGAATCATGGCAGGCAGACAGGTATGGCATTGGAGCAGTAGCTAGGAGTTTATATCTAATCTACGTTCCAGAGGCAGGGAGAGCTAAGTGGAAGTGGTGTAGATTTTTGAAACCTCAAAGCTAGTCTCTAGTGATAAACCCTCTAACAAGGCCACATATTCTAATCCTTCCCAAACAGTTCCACCAACTGGGGACCCATCACTGAAGTCTGAGCCATTTTCATTCAAACAGCTACCAAGTGCCTTCCTGTTAGCAGTAGTCGTCACCTCATCCTGAGCTACCCACAGTCCCATGCTACTTACCTAAGAAATTGGCTTTTAAAAATTCTCTATGTAAGTGGAATCATACTGTATATATTGCTCTTGGACTGGCTTATTTCACGTAGCATAATGTCATTACCGCTCATCCATTTTGTAAACCATGTCAAATGGATCTGAATATTTCATTGCATGTGTATACCACATTTTGTTTATCCATTGATCAAATGGTAGGCACTTAAGTTGCTTTTACTTTTTGTCCTCGTGACTTACATTACAGGATCATGTGGTGCCCTTATCTCTTCAGGTTCTTTTTCTGTTTTGTAATATGTAAACAGAATAGGAATTACTGACTGATTTAGTAATTACTTAATTTTTGTGTGTTTTTAGCAACCTTTGTACTATGTTCTATTCTGCTAGCAATTCACAGTGGTTCACATTCCTTCACACCTTTGAATGTTTTTTGATAAAAGCCATTCTGACTTGCTGGAGAGTAATATTTTACTGTGTCAGCCTCAGTTTCCTACGACTGGTGAATATGGAGCATCTTTCATGTGCTTATTGGCAATTATGAATCTTTGGAAAAGTGCTGCTTAGAGTCCTGGCCCAATACTCATGAGCGGTTTTGTTTTCTGGATCGTAGCTGGTGTTTATCCACTGGATTTGTATTACACGTGTCTGTCACATACATGGTTTACAGTCCTCTTTCCCATCCTGGGCCTGCTCTTCCCATTCTTGCTTTTGTTTACCTACAATACTTTTTAAACTTGATATGGTCCCATATTTCTGATTTTGCTTATGTTGCCTGTATTTCAGTGCTATATTCAAGAGATCATTTCCAAATGCAGTGTGATGAATTTTTTTGTCATAAGATTTAGGTCTTTAATACTAATGAGTGTAGGTTTTTTATTTATTTTGAGTTAAATTTTGTAAATGATGTCAGGTAAGCATTCAGCTGTGTTACTTTACGTATGTATATCTTGTTTTTCAATACCATTTGCCAAAAAGACTTGTTATTTTCCCATCGAGTTGCCATGAAACTTTGACAGACTTTATTACCAGGCTGTTTTGTTTGTTTTTGTTTTAATGATTGTTTCTGTTGCTCTGTCTTCCTCCAGTTTCATGGTGTTTTGATTACTGTAGTTTTGTTCTAGGTCTCTAATTGTTTTAATGTTTTTGGATGAAAAATTCTTAATGACTTTTAATGCTAATCTAGAAACCAGCCTGGTGGTGGTGGTATTTCCTGTTGCAGCTCCAAGTAGGCTGAATCTTGAATATCACCAAGTTGAGGTCAGGCTGGGCTGACTTCAGGGTGGTGAGTTCTAAGCCAGCCTAGGCAACTATTGAAACTGTCACAAAAACTAAGGGCTGTAGAAATGACTTAGTGGGTTAAGAGCACTTTGATTCCTAGCATTCACATGCTGAGTTCATATGTAACTCCAGATCTAGGTGATCTGAAACATTCTTCTCACCTCTGTGGACAGCAGGATATATAGGTGATATACATACACACATATAGGCAAAATACTTATATATAATTCAGGAAATCTTATTTTAGAAGTTAAAAAGAGATAAATATCAGTAGGTAAGTGCCCGCCTAAGTCTAAATTCAGGTCCCTGTACCACACTGTATTGAATTAATCTGGTAACCAGAAAACTTTCTGAATTCTTTTATAGTTTTTCAGTTGTCAAATACTAAAATGTAGTTACATATGTTATGGATAGTGGTAAAATAGTGATTTACCAATTTATTTTTGTCTGTTTACTTTAGCTTTAAAATAACTTAATAGTACTAGCTAATATATTAGGCCTTTTGCTTTCCTAATAGAAATTCTTCTAATAATTCATCATAGAATATGATGAAGCTTTTGGGTTGAAGCTACACCAAAAATATTCTTGTAATTTGACTTGTAATTGTAGAGTTTTTTGTTTGTTTTGCTTTTCCATTATCAGAAAGATTGTTCGTCTGAAGGTATCTGGGGACACTTAATAAGAGCTGATTTAGATTTTTGTCAGAGGACCTTAACTAATTGACATTTCTGGGCTTTGTTTGATTTTTAGAATGGACAAAGTTTTCTGGTCTTGGATGAGCAAAGATTTGCAAAGGAAATTCTCCCCAAGTACTTCAAACACAATAACATGGCAAGCTTTGTGAGACAGCTAAATATGTGTGAGTATGACCAGAGCTTTGCTTGGAGAGCTGCTAATAGCCACCGATAAGCCAGTTCTTCTCATTAAAATAACTGTGTATTTCTGTATAAACCTCATTAATTTTGACTTGTCTAATGTTAGTCATGTAAATTTGAATCTTTGTCAGATGGCTTCCGTAAAGTAGTACATATCGAATCTGGAATTGTCAAACAGGAAAGAGATGGCCCTGTTGAATTTCAGCATCCTCATTTCAAACAAGGCCAGGATGACTTGTTGGAGAACATTAAAAGGAAGGTGAGCTGCTGCTGCTGACATGAACTAGCTAGGTTATAGATGTGATGTGCTACTTTGTAAGCTACTGAAGTGAAATTAAGAGTATACAGAAAAGGCTGAGCGTATGGTGCACACCTGTAATTCCAGAACTTGGCAGAGGCAGGAGGATTGCTGCAAGTTTGAGTCCAGCTTGGACTAAATAGTGAGCTCCAGCCCAGCTTGGACTATGGAGTGAGACTCTTTCTCAGTAACCCCCAATAACAACAAATAATAAATAATGAAAAGGAGCGTACAGAAGTAAAGCAGCACTAGTCCTTATTGAGACAAACCAGACCAACGAAGCTCTGGTGAATTGTCCTGTTTTTTAAGCTCAGTGGTGCTGAGAGTAGTACAATCTTCACTTTAACAAAGGAAAGGAAGTATTTACCGTGTTGAGCCAGAGGGTGGCTATGTATCTTAATGGGGGAGCTTACTCCTGAGTTGCCTGAGGGGAAAAATCAAGACCAAGTATCTTCTGCGAAATGAATGTCTTTACTAAATCCATAAAAGGTGGATAAAAGAACAGGAATATAGTCCATTAGTAGGACACTTGACTAGCACCCTGAAAATCCTGGCTTCAATTCCCATCACCAACATGTGGGAGGTGGTATGAAAGGGGGGCAAAGGAATGCTAGCTCAATGGCTAAAAATAGTGTAAGTCTCATCTAACATGCAGAAATCCTCCACTTGAGTCCTAAGTACTACAAAATACTAACCAAAGATGAAGAGCTGTGGAAGAAAGCTCCCTACTGTGCAACTATATTACTGTATACTTGAGTTAAATATGGGATGTGATGATAAAGAGGCTTGAAAATGATAAGGAACTTGGCAGAGGGAATAAAAAAGACCCTCATATTCCTGCTCATCCCATTATAATGAGATGACTTACTCCTAAGTAAGGTAGGGAAAAATAAAATGATCACTCCTTGCTTCCTCTTATATTGAACTATGAAGTGTATTCTTGTTTTAGAATATCTAGAAATTTATACTCACATCTCACTTCTTTAATAGGCTAGTGAGACTTATAACAGGAAGTTTTGGTTTAAAATCACAGGGGCTTAGTATATATTTAATTTTCTAAATTTGTTTTTTGGAAGGTTTCGTCTTCAAAACCAGAGGAAAATAAAATTCGTCAGGAAGATTTAACAAAAATTATTAGTAGTGCCCAGAAGGTTCAAATAAAACAAGAAACTATTGAGTCCAGGCTTTCAGAATTAAAAAGGTAAAAATATTATTTCCAAATATAATGCTAATATTATGGAGGTTGGGATATCTGTGTTGGGATTTGGAGATTGTCTGGTGTTTTAAGTAGTCTTCAGTAGCCAAGATCAATGTTTTGTTTGTTTGCTTGTTTGTTTGTTTTGCTTATAACTGTTAGTTTGCTTTACTTTAGTCTGTAGCTATGGACTTTGTCCTAATAATATGTTTTAATTATGTTCTAAGAAGAGTATATAAATCTAGCCATGAAATTGGTCCTATTTATGACCTTTAAGATAGTGTAATAAGTTATACATAGATTAGTTTTTATACGGTCTTCGTACATGAATTTGTTAAAATGTATGTTGCTCTGTAGCTTAGGAAAAAGTAGGGCATGGGAAAGAAGAATAAAAAAGTGCACACAAGAGAATTGCCTTACTTGATGCTGCACAGATGCAGGAGAGGGCTGTACAAACCCCTTCTCTTCATAGAATGTTTTATCTTGCTTTCTCTGCATTACTTAGTCACTTTTCTTAATGCCATACTAATAATGTATATAGATAGATTAGGCGTGTTTTATTCCTACATATCTGGGGTTTTCCCTTAATAACAAGAGCCTGAGAATACTTACTTTACGTGTTCTGTCTTACATTTTTGCTGTTAGTTTTTAACTCAAAAGTATTCATGATGAGTGACTTTGGACTTTGATTCCTCGTTTAGAAAGCGTAGCACTTTCCCATTCTGCTTATTTTATCTAACTGGCTGAGTTACGTGCTCTATTGTCTGCCAGCTATGTCCTTTAACCTCATTCACGCATCCGATCATCTAATCACCCTTTAATAGTGGTAATAGATAGTGGTAACCATCTTCTATTTCCGTAGACAACTAGCAGCATTTTCAAGTTTGATTTTTGAAAACAGTGATTTTTTTAGAAAGTACTTAAAGCAGTTTCCTTTTCTGACATCTCTGTATGTGAACCTGCCATGCTTTTTTATAATAGGACAGGTTGAAGAAGATAACTTTTATGAGATAAATAAGAATTCATATACGTATTTGATAGTTGGATTATTCTTCTATGTTACCTCTGCTAATATTTACATATTGCAGTTTCAGTTTTACAAGGTAAGAAAGAAGTGAAAGGAAGCATGCCTATTGGATAAGTTACTGAATTTCCTTTCCTTAAAAACGAGTTCCTTTACTTCCTTAGAGGGTTTGAGACAGACCTTCAGATAGCTGTAAGGTGTAACAGACTTTTGTGTCTAATATTTGTAGATTTATCTCAGTGATAAAGGGCAAAGTCCTTTCTCTTTTCCATATATCAGTGTCTTCCTCTATGCAATGAAGAACAAGATTCTCTTCTTGGCTGTGCTTATGGAAGCTTAGGGATCGTGTGGAACGTCATACAGGAACAGTGCCTGGAAACATGGAATGCTGCTCAGGGGCACTTTCCTTTGTTTCCTGAAGCAGTTAACAAAGCCTGAGGACGCTTGCTATCCTGGTGAAACTTTGTATATGTTTAAGAAAATAGGGGGTTGGGGATTTAGCTCAGTGGTAGAGCGTTTGCCTAGCAAGTGCAAGGCCCTGGGTTCCGTCCCCAGCTCAAAAAAAAAAAAAAAAAAAAAAAAAAAAGAAAAGAAAAGAAAATAGTAAGAAGCCCAGTTAGTAAATTGCTGACTACTATGTACATGGAAATATGTATCTTACCCCCCTCCCCGTGTTGTTGTGACTAGTGGATCACACAGTTAAGAAATAGTTATAGCATAGGAGAAAGAATATAGTTTTCCAGTATTGGTTTCTTTAAACAAGGTCTCACTGTGTAGCCAAAGCTTGTCTTGAACCTGTGGCTCTCCTACCTCTGCCTGCCTCCTCCTGTCTCTGAGTTCAAGTTCTCTGGCTTTCTTGATAAAAATCTCTTAGCTTGATCTTCTGACCCAACCTTTTTTGTTTTGGTTTTTAAATAAATTTTAACACAGTGAGAATGAATCCCTTTGGAAGGAGGTGTCAGAGTTAAGAGCGAAGCATGCACAGCAGCAGCAAGTTATTCGAAAGGTAAGTGGGGCCAGCCTGTCCTGTACCCTGCCTTTGCTTGTGTGTGTGTCTGTGTCTGTGTTTGTGTTTGTCTTCTGCGGACTTTTTCTTGTTGCTTTTTACTCTGATAGGTATAGGTAATTTTTAAGTCATTTGGCCAGACTAGGAGTTCAGCAGTGCTTTTTTTCAGTGTATGTTATAATTGGGCTTGGTATATAAGTAGTTCAAAAGTAAACATATAAATTCAACATTCTGAACTAAATCAAAGGAGGACTTAGAATTTGCCCATGGCATTGTGTCCTTGTCATTTAATCTTTACATTCCAACATCCATTTGTTATTAAGAAAAGAAACATGAGAGCAATAAAGGGATCTATTTTTTGCTTATGAGTAAACTAGGCTCATAGAAACAGGTTCTTTTGAGGGGAGGGTGGGGAGTGATGAATCTTGTTCTTGCCTGCAAAGGCACTTGAGCTAAAAATAAGTTGATGACTGACAGGGTTTGGGTGTAGTGAACCAGCCTTAGGGCAGAGATGAAGAACAGTTGTCACATGTGGCCTATGATCAAAATCATATACTAGTGTTATAAAATAACATTAAGGTTAAGTATAATTGATTTCAATTCTCAGTGTTTATTCAAGTATACGTTGTTTTTTAAAACTTCAGTATGCAATTCTAATGCATGGTCTTAGTTGTTAAGGAGAATTAAAATAACAGGTGTTCTTAATTTTGTACTTGATGAAAAGACTCTTACTATTTTTCACAAGACAGCATTTTGGTTAAATGTTAACTACTTAATATGCACTTTCTTTTTCCAAAAACAAGTTAAAACAGGATTGAAGTTAAAACAGGACTTCAGTTTTTGACCAGCACTTTTCTTGTTCAACTTTAAAGTATGAATATGATGTATAATATAATAGACTTAGTTGATATAGTCTACTTTAATCATGTAATTAAATGTCATAAAGATATAAAACCCTACCAAGTCTGAACAGTTCTCCAACTGTTGTGGCCTTTTTCAGACACCAGAACACTATGGTCGGTATTACTGACAGGCTTCAGTTTTACTTGGCATCTATGGTAGGAAGCTGACAATAGCGTTTCAAGTCATACTGTAAGGCACAGTGAGTCTTATAAATTTTACCTAGAAGGTTCCTGTACAGCTAGTTAACACATACATTGTTGAACAGCATCAGAATTCAGGTGGAGCAGCTCTGGAGTGAGGTTGAGGATTAAATGTCCAAGATGATGCTGGGTCAGTACAGCTAGCCGTGTGTCTTACATCAAGAAACAAGTCCATAAAATAAAATAGATTTTCCTCCAAATTAAGCAGATACTTAAAATTTACTATGTCTGGATTGGGTAAGCTTCTGTGGATGATAAAACTGACCAGTATGAAAAGACTTTTCAAACCTGAATTTTACGATTGCTCTCAATTAGTAATTTTGCTTCTAATTATATTACCTTTATTAGAAAATGTTTGTCAAACACCAGTTTGTCTATTTTGCCTCACAGTGCTGTCTTCCGGCAAAGGTGAATCTCATGTTAGGTTGTGGGAAAGATAATGACTCAGCCTTTTCCGCGTGTGCTTTAGGAGCGTTTATTAAGCACACTGAGTAAGGGCAGAGAGCTGGCCAATAACTAGTGTGTTTAATATAATTTGCACGGTCTTTGATGAAAGAATTTTATTTTACATTTTCCTCTCAGATTGTCCAGTTTATTGTTACATTGGTTCAGAATAATCAACTTGTGAGTTTAAAACGTAAAAGGTAAGTCTTTTGACTTTTGGCTGAGAGACTTTAGTGTTGAAACATGAATACCTGTTTGCTGAATTTATGCCTAGTACCAAAGAACATCTTTACCTTGTTAAATTATGTTAACATTTTAAGAGTCATCTTAACAGGGTGTGGACCCCTTCCCACAATACTTAGGATAGTAGAAATAGTTGAGATTTTTTTTCAGATTTGGAATATTTGCAAACCTATGAATTACCTATGATGAAATTTATGTCAGAGTTCAAATTTTTGTGTTTTGTGTGCATGCAGTCTGAAAGTAATTATATATAATATCTTTAATAATTTAAAGTAATTATATATAATATCTTAATGATTTTTGTACACGAGGTAGTTTAGTCATACAGCTAAAAGGGCTCAGATTTTCATCTCACAGACCCCTAATTCAACAAGGCCCATTACATAAGTATGAGTGAATTTTCCATTTGTCGTGTATCATCGTAATAGGGTGATGTATTTTGGATATATACAGCCTGTTTATCCTCTCATCATCCTTGTGATGATCTATTGTCCCTCCTCCCACCTTCCTACCTTCCGATAGGGTCTTACCTAGGTACCCGGAAGTGGCCTCAAACCCCCATCTTTCTAGTATGCCGCCTGAGTACTGGGGTGCCGACAGGCACCAAGGTGCTCAGCTTCCTGCTTATGTTTTTATGAAGTAGGGTAGGCCAGGAGGTCACTTGCAGGAGTGGATTTGCAGGTCTTATGATTTTTTTCCTTGTTAACAGTTTAAAGTAGCATTAGGAGGCCCCAGTGAGGAGAACTCTTTAAAGATAATGCTGTGAGGGAGGGAGCGAATCAGATACTATTTGGTTTATTTTAAATTTAGTAGACCTTAATAAATTTAGTAAAACCTTAATGATAGGTTGTAATGCATATAAAATATTAACAATTGATGCCATCATCACATCTAAACTAGAAGAATAATTGACAAAAGGCATAGATGGAAGGAGAAAAGATAAGCCAAGATTTTGACAGTTTATAAATAAAAGTCGGTGGCTTTAAATTTATTGCCTTTTATTCTGTGATACTACTTTTTTAAAAACTAAGTCTACTTTGTGTGGAGTTGAAAAGTTCTGTTCTAAAGAATTTCTATTGCATCCTTATTGAAAGTTTCATTTGCATGATGTGTTATGAGTAAAATATTAGAAACCTTTTGTTCTTTAATTTTGTGGGTGGAATTAAATAAATATTACAATTATTATTTACTATTTACAGGCCTCTACTTCTAAACACAAATGGAGCCCCAAAGAAGAATCTATTTCAGCACATAGTCAAAGAACCAACCGATAATCACCATCATAAAGTAAATTTTAATATATTTTATATTTATTGTCTCAAACTAAATTTTATTGTGGCAGTGTTTCATGCAGTCAAAGACGTTTAGTGAATAATAATGTAAGTGCTCATTCCCCAGCTCTGTTACATCGTGATGCTTTCTTTATTTGCTTTAGAGTATTTTAAGAAACACCATTGCAGATACAGCTGCTTGTATTCAAGCTTTCATATTTGTCGTTTCCACAGCTGCTTTATGTGCTGAGTTCAGAAGTATTACTGTTACTTTGCTTATGTCTACACTTGATAGAGATGATATTTCAGTACTGTGTGGTGTGCACTGCATGGAGCTTACCAGGGAGCGGTGCCTCAACCGTGTGGTTGGCCTGTTTTTACTTTTGGAATTGAGAAATGTAGTTTTTGTGATGCTGTATAAGTTGAAGAGTGTGACGATGTCATCATAGTGTAATGTGATTATAGAATTTCCTACTTTTTTTTCAATCTTCTATGATTATTATGTACCAACTAAAATGTTTTTTCCTAGCAATTTCAAATTTTTTTGCATGCTTTTGTTTTTGCTGTAGACTACATAATTAGTCAGTTTTAATAGCTAATTGCAGATTAGTCTACCATCAAACTAGTTGAAGCCTTTTTTGTGATACTATTCTCTCAGTGATAAATCTTTTTTTTTTCTTTTTTGATGTGCTAGAGATCATAGCTGAATTTTTGAACAAGGCAAATGCTGTCCTACTAAGTTACTGTCGTTATTGTAAACTGTTACAATTTTCAAATATTATGTCAGACTTACTGTTGAAGTTTTATTTGTTTATTTTACCCCGTGGGACAGTACTGACTTCATCATATCTTATTGTTCACTCCATTTCCTTTCTAAACCAAGTATATATTGTAAACCTGTGGAGCGTGAGTGTTGGACTAAAAGCTTATATAAGTAGATAAAGGTTTGTTTTAGTTTATCTGAAATTTATATATTTTTTTTAAGTGTTCATATATTTTAGACTTTTTGTTTAACTAGAATTTTATATTTAAAACATTTTACTTCTCTTAACTGTCTCATCTATTGTTGAAACTTAAATTTTTTTTGCATTATATAATGACTTGCTTACTTTAGAGAACTTCTTAATGTAACTGATGTGAATGTACCCATATATTTTATTATTCATTGGTGTTCCTGGGTGTCAGTCCTGGGGTCCAAAGCTTGCTAAGCAAGCCCTGTACACTGAAGTCTTTGCCCAGCTGCCTTGTTTCCTTTTGGGGTGGGATTGCGTCAGGCTGTCTGGGCTGCTGTTGAACTCACTCTGTAGCCCAGGCGGGCATTGAACTCAACATTTTCCTGTGTCAGCCTCTTGATTAATTGGAGTTGCAGGCCTGCACCGTCAGACCGGTGTATGTACATTGTAACATGAAAACAAACCACTGTTGGTAAAATAGCCAGTGACCTCTGTGGGATTGTTGAAGTGCTGTATTTCTCAGTGAAGGTCTTTAATGAGTAAAAATAAGACCTCTTTAGACACAGCAGGCTCAGCTAGAGCAGTCACTGCAGTGACTGTGATTAGGATGGAAACTTCTGAAGGCCTGGAGCTTGTGCATTGTTTATCTATAAAAAGAAAATACTTTAGGATTTGAACATCTCTACAGAAAAACACACTTTGGGCATGTCATTCATCTTCAGGGTCTCTTACAGTAAAGTGACTGTTAAGTAGAATATGGGTATATATACTTAATAGCTCTGAAAAATAATATAAATCATTAGAATGTGAGTCCCTGGGGGATGGAGGACAAAGCTGTTCTGTTTACTGTTGAATGCTCAATATTTAGTAAATAGGATGAGTCAATTTTTTTTACTAATATCTTTCATTATAGCCCATGTGTTTTTGTTTTCTTCTGATGATTTAGGTTCCACACAGCAGAACTGAAGGTTTAAAGTCAAGAGAACGGATTTCAGATGACATAATTATTTATGATGTTACTGAGGATAATGTGGATGAAGAAAATATTCCAGTTATTCCAGAAACAAATGAGGATGTTGTAGTTGATCCCTCCAGGTAAGGAATCATGAGATAAAATTTGGGAAAATATTGGCCATTTTTCTTATGAATGAATAGAAACGCCCTGGTTTTGTTTCTTTGTTTGTTGTTTTGTTTTTGTTCTTTAAAATGAATTCTTTTCTCATGTTTGGTTTGAAGTGCTAATCTGTTTCACATATTTGGAACCAGGTAAACCTACCAAAAAGAAAGAGAGAAAACTGCTGAATTACTTGGGGTTAAACCTTTTTTCTTGGTTCTCTGTGGCTTTCTGTCTTATGTGGTTTTCTGTCTTATGTTCTCTGTGGCTTTCTGTCGTATGAATTGTCTAAATTTGTGCTAAAGCTACTTACTCCAGGAAAGAAAACCTTTGAATAGATCTGGAGATCCTCAGAGAATGAAAATCACTTTACCTTGTCTGAAGCTGCAATGGTTTTGTTTCTTTTTCTTCTCATGTTGCTGATATGGCTGTAGCCAGTATCCTGACATTGTCATTGTTGAAGATGACAATGAGGATGAGTACGCTCCTGTCATTCAGAGTGGAGAGCAGAGTGAGCCAGCCAGAGTGGGGAGTGCCAGCAGCAGCAGCCCTCTCATGTCTAGTGCTGTCCAGCTAAATGGCTCCTCCAACCTGACCTCAGAAGACCCTGTGACCATGATGGATTCCATTCTGAATGACAACATTAACCTTTTAGGAAAGTGAGTGGTCATCCAGATGCTTTAAATTACTTTATTATATTCAGTTCAGTAATAAAACTAAAGTAAAATTTCTGTTAATTAAAGTTAACAGTAGTAGCTTAAAGTTCGGTTTAGATGTGGATCCTGTGTCTCTTTCTGTTGATCAAAGGTTGAACCCTCTAGTGAACATTTAGGATTTAATTGTCTTGGAACTTTAGTGAGCACTTCTTTAGATTTTTAAAATGAAATTCTTGTTTTAACTGTAAAATGTTCTTGATTTTAACTACCAGGTGTATATACTTGTATAGTTTCTATAAAGGGACACATTGAATTAAAATGCAGTAATTTATACTATAGAAATAATTTGATTATTAGGAGTATTAAGAGTAGGGAGGTCACACAGAAAAAGGTAAAACACACTGTTATTGTAGCACCTATTTTCTGAAAGGAATAAATTTGTGTAAATGTTATGAGTTTGTCAATTTTCAGAAATTCCAAATCTTAAATGGGATGTCTTAAGAACTGTTAAGACTCACCAAGATTATTTTGTAGCACTAGCTAGGTTACCAAAAGTGGTTTTAAATGTAAGAAGGAGAATACCTAATGAATATGAAATGTGTTACTTCTTTTTCTCTAGGGTTGAGCTGTTGGATTACCTTGACAGTATTGATTGCAGTTTAGAGGACTTCCAAGCTATGCTCTCAGGAAGACAGTTTAGCATAGACCCAGACCTTCTGGTTGATGTAGGTATTTGGATACTCTTTACTGTACTGTAAATTTGTGTACTTAGATGTGTCATTTTAAGTCAACACTCTTTGTATTCTACATTTCCTGTATTTTACTTTCCTCATGATTTTACTAGGAAGCGTAGACACTGATGTGGGGTCACTGCCTGCCTCTGAGGAGCCATTGCTCCGATAACAACATGCCACTTTTTCAACATTACTGCTACTAAACACTGGTTTAGTGTGGACTTGCTGTTGTATTACTGTCTGTATAATTTTCTCTAGGACAAATGTAATAAAGACCTTTGGAAATCAGTAATAGAAGTGGGAATAGCATAAAGACACTTCCTAATATTTAGGGAATTAATGTTTTTCTAGTAAATACATATCATTTTATTTGGTATATTTTTAATGTCGAATCTGATTCCCTGTCTCAGTCTTTGTCCCCAGCTGTGTGAACTGAACTCCAGTATTGTCTATGCTGATGATCTTTCCCTTTGGTTTCAGGCCCTGAGCACCTGGATCTGCCATTTTGCTTTTTGTCTGTGGCATTTTTCTCTTGGTCTCTAGAGCTTTCTAGATTCACCTGGCTTTGTCCTGCTCACATGACTCCTGTTCTTGCTCTTCCCAATATCTGTTCTTTACTCTGAGAAGTGCCTCACTCACAGGGGGTCTCCTTTCCTATCAAAGGCTCCTGCAGGGTGGTCCTGTAGTGTGGTCCTATAGGATGGTCCTGTAGGATGGTCCTGTAGGATGGTCCTGTAGTGTGGTCCTGTAGTGTGGTCCTGTAGGATGGTCCTGTAGGGTGGTCCTGTAGGGTGGTCCTGTAGGATGGTCCTGTAGTGTGGTCCTGTAGTGTGGTCCTGTAGTGTGGTCCTGTAGTGTGGTCCTGTAGGGTGGTCCTGTAGGATGGTCCTGTAGGGTGGTCCTGTAGGATGGTCCTGTAGGATGGTCCTGTAGGGTGGTCCTGTAGGATGGTCCTGTAGGATGGTCCTGTAGTGTGGTCCTGTAGGGTGGTCCTGTAGGATGGTCCTGTAGTGTGGTCCTGTAGTGTGGTCCTGTAGGGTGGTCCTGTAGGGTGGTCCTGTAGGGTGGTCCTGTAGGATGGTCCTGTAGGGTGGTCCTGTAGGGTGGTCCTGTAGGGTGGTCCTGTAGGATGGTCCTGTAGGGTGGTCCTGTAGGATGGTCCTGTAGGATGGTCCTGTAGTGTGGTCCTGTAGGATGGTCCTGTAGTGTGGTCCTGTAGGGTGGTCCTGTAGGGTGGTCCTGTAGGATGGTCCTGTAGTGTGGTCCTGTAGGGTGGTCCTGTAGGATGGTCCTGTAGTGTGGTCCTGTAGGATGGTCCTGTAGTGTGGTCCTGTAGGATGGTCCTGTAGTGTGGTCCTGTAGTGTGGTCCTGTAGGGTGGTCCTGTAGGGTGGTCCTGTAGGGTGGTCCTGTAGGGTGGTCCTGTAGTGTGGTCCTGTAGGATGGTCCTGTAGGGTGGTCCTGTAGTGTGGTCCTGTAGGGTGGTCCTGTAGGGTGGTCCTGTAGGGTGGTCCTGTAGGGTGGTCCTGTAGTGTGGTCCTGTAGTGTGGTCCTGTAGGGTGGTCCTGTAGGGTGGTCCTGTAGTGTGGTCCTGTAGGATGGTCATTTGGAGAAACTCTTAATGATGCCAGAAGGAATTAGCCCCTTCTTCCTCTTCTGTCTTATTTCTGGTTAATCAATCACTTAACATCTCTTCTCATGAAATAAGTCCATCACAGAGCTTGAACATCCTTCCCAAATTATCAGTACCACACAGGCTTGTATTTCATTGTCTGTAAAGAATTCCTTCCCATGCTGTCCTTGTTACTACAGTAGTTAAGTGTCCTTCCACGTGGCTATCCCATTCCAGCTTGAAAGCAATACCTTAACAGTCCTTGAGTCCGTGAGCCCCATTCTCCACTCTGCATGTGGATGTTGAAAAATAATAATTCTGACTATCAACAAAGCTATGTGGTCTTTGGGTCATTTCAGTTTCACTTTGAACATTTACTAAATTGCTATTCAAATCTCCATAGTTGCTAAGAATAATTTGCTATGCGCCAGTCCTGACAAAGTCTCCTACCCAATTCAAGTTTCCATCCTTGGGGTGTGTGTCTGTCTGTCTGTCTGTCTTTCTTCCTCTCTATCTCAAATTCTACTCTGCACATTTGGGATATCCTACTTTATCTGTAAGCCCTTAGATTATTTAAATTCAATGCCCAAATGTTTTTTATTCCTGAAACTATGTAACCGTTAATAGCAGTTTACCTTCTGCTTCTGGTCTCTTTAGACATGGACTCCTTTCTTTAAAGACCGCAGTTGTCATAGAATGTCCTTGGTGCTCTCTGCGTTTCATTTCCCTCTCTGTTCATGGTAGCCACTGGCCACTGCAGGGAGCGGAGCTCATGTGTACACCAGATTCACTTCTTGCTTGTTTCATCAGTGGGTGCTATTTTCCAAAATAACATTGACAAACCATCCTAATTTTGTGTTTTCACTTCTCTCTAAGACTTCTATTACCCATGAATTAGACTAAAGTGTTATAAGTTTTAAAATCTAGCTCTGGCTTCCCTTCTTCTCTGAAATGATGAAGATGCTCAAGATTTAAGCCAAGCGTATTGAGAGTTCTGCCTTCCCTTTGTCGTGATCAGTTCTCTGTCAGGGCGGAGTCACAGGAGGCTGTTGGGCCTTAGAACTTAAGCTGCATCAGTTCCTTATGTGAGTTGGTTGTGTGTATATTGGCCCCATGTACTTCTGGGAGTGCGTAAGAGATGTTCCCAAGTCTAAATAGGATGCTGAGCAGGGGGAGGGGGAGGGAGAGAGAGAGAAAAGGAAACTTGCTTGCACTACTGGCCTCACTCAGGTATCACCCTGTCTTTAGGTGCAGAATTGCATCAGGGTTCTCTGAAGTAGTAACGGGCTGAATCGGCATACAGATAGTAGTCATCTACCACCAACAATTTGAGCTCCATTCCTCTTCAGCAGACAGTAGGTTATAAGAACAGAGAGGGAAGTGGAAAGAGAGCCAAGGTATACTTCTATAACAACTGTGGTCTTTAAAGAAAGGAGTCCCTGTCTGACGAGACTGGAAGCAGAAGGAAGTAACGTGCATTTCGTTGTTTCTTGCTTTGTTCATTCTCATCCAGTGCAAATCTACTGTCTGACTCAGAGCTCAGACTGTTCTCAGAGTCTGAACTAAGCCTGATCGGATGGGGCTTGGACCACCCATGACTTTGCTCACTTTTGTTTTTGTTTTTGTTTAACTGTTGTATATAACTGTTTAAGTTAGAACTTCTGTTATTTGGATTGGTCTGAACCATCCCTAGAACATGCTCTACCTTCTTGGTACTCCTATGTACTCGTATATCTTCCAAATTCCTGATGTTCTCTCAGACTGGTGACATGTAGTACCTAGCTTCATTACGGCCCTTCTGTTCATCCTGTGTCTGCCTATGTCCTTGCTTTCTGTTCCTCTTGGTCTCCAAACTCATTTGTGCTTTTAAGCTCTATAATTGTAAAAGTGGACTGTAAGTGAGTATAACTTAGCTATTTAATGTCCGTATCGTCTTTTAGATTGTAAGCTCCTAGAGAGCAGAAATAACTGTATAGTGCCAGAGGTTTCTTACAAGCCTCACCCTTATGGAAGGGTTTTGCTAGAATTTTGAAGCTTATGACTTGAAAGTTGTATTTATAAATTGGCTGGACCGTGAGTGTAGCTCATTGGCATTGTCTTACCACTTACTAACTTCCCTTGCTATGTAGGAAATAAAGTAGGTATGCCATATTGTCAGAGGCCCCACTTGATATGAATGCTAGGTCCCACTGTCAGTAGATTTGATGAATTTGTCACCTCACCAATAAGTAGGTGTTCAGAAAATGCTTAGTGTCGAGACATGAGACTCAGCCTTCGGTGCTAGGTATGACCAAGAATAAACTTTAGAAAGAAATAAAAGATATTAAATTGAATGGAGACTGATGAACAGATAAGAATTATGGGGAACTATTTACCCCACTGTAAAATTCTATCTAGCGCATGGGCCAGCTTGCTCTGCCTCTGTTTGTTTTTCTTTCTGCTTTCTTGCTTTTCCAAAATCGACTGAATCTGTGGAAACTTCCTCATGCAGGAGTGACATCTCTTCACTCACCATGATTGTATAAAAATTTTTAACACACAAATCTTTTTAAATATTTTTTAAACTTATCATCTTTCTTGTTTGGTCTTTCAGCTTTTCACTAGTTCTGTGCAGATGAATCCCACAGATTACATCAATAATACAAAAGTAAGTTTTAATCCATGTTGCTCAGGACCCATAGCTATACAAATAAGAAAGAGTCCTATGAAACATATCCTGGAAAGCAGTGCCGCTCTCAATTACAGAACATCCCAGCCTTCCTTCCGTGCTGTGTGTCATTGAGAGACCGTGCAGTTCTAGGTGCACAGTAGCAGGTGGTTATGGGGTTAGTCTCTGCCCAGTCGTCCTGGCACATGTGGGATTCATTCTCAGTATGGAACCAGCCTCTTAGTGTTGGGAAATCACCTAGACTTGGCTCCTTCAGATATTTCTTTGAAATAAAAAAATTAAAATATAATTTCTACATTGTGTATTTTTCTTTTCACAAACAATTTCTCGATTTAAGTTGAAAATAACTGGCCCCTCTGACCTCTGTAAGTTCCTTTACTTCATTAGCTTAACATGAGTGAGTAAAGCAAGGGTCAGTTTTACTATATATATATGCATATCCCCTAGCTAGTAAATATATATATATTCCCTTCTTTTAAACTGTAAGAATTTTTTCAACAAATAGGATCCAGTTGGACTTAGCAAGTTGACAGGAGATTCTTTTTTTTTTTTTTTTTTTTTCCCCCGGAGCTGGGGACCGAACCCAGGGCCTTGCGTTTGCTAGGCAAGTGCTCTACCACTGAGCTAAATCCCCAACCCCTTGACAGGAGATTCTTAAGGACAGTCTTTATGGCAGTTGCTTATAAAATTCTTGTTACTTTTGTATAGCTTAATTGTCCTGACTGATTAATCCAGTATCTAATATCAAATTGTTTAATCCTTATTTTTTATTAGTTACAAAATAAATTAAGGCCAGTTTCTGGATTAGTGAAGTCAGTTATATGCTTGTCCTTTATAATCTAAAAATAAGGCCTCTCAAGTAAATGTGAGGGATCATACAGTTGATGAGTTGGGATTTCCTGTTGCCATGTGTTAGGAGGTGAAAGTTCGCCTTGCCTGCCTCGGAACTGTATGAGAGTGTAGAGTCGGAAGTTCATCGGGCATTGTTGGGTTATGGGCATACACATATAAGTGGCCAGACAGAAGTATTTTTGGTTTTATAAGCTGTATATCCCAATAGTGAATGCTGTAATTGTAGATTAAGCAGATATGGATAATGCATAGAAGAATGTGTGACTATAGGATTTACACAGATATTCAGTATTTCATACATAGAAGAATGTGATAGACTTTTGGTAAACAGGCAGCTGAATTTCACCTATATTTACAGTGTAAGATTTTGTCGTGTTGAGTATTAAGTCACATGTTTTAATTTAGTGAACGTGCTTTGCTGTTTTTTACTAAAACTGACTCATTATTCTTTGATTATGCTCTATTCTAGAAACCAATAACTTTAGAATTTTCAAAAATACCAGTAACACAAATAATTAAATATTGCTTTTTGATCTTATAAAAATATATTTAAGGGTGATGCTTTATTACTGTTCTGAGATTTGAAAATGATTGGTATTTTTATCTCGTTCATGACAAGCATATATAACGTGTATCACTATTTTCTTAGTCTAGGTACATTATAGTGTAACTAAGCGGCCACTAGTATTGAATAAGAATATACATGGGAAAATGCACTCATAATCTTGGCTCTCAAGTTTAGAACATCAACAGTGGCGTTCTTGGGAAATCCCTATTTTAAGATTTATAGAAATGTATTAACATTTATGCATTATAACTTCTAAATGATGAATTCTTTTTCCTTAATTTGGAGTGATTTACTTTTCATCTTGGGTCATTATCTTTCTAGAATCTTGATTTAGTGCTTTATGACAGCTATCAAAGGACTGTAGGAGTTGCACAGATGTTCAGTATTTCATCCATACTATAGCAGTGTGTGGGGACGCAGTAGTTGGTGGTACCTGATGTACAGGGTTGTCTGAAACAGTTAAGCCTTGTCTGCACCTCAGAGTTCGGCACTGTCTAGCTCACTGCCCTGTCAGCAGCACTGTAGATTTCATTCCACATGGTAACCAGAAGGCAAGAAGACTGTGGCTGAAGAATTGACTGAAATGAAGGAGATGATCTAAAGAGTTACAGAAAGCATCACAATTGAGGCTTCCAAGAACAGGGGCAGTTGAGAGGTGTCCCCATGTCATCCCTGGTGACTTGGACGCGTTCTTCTCTGCAGGCTTCCTCTCTTCATGAGAAGAGCAGTGTGGGATGCATTTCTCATCACCTATTGAGATGGGGTTAATTACATCTTCACTAGCGTGTGAAGGCACCGTCTGATTCCCTCCCATCTCCCTGGCAGCAGCGCTCTTCTCTTACTGAAACACTCTTTCCTTTTGGGGACTTTTTTCTGGCCCTGGAGGACAGGTTTCTTAGCCAGTCTGGCTGATTCCAGTGAGATTTCTCTTCTGGTTCATCTTTTCTGATGTTTCCCTTTCTAATATATTTCAGATGTTCAGATGTGCTGAAGTTATTTTATCAATTTTTAATTATTTGATACTTTTAAGGAATGTATAATAGTAATTTTACTTTTTTCTTTTTAAGTCTGAGAATAAGGGATTAGAAGCTACCAAGAACAGTGTTGTTCAACAAGTTTCAGAAGAGGGAAGAAAATCTAAATCCAAGCCAGGTAGGAATGGAAGTAATCTTATTTTCTTTAGGTTTTTCTTTTAAGAATTTCAGTATAGAATTTAATGCAAACAGTGGGGAAAATGTCATACTCAGTAGCTGGATGGACTGGGCTCTGGCATAGCATGCACAGATCGCCTTGGGCTCAGCCCCAGTGCTATGAGCCATATAAACAAGTGAGGGAGCTGAGCAGGCTCTGGATGGTGTCTCAAGCTTCTAGTACTTAAATAAAACTTACATGGTAAAGTAATGGATCTTACTGTTTGAAACATTTCCCCTTAATTTAACATTAAAAGAAGAATCAGTTCAATTGTTGAAATGAAAGGCTAGCTTTCCTTACTTACATGTTTTAAAACGTAGTGACATAAAATATATGATTTCTTATTTGAGTTGTAAACATATTTGTCTGATCTTTATAGATAAACAGCTTATCCAGTACACTGCCTTTCCACTTCTCGCATTCCTTGATGGGAACCCTGCATCTGCTGTTGAACAGGGGACTACAACAGCATCGTCAGAAGTTGTACCCTCTGTAGATAAGCCTATAGAAGTTGATGAGCTCCTGGATAGCAACCTAGACCAAGAACCAACCCAAAGTAAGCTTGTCCGCCTGGAACCACTGACTGAAGCAGAAGCCAGTGAAGCCACACTGTTCTACTTATGTGAACTCGCTCCTGCGCCCCTGGATAGTGATATGCCCCTTTTAGATAGTTAAACTCCACTGGACACTGTATATATTCATCAAAGTGATGAAGTATTTATTTTAAAGTATCGTTTGGTACTTTGTTTTGTAAATTACTTTTTGTTTAATCAGATACTGTGGAATAAAAGCACCTTTTGCTTTTCTCCCTAACCATACTTAACAAAGCTTTCAGATGGTACTCGGCTGGCTGACTAGGCATATAAACTTTAATGCACATTATTGGCATATGTTTAAGTTGAATTCAAATGGCCATTTTCTCCAGTTGTAATTGGATTTTTTTTTCTTTTTTACAAATATGACCATTGCATTAATCCCAGCTAAAACTTGTTTATTTTCAATTGAGTTTAAGTGTCTAGAACTAAAGTAGAAAACTCTGGCCCAGTTACTTTTATTAAATATTTTTCACTTGGCTTATTTCTAAAACTGGGAACATAAAGTGCCTGTATCTTGTAATATTTCATGTCTTTGTTGGTTCAGAGAAATTTTTTTATGTTCAGAGAAATTTATTCATTTTAACAGAAAAGGCAGCGTACACGAGTAATCAGTCACTCTGAAGTGGTACTAGCTCCATATACATAGAGAGAATGTGGAGACTGGGTGTGGTTAACCCCACCCATGTAGACTAGTTTAAGTATGTCTTCTGGTTTGTGTTCTTTTGAACCATGGTATTTAGTAAAATAAATATGACGAATGTCGAGTACTATTATTTGTTGAGTTGTCTTTGGAAGTGATGCCCACATGAAGTGTTTTTCCTTCTCATAGGAAGAAGGTGGCTTTAAACTCTGTGTTGTTCATTATCACACTGTGAGTCACATCAGGGTCTTTGTGCTTTACCTGAAAAAAAAAAAAAAAAAGACTGTGTATTAGAGGACGGGAAGAATCTGACCTTAATGTGTTTTAATGTTCTTTGTTTAAAAAGTATACTGGCTTGCTTTTTATGTTTCTAATAAAGAATCAAGAGAAAAATTACTCGCATTGTTGCAAATAAGAGAACATTACCACTGGATGCCACCAAATGCCAACATTTTTTGCCTCCATATAGGACAAGAGAATCAAATCAAGCTGTCCTTTTCAATAATTGGAGAGACTTTAAGGCCAGGGTACTTTCAACTTGGAGAAGTCTCCATTCTGGCAGAGGGCTAGAAGCAGTGTGGTTGATACCTAAATTGTACAATTATGTAGGAAGGCATTTCGAGAAGGCTTCTGTGGGCCATACTGTGCCCCAAGTATTAGAATTTTTCTTCTAGTTCTAATAGGTTTGCAGGAGAAATGAAGACTTTTCTGACCTTCCTCATGTAGTCCTCCAGTTTATATTCCTTCACTAGCTTCCTTCCTTGACTGGAGAAGTACAGCCTTCTAAATATACATTGCCTTTCAAAATCATCTTATAGGAGAGGCACCCATCTCTCCTGCATACTGTAGACTAATCATCTCAATTATGGGCTTTCTAGGTTGGTCTGTAAAAGCTGTTAGTGCTCACTGGTACAGAATAATCAGAATTTTTCCACAAATAAATCTTTTACAGGGATAAGCACGATTCACAGTTTAATTATGGCTCTTGAATATCAGTTTTGATCTTGCTATCACAAACATTTATGAAAAATAAATTTTGTTATTTTGTTATAGTAAATATTATTTTATGTCTTTCATAATTCTGTATTAGAATTCAGCTATTTATCAGGTCATGTTTAATTATCCTGAAAGGGAAATATCAGAAAGATAAAGTAGCAGACAAGAAATGAAACCTACCCTTGGTGCCATTTATCAAACTCTGGGCTTGATTTGTTCAGAACTTTCCTCCTGTATAAAAATCATCATTAATGAACAGCTCAGCAAGTACAGAATGTGAGTGAGGTTCAAGTGGAAGAGTGAGTGTTCTTTCCAAGTGACTCCAAATTGATGTAAACCTCTTAAATCAGCTTAGCTGATTTCTAGTTCTTCCAGGCAGCTGGGGCTTATCTGATAGTGTTCAAAGCTTGACCCCCTTTTAATTGTGTGCTCTGGTGGGAACAGGCCTAGTGAATCTGGTCAGTTTCAGGAACTTCCTAAAGCTATTTTGAGTTTTCCTTCCTACTTAAGAACTTCCCACTATAGGATGCAATATTTTGCATCTCTAAGGAAACTCTTTATCCCATAAAATATTTGTGAAAAAAAATAACTTACAACTGACATAATGAAGAGCGTTGCTTTCCACTCTAGTTGCTTCCAGCAGATCATCTTGGTCTAGCCACCACACATGCATGTATGATACTCTGACTCAAGGGATGAATGGGCCACAAAGGAAAAATTGGGAATATGGTATATCTCAATGGGTTCCAAAGTGTAGTAAAATTGATTACATTGTCTTCATTAAGTTAATCTTAACCTGGCTTGTTATTGTTAGGTTGGCCAGAGGTTAAAGTTAGGTTTGCAAATACAAGCTACAAGTAGTATTTTAGACAAGCCATTTCCACATTTTGTGACTTTTTTCACTAACTTGGAATTTGAGTTAGCTATTTCCTTACTGCTTAGCTTATACCCCATGTTTAATCATTCACCCACCGAAAGATATCCATTGTCTTAGGTTTGGCTATTACAAGAGTTGTAATGGCTAGAAACCAGAGTTCAGTTCTCATCAGGCAATTCACTAGCTCTAGCTACTCCAGCGGCCTCCTGTCTGTCTCTCTCACATACCCATATAAATTGCTTGCCTAATACTCTAGAAACTATAAAGAATTTACAAATAAAATATACCAAAGTTTGGCAACTGCTAGAGCTGAATGTCAAATGTTCCCATGTTGACAGTGTGTTCCCAGGAAACTTCACAAGGTGGGACCTTGTGGGCAGACCCTTGAAGATACATAATCCTAGTCCATTTTGAGGGCTGAAGAGTCCAAAATCTTGCTCTGCTGTGGATTCTCACTGGTGTGATACCTTGACACTCCAAAGAAATAAGGACACTTTATTGTGTACTGGAACCTTCAGACTTATGAGCCAAAAAGGTTTCCAAGTCTTCTTATGTGTTCCATTAGAGACCAAAAGTTAATGTAGTGGTTCATGGATAGAAATATCTTATCAAAAAGGATAGTCATTTGGGAAAGGTCTCAATTGGGAAAACATCCCAATTATATGGCTAGTAGGCAAGCCTGATGATCATTTTCTTAAATCACCTTGATGGAGAGAGAGCCCAGCCAATTGAGGTGGTGTCTTCATCCCCCACCTTCCACCCCCAGGCCTATGGTTCTGGAATGGTATATAAAAAAAGACAGACCAAGTCATAGGCAACAAGCCAATAGGTAGCTCTCCTCCGAGGCTCTGTATCAGTTCCTGCCCCGACTTCCTGGATGGTGGACTTCAAACTGTAGGATGAAATAAACCTTTCTTTTCCAGTTACTTAATGGTCATTGTTTTATCACAGCAATAGAAATCCCGAGACAAACTGCTGGCCGGAGAAAAACACACCACAACCTTTTAAAAAAGGGAAAAAAGGCCGCTGGAGGGAAGAAAGAACCTGAGTTAAGTCCATCTAAATTTGTAATGCTAAAGAGCTAACACCACACATTTTCTTTGAATTCGTTTATTTAAGAGATAGAACACAGCCATTCAAACTTGTGAAACAAAGTATTAACACGGGATAAGGTTGGAAAATTAACATGAATTGCTCTATTCCATTTGCACAATAAATATTTTTAAAGAAGCTTGTAGATCTTTAAAAGCTTTTAAACTAGATACTAACATAAATAAGCATTTCTATCTAAATTGAGGCATACTGATTTTCAATAGAATTATAATATCAATTGCATGGCAGTAAACAAACATTTAAGCATTGTTAAATGTGTAGTGTAATGGAAGTTATCTATTCTTCAAATTAACTATCCTCCTGGCCTTGTGTTTGGATTTTAAAAAAAAGCATGCTGGACAGCAGCAATATATTTTATACAAATTATATACCATTAATAATTTATAAAGTGAATTGTATACTTTGAATACAAAGTGTTTATGTTGTAGTGTTGGCTATTTTTGGTATCCAGCTTTGTCACTAGCTTTTGCACTAGTTGACATTTAAACTGGACTAGACTTTATCTTAAAAGTACCTAACCCGAGCCTAATATTTTATGTCCTCTAAGGTTTCCCATTTTGTTTGGGAGACGTAGTTTGAAATTTTTCTAACATAATATCCTTTTCAAAATTGTGTCTACATGAAGAGCTGTTAATATCTCTATGAAATCCATAATTGTGTGTTCACAAAGAGCAAACCATTCATTTTTTGTAAAGGCCATACTTTCTTAGAGAGAAAATCATAATCTACAGTACTTGCTTTAAAACTCATTACCAGTGACTTTCTGTGAAGGCTCTTGCCTACTGCTCAGCTTACCTCCACTTCCTATACTGCTTTCCACGAAACAAAACATCCTGGACCTCCTAGTAAGAAAAAAATTCTATCAAAATTAAAGGGACTTAAGAGTTTTCAGACAACTAGCTTGTGACTTATTTACATAATTTTAAAACAGCCATTTGCTTTGTATTTGTAGTCCTCTGTAAGGCAACAACACGTCCAGTATTTCAAAAGGCAGCCATACACTTAATGTTTCTAAAGTAGCATAAGTTCTAACACAATTTTAATTCCATATGTACAGAGCAGATGAGATATGCCTATCAACGTCCATCTTTGCTAATTTGCCACCACATTCAAAATTCTCCCTTTGCAATTTATATCACCAGTACACTTAGCAAGAACATGGATAAAATGGCAGAGTAAATCTATTTCATGCAAGAGAAAAAACTGTTACACAACAGCACATACAACTGTACAAAAATTGCGAATACTGTTACTGTCAAATAAACAATGACCAAAGTGGGACTCATGCCAGACGCCCCATTCAGTCAAAATCCCGATTGGTAAGAACAAGTGGTGCCACCAGTGTCCAAACATACAGCACAATGCCAATCCAACTGGAAGAGATTTTCACCCAGACTGCTGTCCATTGACTCTTCATCTCACGAGAAGGCTCATACCTGCAATTTAATAAAAAGTGACTGGAGGTCAGTGGCTTGTGTTACTAAGTTACTAAGTCATCAGACTACTAGGCCCCTTAATCGAAGCTTCCTTTGTACGGAGTTTGTGATAGCAATATGCAGTATCATGGACTCATGATGGTGCTGCAGCAGACCTTTCGCATAGTTTGAGGCACAGTATGCAGTTTGTACATGTTATTAAACAGGAGTGGATGAGAACTGAGTAGTCTCATCTGACTATTCTGTACCTGGTTGGAATGTTTATGGGCCTCCCTTCTCTACCTCACCTCCCTACCCTTCTCAGATTTGACAGATGGGGAAGGAAAGAGATCTTGAAGTTAGCTGATTTTCTGTATACACACACACACACACACACACACACACACCCCTTCATATTTATTTTTACTTTTGTTTTTCAACACATGGATTTCTCTGTGTAGTTCTGGCTTCCCTGGAATTCAATATCTATATCTATCTATCTATCTATCTATCTATCTATCTATCTATCTATCTATCTATCTATGTGTACGTATATATATACAATATATATATGTATATATATATAATATATATATATACATATATCAGGCTAGCATAGAATCAGAGATCCGCCTGCCTCTGTCTCCCAAGTGCTGGGATTAAAGATGTGCTCCACCATTGCCTGGCTTAGTTCTAAATTTTCAATATTTGTTATATAGTAAATAAATTACTAAATTACTGATAACTACTTAATTCTTAACCCAATAAGATGTAATTAGTAATTTAAATAAATTTAAATTTACAAAATTTAAGTAAATTAAAATACTCTTTCATAATACAAATGTGTAAATACTAGCAAGAATGATGTTTTTCTCCATCTTTTGCTGGTTCTATAATATTTAAAGACATGTATAAAAAAAAACATACTTATCCAACCACATAGGTCAGTGTCAATCTTGCTTAGATTCTTTTGGCAATCATTTTAGTCAAAGCCATTTTAAAAGCAAATTATAAAGTTACTTTATATTTTATCAGGAAAGTATTAATTTTGAAGGGATTACCAAAAATTATAGTTAATAGTTTGGTCTTCTTGTAGGACTCATAAAAGTGGGAGTAGGGGCTGTCTTTGACTCTTTGCTTGCTTTAGGGACATACTCTTCCTACTGGGTTATCTAGCCTCACTGTGAGGGGAGGTGCCTAGTCTTACTACAACTTGATACGCCATGGTTGGCTGATATTGTTTTTCTGAAGAAAAAAAGAGGGGAGTGGACTGGAGAAGGGAGGGATAGGATTGGGGTAAGAAAACTGGAAGTTCTAAAATCAACTCACATTAACATATCTGCATCAAAATTTTTCAGATACCTTTTTTTATATTTTTATTTTATATTTTTTATTTTATGTGTTGTACGGTTATTTCACTTCTATGTATGTCTGCATTCCATACATGTCTATGCTTATGGTGCCATGTATAGACAAGGAATGAAATGCCCTGGAAATGGGAGTTAAAAAATTATGAGGTACCATATGGGTGCTGAAAATTGGACCTGGTCCTTCAGAAAAGCAGCCGGTGCTCTCTTAACCAGTCATCTGGCTCTCCAGCCCAGCTTTTCAGATCTTTTAATGATATCGCTAAAAAAAAAATCCTTTTAAACAACTGTATGAAACAACTATATGCTGTTATTATATTAGGAATAAATTTATAGTATTAAAATTAAAAATTAAAAATACTAGTAAGTTAAACCAACTTAGTTAACATCCATTTCTATTAAAATATGCTTAGTGAAGTTTTCTATTTAAGTATCCTCAAGATTTGGAACAACTATGCTTGTGTAATTGTCAAATAAGTAAGTAAGTCTGTGTCTCAGAATTCATTTTAACTAGTGAGATACATCCGAGGACTAAAAAGTGCTTTAGAGCTCAAGAAATGGCTCAGGAGGTAAAGCACTTGCCTTGCAAACATCACGACTGAAGTCTGATCCCTAGAACCCACAGCTTAAAAGACCAGGTATGGTGGCATGGGAGAGGTGGGAACAGAAGAATCACTAGAGTTTGCTAGCTAGTCTATTTAGCACACACAAATGTACACACACGCATACTCAAGTAGTGCCATATAGCATGAAAATCCACAAGAATTATCTGAAGTGATTGTGAACTGTAAGTACCTGTACCAGTTGGTAAGGGTCATCATAATGTAAAGCGAAGCCAGGAAGAGCATGAAGTGAAAGAAGGAGTAACTGTAAGTGACTCCATCCCTTTCGTTATCTACAGCTCGGTGGACGCCTTCACCATCGTCTAGTGACCCGTCACTTCTGCCATTCCCGTCCTCTATTAATGTTGACTCATCACTTGTTAGAGTCAGTTTATTAACCTGACTGTTGTTGGAGGTACGGATGCTGCATGAAGAAATTCATAAAGAAACAGTTTTTTAATGATTCCTTAGTCTATATAAATGCACTTCCTGTAAAGTGGACTCATAGCCTGTCTTACCTCGAATAAAACACACAGAGCAGGAAGAGAACGAGTCCTATAATTCCTTGAGGATGCCACCACTGAACAGACTGCCCGTCCTTTGGGACAGGTCTTGTGGTATTGAAGCCAATGATGCTCAGCAGACTTGGATTGCAGTTTGTTTCTATAAAGTACATTAAGGTTCTTTAATGTTACAGTAATATAAAAAAATTAGGACACTGAACTCTTAGGACCTACCTCTAACAGGGCTTTAAAAGGCACAAAATAACAAAATATTTAAACATAATTCGTATGTATTGAGATATAATTTGTATTGATGAGACTTTAGAAAGATTTTTAGAAAAGCTAAAATCACTTTCTTTCCAATCTTACCTTAGAGCCAAGGTATCTTGGTCAACAAATAAGTAAAAAATTTAGATACCTTATCCAAAGTTAATACATTTACAAATACAATGAAGGTTGTTGTAACCATTACATACTCATCAAAAGAAAAATCCGCCAAGGTAACACTTCACTTCCTAACAGCTACGCCCCAAATACAAGGGCACCCTAGTTTGTAAAAGGATAATCACTGCAGCTTAAATCACATATTTACCCTCACATACTATTGGGAAATTTCAAGACCCCACTCTAACCAATGTACAGGTCATTGAGCTAAAAACTAAACAGAAGTACTTACAGACCAAATGGACCCAACAGCTTGGTATACAACATTTCACATCAACAGAAAAGAATACACCTCTGCACCTCATGGACTAGTCTCCAAAAAGTGACCGCATACTTAGACAAAGTAAATCTCGACAGATACAAGAAAACTGCAAACCCTACATCCTATCAGACCATCACTGATTAAAGCTGGACATTAGCAACAAGAACAACAGAAAGCTTACAAGCTCAGCGAGAAAGAACAACTCTCTACTGAATGAGAAAACAGGACAAGTAAAAAGACTTTTCTAGAATTAAATGAAATATACATATAGCATTGCCAAACTTCTGGGACATAGCGACAGGGGTGCTAAGAGGAGTTCCTACATTAAAAAAAAAAAAAAAAAGGTGAGCTCTCATACGAGCAACTGAAAAGCACATCTGAAAGTTCTAAAAAAAAGTAAGCACATGCAAGATGCAAGAGGAGTGGATAGCAAGAACTAACCAAACCAAAACAGAGACATGATACAGTCAAGGAAGCAGGGCTGGTTCTTTTAGAAAAAAAATAAATAACAAGATAAGCAAACCCTTATCCAAACTAACCAAAATGTGGAGACTATCCAAAGTAATACAATGAGAAATGAAAGGGTACATAACAGACACCGAGGAAATCCAGAGAATCATAAGAACATACTAAAAACCTAGATTCTACCATATTGGATAACCTAAAAAAATGGATAGTTTTGATAGGTAACATTTATCAAAATTATCGAAGATCGGATTTTAAAAGACCTCTAGTACCTAGTGAAACAGAAGCAGTCATTAAAAGTATTCCAACTGAAAAAATCCCCAGGACCAAATGGATTTAGCACAATTCTACCAGACTCTCAAAGATGAGTTAACACCAATACTCCTCAAGTTATTCCATAAAATAGAAACAAAAGGAACATCAGCCCAGTTCGTTTCATGAGGCCACAGTTACCCTGATACATAAACCACATAAAGGTTCAATAAAGAAAGAGAATGACAGACTAATTCCCCCTTTGAACACAGCTACAAATATAATACTTGCAAACTGAATCCAAGAATACATCAAAATGACCATCCATCAGTAGGATTCATTCAAGAAATCTCAGAGATGGCTCAATATACAAAAATCATTAAATGTAATCCATCAAAAAAACTAAACTAAAGAAAAAAAGAAACCTCATACGATCATCTCATTAGATACAGAAAAAGCTTTTGACAAAACCCAACACCGCTAAAAGTTCTAAAGAGATTAGGGATACAAGGGTCATAACTCAACATAATAAAAGCATTTACAGCAACCCTATATATAGCCAACAAATTAAATGGAAAGACACTCAAGGAAATTCCACTAAAATTTGGAACAAGACAAGGTTGTCCATAAATATCTACTCAATATAGTACTTGAAGTTTTATTTAGAACAATGAGACAACTGAAGGAGATCAAAGGGATAAAAATTAGAAAGGAAGAAGTTAAAGTACTGTTATTTACAGATGGTATGATAGTATACATAAGTAGCCCCCAAAATTCTACCAGTGAACACTTACAGCCAAAAATACCAACACAGTAGCTGAATATAAGATTAATTCAAAACAAAACAAAACAGTAGTGTTCCTATATGCAAATGACAAACAGACTGAGAAAGAAATCAGGGAAACAACACTTCACAATAGCCACAAATAATATATAATATCTTGGAGTAACTCTAACCAGGCAAGTGAAAAATCTGTATGATTAAAACTTGACAGTAACAGATGGTGCGATCTTCCATGCTCCTGAATTGGTAGAAGTAACATGGTAATAAACATGTCCATCTTAACCAAAATGCAATCCCCATCAAAATCCCAACACAATTCTTTACAGACAACTTTACAGACAGGACAACTTTCTCAACTTCATATAAAAGCACCAAGGAGAGCTAAAATAATCCTATACAATTAAAAAAAAAAAAAAAACCTTACAGAGGTAGCATCATCCGGGACTTTAAGTACTACAAACAGCTGTAGTAATAAAAACCACTTGGTATTGGCAAAAACAGACAAGCTGATCAATGGAATGGAATCAAAGACTCAGCCATAAATCCACACACCTATGGATACCTGATTTTTAACAAAGACACCAGGAATATAGAATGGGGGGAAGAGCATCTTCAACAAATGGTGATAGTCTAACTGGATGTCTGCATGTAGAAGAATGCAAATAGATCCTTATCTATCACCCTGCACAAAACTCAATACAAAGTGAATCAAAAATTTCAACATAAAACCAAATATACTGAGCCCGATAAAAGAGGAAGTTGGAATTGCCTTAAATTCACTGGCACAGGAGAAAACTTCCTGAACAGAACACCAATAGCACAGGCACTAAGATCAACAATAAATAGGACCTCAAGAAACTGAAAAGCTTCTATAAGGCAAAGGTACTATCACACAAAGTGGCAGCCTACAGAATGGGAAAAGATTTTTACCCATAATCAACAAAGGACCAATATCTAAAATATATAAAGAACACACAAAACTAGATCTCAAAAAAAAAAAAACCCCAAAACAAATAATCCAATTAAAAGATGGGGTACAGATAGATCTAAACAGAATTCTCAATAGAGGAAACACAGAAATATTCAACATTGTTAGCCATTCAGGGAAATGCAAATCAAAACCACCTTGAGATTCCATCTTACCACTTGTCAGAATGGTTAAAATCAGTAACACAAGTGACACTTCACACTGTTGAGAATGAGGAACGGGAACACTTCTCCACTTTTGGTGGGAGTGCAAACTTGTACAGCCACTTTGGAAATCATACAGTGGCTGTTCCTCAGAAAACTGGGAATCAATTTACCTCAAGACCCATATAGGGGTTGGGGATTTGGCTCAGTGGTAGAGCGCTTGCCTAGGAAGCGCAAGGTCCTGGGTTCGGTCCCCAGCCCCCCAAAATAAAGAAAGAGAAAAGATCCATATACCCAAAGGATGCTCTATCCTACCACAAGGATAATTGCTCAACAATGTTTATTGTGGCTTTATTCATAATATCCAGAAACTGGAAAAAACCTAGATGACCCTCAACAGAAGAATGGAAAAATAAAATTTACACAATGGAATATTACTCAGCTATTAGAAAAAAGTTACCATGAAATCTGCAGGCAAATGGACAGAACTAGGGGAAAAAAATCATCCTCAGTGAGGTAACTCAGACCTAGAAAGATAAATTCAGTATATATTTGCTCATAAGTGGCTATCAGCCATTATAAGTAAATGATATCCAGGCTACAATTGTAGATCCAAAGAAGATAGGTCAAGAGGAGAGATCTGAGGGGATACCAGAATCTCAGAGAGGGGGAAAGAGGTTTTACAGGTGTACTGGGTGTGGCCAAGGATGGGAGTGGAAAATCAAGGGGGCCAGGGAGATGGGGTGGATAGATAGAATTCAGGAGAAAACAGCTGGATTGGGGGGGGGGGGCATTTGGGTTAGTGTACAGTGGAAATATCCTAGAATACATGAAGGTGATCCTAATGGGGACTTGTTAAATAGTGGGGCATGTAGAGTCCCAACTGGCCATCTCTTGTCACCAGTGAGGCTTCCAGTGGTGAGGCTGAGTTTTGTTCAGTGAAGTTGTTGGCCAAGGTGGTGGGATAGAAATTCCCAAACAACCCACGCTTTTGTTAAGAGAAAGTGTTGCTCTCTGCAAACTGACAGCAGGGCCCCTCTGCAGAGGACAACACCCACACTACTCATTGATCACAGACTCCTGCATTCTATTGGTACAGGAAGGGGCTCTGCCGGTTACCAGTAGAGAAATATGTACACAAACCCAGCCACAGAACCTTTAACCCACAATCCTTCTTGCCTACAAACTATACTAGGGCAATGGTGACACAGAACTTGTGGGAGTAAACAACCGATGTCTGACTTTACCTAAGCCTCCTCCACCAGAAGAAACTCCTATACCCGACACTGCTTGAGTATCCAGAGACTAGGTAGCCCAGAGACGTACAGTAAGACCAAACAAAATTTTGCTATACTCATGCTATACTCAGTGTCTTATCTCGTCAGCATCTGCATCTTTTTCCAACAGCAGATGAAAACAGATGCAGAGACCCACAGGCAGACACTATGTGGAGAAAGTCTAAATGGAAGGTCTCCATCAAATCCCTCAAGAGCTCAGGGAATCCTTAAGGCATCAGGTTTATCTACTACTTTAGCCCATGTTTATAACATACCACCCTCATAAAACTCAAAAAGTAAAACCTATCATATATTTAAAAGAAAAAAAAGTATGAAAAAGAAATGCAAGTGTTTTAAGCCTTTTCTACCCTTCTTTACCATTTTGAATGGACAAGTGTCCGCCAAAGCAGGATTTCTCAATCTGTGAGTCACCTCTTGCACAGGGATCACCCGAGACCACTGACACTCAGGGATTTACATATGACTCATAACAGTAGCAAAATCACTATGAGGAAGTAGCAGCAAAAATAAGTTTATGGTTGGGCATCATCACAACATGAGGAACTCTTAAAAAGTCACAGCATTAGGAAGGTTTGAGAACCACTGCACTAAAAATATCCAATATATATTCATTTTAAATTCCAACAAATCCAAATCTTCAACCTCCACTTTATTAATGAACACAACATAGGGATAACTTCTCAAGCAAATTATTTGGGATATTTTAAAATTGCTTATTTTAGGGTGGGAGGGGAGAAGATCCCTGTCTCTGTAAATGACAAATTTGAGTTTGCAAATAATGAATCAGAAAACTTATTTTATATGAATATTAATTTACAGAAAAGCAAAAATTATTTTCTAAAAATTATAATTTCTTTATACCTTCAAAATATACAGGTTTCTATTTCCCATGGGATTCACTGTAACTGGAGTACAGAGATCCATACAAAGCCAATTATCTAATACAAGATAGTTACAAAAATTGGGAAAAACATCTAACTAAATGTACAACAGCATTTTGGAGGCTGAGGTGGAGGGTAGGGGTTGGCTTCCAAGTGTTCATGCTCAGCCTGAGCCACAAAGTGAAACTCTGTCTTAAACAAAACACGAAACATTTGAAAATACTTTATTTCTCCCCATATTCAACTATCTCAGATAACTGTAAAAATTAAGTATATATGATTTTTTAAAAAGATTTATTTATTATATATAAGTACATTGTAGCTGTCTTCAGACACACCAGAAGAGGGCATTAGATCTCATTACAGATGGTTGTGAGCCACCATGTGGTACTGGGATTTGAACTCTGGACCTCTGGAACAGCAGTCAGTGCTCTTAACCACTAAAGCATCTCTCCAGCCCTGTAGAAATGATTGCTTTTAAAGCCGTATCAGTAGTGAAAAGAAATAGCAATACCTTCAAGATGAACTGGTACTACCTACAAGCTTTACTTCTCTACTAGTAACTAACTAACTTCATCTCTTAAAATGACAAGTTTTGAATAAAAAACAATACTGCATGACTCATTATAAAGAAAACATACCTGGTTCATTAGTCATAGCAGACCATGTCAAATACATTGTGTAGATTGTAATTACTGAAGACTGTAACAAGCCAGATCTTGGTTGTGATTCCTACAAAGAAAATATTAAGCAATGCAGATAAAAATCTGACATTCTGATTTGTGAAAGTTTAGAAAGTAAAGGATCTATAAAAACGAGTGGTAGCTTGGGAGGGAATAGGGAGGCAAATTTTAGAACAGAGGCAGAAGGAACACCCATTCAGAGCCTGCCCCACGTGTGGCCCATACATATACAGCCAAAAAAAACTAGATAAGATGGATGAAGCAAAGAAGTGCAGGCAGACAGGAGCCGGATGTAGGTCTTTCCTGAGAGAGACAGCCAGAATACAGCAAATACAGAGGCGAATGCCAGCAGCAAACCTCTGAACTGAGAATAGGACCCCCGTTGAAGGAATCAGAGAAAGAACTGGAAGAGCTTAAAGGGGCTCGAGACCCCATATGTACAACAACGCCAAGCAACCAGAGCTTCCAGGGACTAAGCCACTACCTAAAGACTATACATGGAATGACCCTGGACTCTGACCTCATAGATAGCAATGAATAGCCTCGTTAAGAGCACCAGTGGAAGGGGAAGCCCTGGGTCCTGCTAAGACTGAACTCCCAGTGAACTAGATTGTTGGGGGGAGGGCGGCAATGGGGGGAAGATGGGGAGAGGAACACCCATAGAGAAGCTGAGGGGGAGGGATTAGGGGGATGTTGGCCTGGAAACCGGGAAAGGGAATAACAATGAAAATGTAAATAAGAAATATCCAAGTTAATAAAGATGAAAAACAAAAAAAAAGCGTGGTAGGCAGTGCATACCTGGATCTTGGGCAGAATGGACATTACAGACGCGCCGATGCAGAGCAGCATGTTGACACTGATGAACGCCTTGTTTTCTGAGCAGCTGGCTGGGTGAGTATAGTATACAAAGAACAGGATGATGGCGACCAGAGACAGCAAGTAATTCAGAGCGGTGGCTGACAACAGGGCTGTGAAAGAAATACAACTGAATTATTAGATTTTATAAAAATATTAGGAATTTAGCATGGCACTTGTTTCTAAATAAATCTTACATTTTAGATAACTAATCAGTTCATGCTTATTATAATTATACTACTGCAGAAATCTTAGCTGTTAGGCATCCTTTATACTTTAGTATAGTGTTCTGAAGTTCCTGTTTGTGCTGTGTACTGCTGCTGACCAATTACACAACTCTGTGTTTATTAGTGGTCTTCCCTTTAAACTTTTAATGTACAGGGAAGTTTGGGTACAAAAATAAAGCTTTAAGAAATGGACTTGGAGCGTTTTTGGGCTATTTAAGGGTCTTTGGTTTCTTTTCTGGTCCTTGGATAAATTCCTAGTTACTAAGAACAAAATTTTCAACAAGTTGCTGATACAGTCATTCATAAACTTCAACAGAAAACCTCTTCAGAGGACATTAGAACACAAAAATCCTAAGTGATGTACCCGTAACCTATTCTGCTCTCACCAACATTCACTACACGCAAGATAGAAGAAACAAAAGCTCACCTGCATACCAACATCTTGAGTTCCCTTCTTCCATTTTTTCAACCCAGGATTCATTCCAAGAATGGGCAAAGTCAATAAGTAAGACTAGTTGTATAAGGATGAAGCAAAAGGCGCCTGCCATGCCCACATAAAACCACACTGAAATGAAAAACAGTGCAGTTCAAGCAAAGGAATGACTGCGTTCATTTTTATTATTTTTCTTAATAAATCTTAATACAAAAAGGGAAAACGTAAGTAAATTGATTTTGCAACTGGGGTAAAAAAGGAAATACCAAACAAAAGAAATTAGAACTCCAGGTAGCAGTTACTATGGCCTCCTATACAAAACAAAAGATTATCACAGAATATTTAAAAACTCACCAGTTGTAAAAGTGCCTTCTGGGATGAAGAATGCGCCAATAATAATTGCAACTGCTGTAGCAAATTTAAAGAACCAGAATCTAAGACAGAAACAAATGTAATAAGAACCCAAAAAACAACTCAAATACTAAAGCTTTTCAGAACCACTTAAAGAACAGTTACACTTTATATTAAGCATATACTGAACATAAAATAATCATTATGTAGGCTACTGTAAAGATGGTCCTAAGAAAAGATGTGCCACCAGTTCATTTAAGAACACTGGCTTCATTTCACCGCACTGAGCTGCATAATATGTGTATATATAAAGTACAATTTCATGTCACAAATGAACAGCTTTAATAAATTAGGACAAATGCCTACATCTAAAATAGTAATTTAAGACAGCCAATGACTAAACTGATCAAAACCTGTTATAGAACAATTTTTATTATCCTAGTATTACATTTTTACTCCCTGTCTTTCACAAAGCATGTCAACAAATAAATAGAACATATAAAGAAAAACTAATTTATAAAAGGAAACAGATAAAATTCAAGTCATTCAAATAAAAAAACAGATGACATACTCAATAGTAAAGGAGACTGATTAAATTAGCAGTTTTGTTTTCTTCCTAGTTTGTGGAAAACAATCATCTAGAAAAATATACCTGTTCAGTAATAATATTTCTTTCTAGTTGGCTGCCTTGCAGACCTAGGAATTCAGAGTTCTATATGATAGGACTGGTTTACCAAAAGCTAAAAGAAGGGGCACCAATACTCTTCCTTTAATCACACATATAGCCTCTTTTGATATTAAAATTCATAATCAGATGTGATGCCAACAAATGACCCAGCACTATTATTTAATACCCAAGACAAGACTTTCTCTAGTAAAATCAACAGTTTTTAAAACTTTTTTTAATGAAAAAGATAAATCTGCTTTGAAATTTCTTTAGATGAAGTCAAAATTCCTGGAAAGAAAAGGCGATAGTCTCTCCTGTCACCAAAGCTTACCCGTTGTGGACCGCGGCTCTAGGGTCGCTGCTGCTTTTCACTTTGATCATTAGTAAAGAGAGGAGAAGATAGAACATGGCCAGGCCAAAGCACAGGCGATACACAGCTTTGTAGCCAACCAGAATATTACAAGGAACAACACCTTTCTCATTCTCACAGAACCCAGGAATCTAGAAAAACCAAATGAGTTTATGATCAATACTTTTCATGAACTAAAAGTTCCATGTAAACTGTAATCTGCTTTACAGGCCATAACACACATAGGCATACATCCGTAGACACACGCACATGCACAGGCACACACAATATAAGCATCTTAACTGGGTAAAATGAGGTGGTGGGAAGTTAAGGCCAGGCATGGTAGCAGGGGCATTTATTTAGTCCTAGCATTTGGGGAGGCAGAAGTAGGCAGATTTCAAAGTTAACCTGGTCTACACATAGATCCAAGCCAACTGGGGCTATATAGCAAGACATTTTCACAGACATATACACACACACATTAAAACTTCCAGGCAAACAGTAAACTATCAATGGCCAAGTCTAAGATAGATGATTTCTCTGAGCTCAAGATTTATTTTTATTCTTTAAATATGTATTTTAAGTTACATAAAAACAAAATGTACATATTTATATTGTATCATAATTTCAAATATCCTAAGACTAGCATTCTACTACTACTGTGGTATGCTGAATTACATATGCAAAATAGGTGAGAAGTGAACAAAAGCTTAAAGAATTACATAAAAGAGTCACATTTTAAGACATAGACAATAAAAAAGTTGCTTTTTAAAGCCAAGGCTATTTATATCGATTTTGAGTATAAGACCTTTAAATGTTACTTGTGATTATAAGGAGCTTATTGCTGACAGTGTATTTATATTGTAATTGAGAAACAGCAGGGACCACTTCAGAAAAGTACAATGGATTCGGATAGAGGGGCACAGTAACAGCACTGTTGCCAGGCAACATGGGTGATCTGCAGCAACACACTCTCACAGACAGAAAATCACACTGAACTCAGAGTACAAAGAAGAAACTTTTGTGAGGAAAGTGGCAGTATTATTAAGAACTACACAAACTTACTGTTCATATGTATAAAAATAAACTATTTCTCCCACGCCTAATCGCAGTACTCCAAGGATACTGTACTTTAAATACTAGTTTTGAAGCAGCCATATCCAGCAGCTGTTTAAGTCCTCACCTTCTTTAATCCTTGGTGTACTGACAGTCATTCCTACAATTCTATCTAAAGCCTGTGTTCTTGTGGTTTTTCTCATTGCTTCTTCAGGTATTGTCCTTGCTCTCTGTCAATCCTTGAGAGAGCTGTTGATCAAGTTCTAGCACTGCTAACACTGAGTCACTTTCCAACAGTGCATACACACACACACACACACACACACACACACACACACACACACGGTTATATAGTTATATAGTTTTATATATAATGGTATATATTGTTTATAGGTATAAATCAATCTATTCATCTATTAAAAGATTTATTTTTGATTATGTGTTTTGTAGATATGTGCACAGGTTCCCACTGAGGACAGAAGAGGGCCATCACATCTCTAGGAAGTGGGAGGTCAGGCAGCTGTGAGCACTTCCCCCTAAGTTCCCAAGAACTAGACCCTGGCTGGCACTGACAATATTTGGATGCCAGTTACTACAACATCCATATAAACCACCCGAGGCCTATTCCCTATGATCTTACCATTGCAACAGTCTCTACATCTAAGTGCTTGACTTCTGTCTTTACCAAGGCAATCCTCAGAAGTCATTTGCTCACAGCCTTTCCCTGTCATTACTGCTTCACTTTCAGGCATTGCATTTACATTTTACTTATCTTTAAAATGTTCCCTTTTCAGGGAACAAAAATCAAAACACACACAATGTGTGTGTAACAGCTTTCCTGTTACAATGACATTACCAAAGTATGGTTTCTTTACTTCTGTATTGATATACATTAATACATATGGCTTCCATCACATTTTTGTACATATGTATAATGTACTCTGATCATCATCACGCCACCATCCTTTCCTGTCTTCCTCCTACTCCTGTTGATCCCTGTTGTCTTCCTATTTGTCCTGTTTATTTTTTCCTTTGACCCAATGACACTTTCATTACAGTAGCTTCCTGAAGGGTTGTTTAGAGGACCACAGACACCATGGCTACGCTACTGAAGAAATTGTCTTTCTTCCCCCAGCAGCTACCTAATTACGTGTGAATTCTAAGAGGTAGAACCTTGTGGGAGTCCCTCCCTCCTCCATCGCTGATGTTTGTGGGTCCAATCACATGTACATCATAGACGCTGCGAGTTTGCACGTAGAATGTTATGCCTGAAAGTCAGAATTTGACACCATTCTTCATTTCCTCTGGTTCTTACATTCTTTCTGTCCCTACATAAACAATGTTCCCTGAGCCTTGGACACAGGGACACAGATAACCCATTCAACCATTAAGTTATTTCCCACACCCTAGCTGGTTTCTAGGCCTCTGCAGGTACCAGTGTCCACTGTAAAACACAAGCTTCTCTGAGCACAGCTAAATACCACTGAGCTGTATATATGAAGAACAGTTACTTAGAGGAAATCTGAGGGTAGTTCACTTAGTGAAACAGTAGCAGCAGCATCCCGAGTAGGCCCGATACTCTCTAGTCCAGGCTTTGATGAGGCTTATAGTAAAGGGTTTACGTTAATAACAGATGTAAATTCCTTCCAGTGTTGGGGCCTCTCTAACTGGCTTGTCACTACTGTACCCTTGGCTACATCTTGCCTGGGTATTATGGCAGAGTCAACGACCGAGTAAGACTGCCGATGACAATCTTCCCCAACAGCCTGCATAGCAGCTACTGATATGATGAGGGCCAGTTGCAGGAAGGAAACGTCTAGACCACTTCCAGCCTGATTTCTTATGGCCTGAGGCTACAGCATGCTGTGTCTTCAGTAAGGAATCTACCATCTGTTCTGATGGGAACTAACATTTTCTGTGCTGCCATCATAAGAACAAAATCTACTAAAACTGGGGTTCCATATTACTCTACATTTATACCACTTTACTTTTAATACCCCCAAAGTTATTTTATGCATATTCTACAATTTTAGTTCATCAACATTAAAACAAAAGCCTGACCTTATTCAGTTGTTCTTCCATTCCTGGTATTAACATTACACAAGCTACGCATACTCCAACAAGCAAGAAAAGTGCATAGATCAATCTAGTCACAGTGGAGTTGTTCCCACTAGGACAGCATCGGCACAGCAAACACGGGGCGCTGCCACACAAACAGGGAATCTGGGAAAAATATTAAACAACAGCATAGTTTAAAACAGTCCAATAAATATACATTCTATGTGTTGAAGGGATAAACAGTGACATTAATTCAAAAAGCTTAAAAGTATTTGATGTGCATACATTACCTACACGCTCTAAAACCCAAGGCAAAAATAGAACAAGGTCAAATAATGAACAGCCTTTGTCCTCTATATCAAGTAAAACTATTTAAAAACATGGGAAATAACCATCAGCAACCGAGACTCATCTAAGAAATGGAAGGTTCATAAAGAGCACAGCTACTAAGCTCACCTTCGGGCTCCACCTCCCAGTAAGTATACAGTCATAGAATTCTGGGAATTCTCAACCCTAGAGGGTGGGGAAGGGTGGGGGGCATGAATGATGCACCACAAACCTGAAGTGAATTGGTATTCTTATTTTCTTCCAACTTTCTGTTAATAGCAATAAAACTATCACTAGAAAAGGTGGGGTTTTTTTTAAGGGTAAGTCAACAACTGGTTAACAACTAGCTAACTTTAATGAACTCTTTGCTAATGAATTAGTTAATGAGTAGCTTTAGACCAGGAGAGCTTAACATGTATAGACATTACTAAGGCAGAGTTTAAGTATCTCACAAGGGTTGGCATAACCTGGACTGACACCATCAGTCAGACTTCAGGTTGGATGTAGCAGGGTATCCCAGCTCTGGGGGAGAGACCCACAGGTACTCCAAGGGAACAGCGTTGTAGGAGACAAATTTCCATATCAAGTATAACTGCTCAGAAGCACACGAAGCAGCCTCACGTTATGTTTCAGGAACGGAAATGGGATGGTATAGCAATTATGCAAACATACACAGAAGAATAAATTCTATGTACAAGATAAGACATTTATATAAAAATAACTCAGCGAGAAAAGGACGAGTCCTACCAGTGCACTTCATTGGAGAGCGAGAGAAACAAAAGCCAGGGAGGGAGGGAGAGGCAAGAGGACAGAGACAGTACCAGCTTCGTCAAAGGCATTCCTTTAGTGAATCAAAGTGCCGATCTTAAGTTGTAGACATAGTAATGAAATTTATCCAACAGTGTTCTCCAAAGCTATTTTGACTTAAAACGCACATATACGGAAACTCCTTAAAACTTAAAAAAGGGAAAAAAAAATATTGAAACACCAGCCTTGAGGGGGAAAAAAAACAAACATTGCTCATAACTGAACTGGGAAATAATAAAATGGAAAATTCATATCCCTCTAAGTCTATGATCTCAATGGAACTGCTGTGTGCTCACATCACAACCAAGCTAACTCTAGTATCACAAATTAAAAAACGATTTTTATGTGCATGCATGTCTATGTGTGGGAGAATGTGCCTCTAGGAGCCAGTCAGAGGAGAGTAGAAGAGGGTGTCAGATTCCCAAGCAGTTGTGAACTGTCGAATGTGTGGGTGTTGGGAACTAAACTCCATAATCTAGCAAGAGCAACAAGCTGAATCGTCTCCCCAGCTCATACTTATTAAGTTTTATTACACTAAATTTTGCCTTCTATATAAAAGGGTCAACAGATTCAATTAGGCTCTGAGGTCAAGTTTCCATATCCAACTGCAAATAGAAAAATATAAGGGAATAACTTGATGGACTGTCACACAGTACTGAATAAAAACTAAGCACTTATAATTCAAGTCATACCAAAGCATTTTTCAAGAGATGACGCATGTAAACTAGCCAGTTCATTGGTTAACATATATGCAATAGGATGATTTGGCTAGTCAGGAAATTCTTACGATTTAAATTTAGAAATCATAGGCCAAAGAATAAGATTCGAATCCAAATACCAAGTCAAAAGCAATGAAGGTTTTTATTATAAACTGCACTGCCAATGTTTTGTCTATTGGGGAATGGAGTCCTCTGTGCCACCTGGGTTACGAAATCTTGCCATTGATCTAATGATTGTACTGTCTAACGAAAACGCAATATACCCTTCCTATAGCATCGACTTTCAGACTGCACGCTCATGTTTTACGTCACACACACACAAAAAAAATCAGTACCCGAGACCTGAACACCTTTTCCAGAAACGTAAAATTTAAAAATATAAGAATCCAAGCCACCGATGCCGAAGAAGGTAGGTAGTAAGGGAATTCTGACTAATGTATTAAAAAACAAAACAAAAGCAAAAACAAAAACGAGGCTACAACGACACTGCTGTCAAGCTGTCCCAAATAACAGGCCCGATTCCCTGGTGGCTGCGCATTAAAACAAAGAGGCCTCTGGGAATGACAGTGTCGCAGTGCGAGGTCGCCGGTATCGGGGTGACAGCAAGAACCGCGATACCCGCGGGAGGAAGGAGTTGGAACGGCGACAGCCGAGGCTCACACCAGAAGGAAAGCCATTGCTCGGGCGACGCCCCGCTCCGCCCGGCCTCGGCCTCGCCCTCAGTAGACTCCAGCCGCGAAGTGGAGCCGCACAGACCGGAGGAGGGCGGATAAACCCAACTTTCACGGGCCCGCGAGCCCCAGGCCGCCTTACCCAGCTCGCCACGGAGCACAGCCCCAAAACGCTCCCCATCGTCGCCGCGTCGCCCGACCAGCGCGAGCCGACAAGATGGAGACAGCTTCTTCCTTGCTTTTTCGAGGCTTATTTACTGTCTGGCAGGCACTTCCGACGCAGACGCACCCGCCCCTCAGCTTTGAGTGCGTCACTTCCGCTCAGACCTGGACCCGGTGGCTGCTGCCGGGCGTGCGCAGTGCATTTGCCCGGAGGAAGGGCGTGGTCTTCGGCGTTGCGACCTCGGAGGACCACTGTTAAAAAATAGATCTGTGGCTTCGTGGACTGGCCCTTCTTCGCCAAGTAAAGAAAACTGTGTTAGGCAAGGCCCGTGCGTACCACTGTTGAAGAGCTCTGAACTGTTACTGCTTTTGAGACATTGGTTCCTCATGGGATTTAGCCATCTCATGTCTACCTAAGTCCCCTTTCTAGTTTTGTGTTCCTTTGTTGTTGTTCTGTTCACATACGCATTTTATGCCTGTGGCCACTATGTGGAACAAGTCTCACTGGTATATACATACATATATATCTCCAAATATAGCCCTTTCAGTTCTTTTGTTTAATATTGATGCACATTTTAACTTCTTTTTTCCTAGTAAGATTTTCCAAGTACATGGTTTGTACTTGAAAAATGCTTCACTTATTAAGACATTTGTTACAGCGTAGGGGTTTTATTGACAGCTGTCTGGACATAACAATTGACAACGTTGTTCTGATATGTTTGGGATGTATCCAAAGGAAAGTTGATTCTTATTTTCCTGTAATTCGCCCTTGAAAATATTCTGTGAGCAGGGTTTGGCACACAAACGTCGCTTTGAAATACCCATTACTACAAATATTTTAAAATAACGATGTCTCATAAAATTGACGAAAGCCTCGTAAATAGGGTCGGAGTAACCCTTAACATTTCTGGCAGAACTACAACTGTTATCTAACACAGACCAAAAAGTGGGGATGAAATTGCAAACAAAAGATAATCAGAATGTTTTGAGCATGCCCATCTGTAAAATCTGTGGATGAGTTCCCTGATATTTGGGAATCCAAGCTTGGGGAAAAAAGTGAGCTACACAATGTACAGTGATTCCATTTGTGGTTTAAGATAGACTTGAAAGATGATCGCCACTGGGAAACATTGTAGTTCGAAGAGTCCTTGAAACAGAGCCCAACATTTCAAGACATAACTATCACATAGAGACTATTACTTTGTACCACCCTTGGTTGATAATGCTAACTCTGTACTCTCTTTTATCCAAGTGTTAAACTCTGTCCTTAGTATATGTTGTGAAGACACAAGTTGTTATGGTTAGTATTGTCAACTTGATGGAATCTAGAGTCATCTCTGGTCATGCTTATGAGGTCAAATTATGAGGAATCATCCTGATTACTCTAATTTGTATGGGCCTTAATTATAAACAGAGCTGTGATGGGCTATAACCTGGAGTTATGAACTAAAATAAGCCCGTGGTCTCTAAGCTTCTTTGGTGAGAGTATTTTATCACTGTAACAAAGAAGAAACAAAGGAAGGAAGGGAGATTAGGAGGGAGGGAGAGAAGGAAGGAAGGGAGGGAGAAAGGGAAGGCAGGAGGGAGGAAGAGTGGGAGGGAGGGGGGAGGGAGGGAGGAAGGAAAAGGGAAGGAAGGAAGGGAGGGAAACCAAGACACCATTAGTAAAATACTTGATTTCTTAAAAGGGTAGTGATTTTATTAATACTGCACAGGTATGAAAATCAACTATAGAATTGTAAGGGTTAAATGATATGACACATGTTCTTACAAACGCAAATGCTAGCACCATATACAGGAATCCATGGATAAGGAAAACAGGCTATTTTCCATACTTTCTTCCCTACCCACACTACTAATGTCTGTCATTTGCCAACCTAGGTTGGACACAATCTCCACCCAACAAGTTGTGTCAATTTCTCAGGTGATGTCTCCAGGTTCCTTTACATTTTCTGTGGTATCGATATAATCAGTTAACATATAAAATGGAAGTTTTCTTCCAAGATATTTGATACACTTATGAGGGAGACCCAGATAGCATTTAATATTTGTTGCTCATGTAGAGACCTTGTATTCAGTTGCAATTTCTGGTCTCAGTCATGCCTTTTCCTCAGACATATAATAATTCATGTGAGAACATTCCTTGCTATATCTGATAATAGAGTGATATATTAATTATAAATGACTTCTATGAACAAGTTTTGGAGACTGCAATTATGTAGTACTAGGTTAGAGGTAGGAGGGGAGAGACTGATGGCATGAGAATATTTTTTTCAAGAAAGAAATTTACACACTCAAGATGATTCATATGGATGCCTACTAGATACATATATGTGCCATATCAAAAAAGGCAATATGTGTTACTAAAAAAACTATTTTCAAAATATTTCAGAAGCATAGTAAGATGAAAAATGTCATGATCATTAACTCTTTCTGTCCTCATGAAATATCATTACTAATAGGGTGGTTCCTGGTTGTATTTTTGCCCTGCTCTCTTACTAGAAATTAGGACAGCTAGTGAATAGCCAACAATCTATGCTGTGGTAGTTTCAGTTTGCTGCCTCAATGCACTCTTTCTCTACTTGTGTTGCCCTGCTGTTGGTTAACATGAATTTATCACATTTCCTGGGGAAAATTTGAAACCCTTCATGCTGTCTATTGGCACTCTTGATTGCTGATAACAATGAGTTTTTGTTTTTGTTTTTGTTTCTGTTTTTTTTGTTTGTTTGTTTTTTTTTTTTTGCTTATTGGTCAATGAGATAAACTCTTCTAGATAAAGTTCTTTTTCAAGCCTTTAAAAATGTCACAGTTGGACCACCTACCTATTTTCATTGATTTGTGGATGGCCTTGTATACATTTTAAATATGAGTCTTTTAGAAAAATATAGTGAAAAACTGTCATTCCCTGGTCTGAGCTTACTTATTTTTTTTCACGTTGTAAAATACCATTTTTCAGTCACTACTGGCACATAATTTTAACATCATTTTTAAGTGTCATAATTAGCACATTTGTCCTTTGAGTTACATGACTTTATTTATTGTTCAAAACTTATTTCCAATTCCAAGATTTAGAAGATGTCTTCGTCTGTTTATTTGCTTCTAAGTCTTGAATTTTAGTTTTCCATGTAAATGATTAAGTCATCTATGTATGATGTAAGCTAGAAATTCCACCAGTGATGTACTGGCAACCCCACCCACCCCAGCTCTGTCAGGCAAAGGGTTCTCCAGGGAAGGAGCGAGGATTAAAAAGAAAAAAGACAATTAGACAATACTATAGCCTGACCCCAGTCAGTTCTGAGGCTGAAGTGGGTTTTTTTTTTTCCAGTCTGCTTTTATATCATTCTAAGTACATACAAAGAATAAGGCCAGTTCTAAGTCATAAACAAAGCAGTTAGGGGACAAACAGGCATAGACTGGGCAGGAACAAATGAAAAACCATCAAGATAAAAAGAATACATTTCTCAGCTGTATTCCTCTTGAGCCTACTTCTGTGTCCTAGTCCAATGTCAAATTCTTTTTTTTTCTTCCATTTTTACTAACTTGGGTATTTCTTATTTAAATTTCAAATTTTATTCTCTTTCCCGGTTTCCAGGCAAACATCCCTCTAACCCCTCCCCCTCCCCTTCTATATGGTGTTCCTCTCTCTATCCTCCCCCCATTACCGCCCTCCCCCCAACAATCACGTTCACTGGGGGTTCAGTCCTGCCAGGACAAAGGGCTTCCCCTTCCACTGGTGCTCTTACTAGGATATTCATTGCTACCTATGAGGTTGGAGCCCAGGGTCAGTCCATGTATAGTCTTTGGGTGGTGTTTTCATCCCTGGAAGCTCTGGTTGGTTGGCATTGTTGTTCTTATGGGGTCACAAACCCCTTCAGCTCTTTCAGTCCTTTCTCTAATTCCTCCAATGGGAATACCGTTCTCAGTTCAGTGGTTTGCTGCTGGCATTCAGAAGGTAGCCCCAAAGCTCTCCACACCTGGATATGTAGTGTTTACTGTTTTTCATTGTATAAACCCTCTCACTGAAAGATTTCAAGGTGTCAGTGGTTTACCAATATACCTTTGAAATTCTTCAACATTTAGCATATGGTAAGCTGGAGGTACCACTGGTACATGCCTAAGCAAAGTTATGTTTTAGTTTTTCTTATAGATATTAATTTTTTCTACTAAAATTTATAGATTATATAGCTTCATCTTACTCCTGCAATGCCTCTAATGTGATATGTAATTTTTCCATATAAATAGGTGTTTGTTTCTAGATAAATAGGTTATGTTCTGTATATAAATTTAACTATCTACACTTGTATTTCTTGTATGTACTTTTAATTATAACATTTAGAAGTGAGTTGTGATATTTGTTTTTTTTTTTTCCTTTTTTTTTCCTTTTTTCTTTTTTTTTTTTTTATTAACTTGAGTATTTCTTATATACATTTCGAGTGTTATTCCCTTTCCCGGTTTCCGGGCAAACATCCCGCTCCCCCCTCCCCTTCCTTATGGGTGTTCCCCTCCCAACCCTCCCCCCATTGCCGCCCTCCCCCCATAGACTAGTTCACTGTGGGTTCAGTCTTAGCAGGACCCAGGGCTTCCCCTTCCACTGGTGCTCTTACTAGGATATTCATTGCTACCTATGGGGTCAGAGTCCAGGGTCAGTCCATGTATAGTCTTTAGGTAGTGGCTTAGGCCCTGGAAGCTCTGGTTGCTTGGCATTGTTGTACTTTTGGGGTCTCGAGCCCCTTCAAGCTCTTCCAGTTCTTTCTCTGATTCCTTCAATAGGGGACCTATTCTCAGTTCAGTGGTTTGCTGCTGGCATTCGCCTCTATATTTGCTGTATTCTGGCTGTGTCTCTCAGGAGCGATCTACATCTGGCTCCTGTCGGTCTGCACTTCTTTGCTTCATCCATCTTGTCTAATTGGGTGGCTGTATATGTATGGGCCACATGTGGGGCAGGCTCTGAATGGGTGTTCCTTCAGTCTCTGTTTTAATCTTTGCCTCTCCCTTCCCTGCCAAGGGTATTCTTTTTCCTCATTTAAAGAAGGAGTGAAGCATTCACATTTTGATCATCCGTCTTGAGTTTCATTTGTTCTAGGGATCTAGGGTAATTCAAGCATTTGGGCTAATAGCCACTTATCAATGAGTGCATACCATGTATGTCTTTCTGTGATTGGGTTAGCTCACTCAGGATGATATTTTCCAGTTCCAACCATTTGCCTACGAATTTCATAAACTCATTGTTTTTGATAGCTGAGTAATATTCCATTGTGTAGATGTACCACATTTTCTGTATCCATTCCTCTGTTGAAGGGCATCTGGGTTCTTTCCAGCTTCTGGCTATTATAAATAAGGCTGCGATGAACATAGTGGAGCACGTGTCTCTTTTATATGTTGAGGCATCTTTTGGGTATATGCCCAAGAGAGGTATAGCTGGATCATCAGGCAGTTCAATGTCCAATTTTCTGAGGAACCTCCAGACTGATTTCCAGAATGGTTTTACCAGTCTGCAATCCCACCAACAATGGAGGAGTGTTCCTCTTTCTCCACATCCTCGCCAGCATCTGCTGTCACCTGAGTTTTTGATCTTAGCCAATCGCACTGGTGTGAGGTGAAATCTCAGGGTTGTTTTGATTTGCATTTCCCTTATGACTAAAGATGTTGAACATTTCTTTAGGTGTTTCTCAGCCATTCGGCATTCCTCAGCTGTGAATTCTTTGTTTAGCTCTGAACCCCATTTTTTAATAGGGTTATTTGTTTCCCTGCGGTCTAACTTCTTGAGTTCTTTGTATATTTTGGAAATAAGGCCTCTATCTGTTGTAGGATTGGTAAAGATCTTTTCCCAATCTGTTGGTTGCCGTTTTGTCCTAACCACAGTGTCCTTTGCCTTACAGAAGCTTTGCAGTTTTATGAGATCCCATTTGTCGATTCTTGATCTTAGAGCATAAGCCATTGGTGTTTTGTTCAGGAAATTTTTTCCAGTGCCCATGTGTTCCAGATGCTTCCCTAGTTTTTCTTCTATTAGTTTGAGTGTGTCTGGTTTGATGTGGAGGTCCTTGATCCACTTGGACTTAAGCTTTGTACAGGGTGATAAGGATGGATCGATCTGCATTCTTCTACATGTTGCCCTCCAGTTGAACCAGCACCATTTGCTGAAAATACTATCTTTTTTCCATTGGATGGTTTTGGCTCCTTTGTCAAAAATCAAGTGACCATAGGTGTGTGGGTTCATTTCTGGGTCTTCAATTCTATTCCATTGGTCTATCTGTCTGTCTCTGTACCAATACCATGCAGTTTTTATCACTATTGCTCTGTAATACTGCTTGAGTTCAGGGATAGTGATTCCCCCTGAAGTCCTTTTATTGTTGAGGATAGCTTTAGCTATCCTGGGTTTTTTGTTATTCCAGATGAATTTGCAAATTGTTCTGTCTAACTCTTTGAAGAATTGGATTGGTATTTTGATGGGGATTGCATTGAATCTGTAGATTGCTTTTGGTAAAATGGCCATTTTTACCATATTAATCCTGCCAATCCATGAGCATGGGAGATCTTTCCATCTTCTGAGGTCTTCTTCAATTTCTTTCCTCAGTGTCTTGAAGTTCTTATTGTACAGATCTTTTACTTGCTTGGTTAAAGTCACACCGAGGTACTTTATATTATTTGGGTCTATTATGAAGGGTGTTGTTTCCCTAATTTCTTTCTCGGCTTGTTTCTCTTTTGTATAGAGGAAGGCAACTGATTTATTTGAGTTAATTTTATACCCAGCCACTTTGCTGAAGTTGTTTATCAGCTTTAGTAGTTCTCTGGTGGAACTTTTGGGATCACTTAAATATACTATCATGTCATCTGCAAATAGTGATATTTTGACCTCTTCTTTTCCGATCTGTATCCCTTTGATCTCCTTTTGTTGTCTGATTGCTCTGGCTAGAACTTCAAGAACTATATTGAATAAGTAGGGAGAGAGTGGGCAGCCTTGTCTAGTCCCTGATTTTAGTGGGATTGCTTCAAGTTTCTCTCCATTTAGTTTAATGTTAGCAACTGGTTTGCTGTATATGGCTTTTACTATGTTTAGGTATGGGCCTTGAATTCCTATTCTTTCCAGGACTTTTATCATGAAGGGGTGTTGAATTTTGTCAAATGCTTTCTCAGCATCTAATGAAATGATCATGTGGTTCTGTTCTTTCAGTTTGTTTATATAATGGATCACGTTGATGGTTTTCCGTATATTAAACCATCCCTGCATGCCTGGGATGAAGCCTACTTGATCATGGTGGATGATTGTTTTGATGTGCTCTTGAATTCGGTTTGCCAGAATTTTATTGAGTATTTTTGCGTCGATATTCATAAGGGAAATTGGTCTGAAGTTCTCTTTCTTTGTTGTGTCTTTGTGTGGTTTAGGTATAAGAGTAATTGTGGCTTCATAGAAGGAATTCGGTAGGGCTCCATCTGTTTCAATTTTGTGGAATAGTTTGGATAATATTGGTATGAGGTCTTCTATGAAGGTTTGATAGAATTCTGCACTAAACCCGTCTGGACCTGGGCTCTTTTTGGTTGGGAGACCTTTAATGACTGCTTCTATTTCCTTAGGAGTTATGGGGTTGTTTAACTGGTTTATCTGTTCCTGTTTTAACTTCGATACCTGGTATCTGTCTAGGAAATTGTCCATTTCCTGAAGATTTTCAAATTTTGTTGAATATAGGTTTTTATAGTAAGATCTGATGATTTTTTGAATTTCCTCCGAATCTGTAGTTATGTCTCCCTTTTCATTTCTGATTTTGTTAATTTGGACACACTCTCTGTGTCCTCTCGTTAGTCTGGCTAAGGGTTTATCTATCTTGTTGATTTTCTCAAAGAACCAACTTTTGGTTCTGTTGATTCTTTCTATGGTCCTTTTTGTTTCTACTTGGTTGATTTCAGCTCTGAGTTTGATTATTTCCTGCCTTCTACTCCTCCTGGGTGTATTTGCTTCTTTTTGTTCTAGAGCTTTTAGGTGTGCTGTCAAGCTGCTGACATATGCTCTTTCCTGTTTCTTTCTGCAGGCACTCAGCGCTATGAGTTTTCCTCTTAGCACAGCTTTCATTGTGTCCCATAAGTTTGAGTATGTTGTATCTTCATTTTCATTAAATTCTAAAAAGTTTTTAATTTCTTTCTTTATTTCTTCCTTGACCAGGTTATCATTGAGTAGAGCATTGTTCAATTTCCACGTATATGTGGGCATTCTTCCCTTATTGTTATTGAAGACCAGTTTTAGGCCGTGGTGGTCCGATAGCACGCATGGGATTATTTCTATCTTTCTGTACCTGTTGAGGCCCGTTTTTTGACCAATTATATGGTCAATTTTGGAGAAAGTACCATGAGGAGCTGAGAAGAAGGTATATCCTTTTGCTTTAGGATAGAATGTTCTATAAATATCCGTTAAGTCCATTTGGCTCATGACTTCTCTTAGTCTGTCTACATCACTGTTTAATTTCTGTTTCCATGATCTGTCCATTGATGAGAGTGGGGTGTTGAAATCTCCCACTATTATTGTGTGAGGTGCAATGTGTGTTTTGAGCTTTAGTAAGGTTTCTTTTACATATGTAGGTGCCCTTGTATTTGGGGCATAGATATTTAGGATTGAGAGTTCATCTTGGTTGATTTTTCCTTTGATGAATATGAAGTGTCCTTCCTTATCTTTTTTGATGACTTTTAGTTGGAAATTGATTTTATTTGATATTAGAATGGCTACTCCAGCTTGCTTCTTCTGACCATTTGCTTGGAAAGTTGTTTTCCAGCCTTTCACTCTGAGGTAGTGTCTGTCTTTGTCTCTGAGGTGTGTTTCCTGTAGGCAGCAGAATGCAGGGTCCTCGTTGCGTATCCAGTTTGTTAATCTATGTCTTTTTATTGGGGAGTTGAGGCCATTGATATTGAGAGATATTAAGGAATAGTGATTATTGCTTCCCGTTATATTCATATTTGATGTGAGGTTATGTTTGTGTGCTTTCATTCTCTTTGTTTTGTTGCCAAGACGATTAGTTTCTTGCTTCTTCTAGGGTATAGCTTGCCTCCTTATGTTGGGCTTTACCATTTATTATCCTTTGTAGTGCTGGATTTGTAGAAAGATATTGTGTAAATTTGGTTTTGTCATGGAATATCTTGGTTTCTCCATCAATGTTAATTGAGAGTTTTGCTGGATACAGTAATCTGGGCTGGCATTTGTGTTCTCTTAGGGTCTGTATAACATCAGTCCAGGATCTTCTGGCCTTCATAGTTTCTGGCGAGAAGTCTGGTGTGATTCTGATAGGTCTCCCTTTATATGTTACTTGACCTTTTTCCCTTACTGCTTTTAATATTCTTTCTTTATTTTGTGCGTTTGGTGTTTTGACAATTATGTGACGGGAGGTGTTTCTTTTCTGGTCCAATCTATTTGGAGTTCTGTAGGCTTCCTGTATGTCTATGGGTATCTCTTTTTTTAGGTTAGGGAAGTTTTCTTCTATGATTTTGTTGAAGATATTTACTGGTCCTTTGAGCTGGGAGTCTTCACTCTCTTCTATACCTATTATCCTTAGGTTTGATCTTCTCATTGAGTCCTGGATTTCCTGTATGTTTTGGACCAGTAGCTTTTTCCGCTTTACATTATCTTTGACAGTTGAGTCAATGATTTCTATGGAATCTTCTGCTCCTGAGATTCTCTCTTCCATCTCTTGTATTCTGTTGGTGAAGCTTGTATCTACAGCTCCTTGTCTCTTCTTTTGGTTTTCTATATCCAGGGTTGTTTCCATGTGTTCTTTCTTGATTGCTTCTATTTCCATTTTTAATTCCTTCAACTGTTTGATTGTGTTTTCCTGGAATTCTTTCAGGGATTTTTGCGATTCCTCTCTGTAGGCTTTTACTTGTTTATTAATGTTTTCCTGTGCTTCCCTAAGTGTGTTCAGGTCTTTCCTGAAGTCCTCCAGCATCATGATCAAATATGATTTTGAAACTAGATCTTGCTTTTCTGGTGTGTTTGGATATTCCATGTTTGTTTTGGTGGGAGAATTGGGCTCCGATGATGGCATGTAGTCTTGGTTTCTGTTGCTTGGGTTCCTGCGCTTGCCTCTCGCCATCAGATTATCTCTAGTGTTACTTTGTTCTGCTATTTCTGACAGTGGCTAGACTGTCCTATAAGCCTGTGTGTCAGGAGTGCTGTAGACCTGTTTTCCTCTCTTTCAGTCAGTTATGGGGACAGAGTGTTCTGCTTTCGGGCGTGTAGTTTTTCCTCTCTACAGGTCTTCAGCTGTTCCTGTGGGCCTGTGTCTTGAGTTCACTAGGCAGCTTTCTTGCAGCAGAAAATTTGGTCTTACCTGTGGTCCCGAGGCTCAGGTTTGCTCGTGGGGTGCTGTCCAGGGGCTCTCTGCAGCGGCAGCAACCAGGAAGACCTGTGCCGCCCCTTCCGGGAGCTTCAGTGCACCAGGGTTCCAGATGGTCTTTGGCTTTTTCCTCTGGCGTCCGAGATGTGTGTGCAGGGAGCAGTCTCTTCTGGTTTCCCAGGCCTGTCTGCCTCTCTGAAGGTTTAGCTCTCCCTCCCACGGGATTTGGGTGCAGAGAACTGTTTATCCGGTCTGTTTCCTTCAGGGTCCTGCGGTGTCTCCGGCAGGGGTCCTGCCGCTCCTGGGCCCTCCCCCACGGGAGCCCAGAGGCCTTATACAGTTTCCTCTTGGGCCAGGGATGTGGGCAGGGGTGAGCAGTGTTGGTGGTCTCTTCCGCTCTGCAGCCTCAGGAGTGCCCACCTGACCAGGCGGTTGGGTCTCTCTCTCACCGGGTCTGGGAGCAGAGAGCTGCTGCGGGCCGGGATCCGCGGGTGTGGGACTTCCGGTAAACACAGAACGTGCCCGGTTCTAGAGAAATTCTGCTTCCGTGTCCCAAGCTCACCAGGCAGCTTTCTTGCAGCAGAAAATTTGGTCTTACCTGTGGTCCCGAGGCTCAAGTTCGCTCGTGGGGTGCTGCCCAGGGGCTCTCTGCAGCGGCAGCAACCAGGAAGACCTGTGCCGCCCCTTCCGGGAGCTTCAGTGCACCAGGGTTCCAGATGGTCTTTGGCTTTTTCCTCTGGCGTCCGAGATGTGTGTGCAGGGAGCAGTCTCTTCTGGTTTCCCAGGCCTGTCTGCCTCTCTGAAGGTTTAGCTCTCCCTCCCACGGGATTTGGGTGCAGAGAACTGTTTATCCGGTCTGTTTCCTTCAGGGTCCTGCGGTGTCTCGAGTTGTGATATTTGTAAAGAAACGTTTATTCTTTTCTTCAAACATGTTTCTGCTGATCTTTGTTCTTTATTTTTTTTATATAAATATTTAGGGTCATTATCAAATTTGAATGATAAATTGCATAGTCATGCTAATCTTGAGGCTTTGCCCACATTTTAGAAGTATGTCATAAGTATCTGTATGAACTTCTTCATGGTTAATAACTTTCTCCATGAAAATACTTAATTTTTGGCTGTGTAGTACTTTATGAAGTGAAATTGTATTTTTACTGGACAAGTTAGTGACAAACCTTGAATCTCATCACTATTATTAGCCTCCCTTAGGTTATTATTATTAGTCACTCCTAATTATGATAAAATCTATCGGACAGTCTTGCTTCTGTTCATCACTGGTTTAGAATCAGTTTAAGGAAAACTACTCTTAATGTTTTAATTGCAGGAGAATATTATTTCTAGTACTAAAAATGTTCTAGGTGTCAAAGAATTTAATTGAAAACATTCATACACTAGTTAATGGCGCCCATGCTGTCATGGTACCGGGAATGGGTCATAGGCCTACGGGATATAAGGAAAAGACACACACTCGGGTCGTTCGTGTTATGAGAATGCCAAAGCTTTACTGAGGTTCACAGAACATATACCCCAAGTCCACCGAGTGGAAAATTCCAGGAAGCACAGTGGAAGAACAGGTTTAAGCCCTCAGGAACAAAAAACAGGAATTGACTCAATGATGTTACCACCCTGGTGTTACCACCCAAGTGCCAAACAGAATGGTCAAGATGTTCCTTTGTTAGGAACAAAAGCTTCCACATGCATCAGCAAGGCTCAGCAGGGGGCAAACAGTGAGGGGACCCAGGAAGCTCCCACAACTAGTAATTTTAGGGTCTCCAAGAATAATTGATTAGGCTAACAGAGAAAGACAGGTCTTTGTAAATTTAAGATTTGTATCTTTCGCTGTGTGCAAGAAGATCCCTGAATTATTTGTAAGGTTTTTAAGCTTTTTTTTTTTTTACACTACTCACCAGGTAGGTTTTTTTCTGAGATATTTATCTATGTTAAAGTTTTCATCTTAATTCTCCAGGAGCACACAAAACACTTTAGTTCATTTCCTTTATCAGCTGTCATAAGGAATGGAGTTTTCTTTAAATAATTGTATGTTGAATAATTGAACACAGCAATAATAAACTTGAAAGATTATTAGATAGTTATGGGCAGTAGTCCTTTTACTTCTTGCCTGCTGTTCAAGAGAATTAAAATGAAAATTTATTCAAATTTGAACTCAAACATATAAAACAACACAAAACATACTTTTCCAATGTATATAAGCTCTTATATAGGAATAGTTTCTTTAGGTTTTCATTTCCTTATATCGGAATTTATTTTTCAGTGTCCCATACTTTAGGAAAACCATTTTCTTCTTTGTAAACTGTGTGTTATACCAGAGCTAATGTTCTGCGAAAAATAATTAAGACTGATTTTTGGACCATGTGCCATGCAGTCATTAGGCAATTCTCCCAAGACATTCCTTTATCTTTTATGACTTTTGATCATAGAATGGTATCAGAAACTTCAAGGTTATGTTCTTTATGAATATAAATGTTTTATGTTACCAATTATGACAAAAATATAAGCTTTAACATTAACATAAATTAATAGTCTTTTAAGAGAAACTCAGGGGTAATCCTGAGCCGAATGGTGTAATAGAGTTACACAGAAGTAGGTTCAGTTATAGGGTACTAGAGATGAAATTTTCCGTAGAAGACATTCTGGGTCCCACTCACACACCCATAAATAAAGAATCCAGCCACCACCGAGAGTGTGGGTATAGCGATTTGAACCTGAGAACAACAAAAAATAGAAATAATTAAAGTTCTATTGCTATAAGGAGTTACCATGGCATTATAAAAGACACCATGACTCTTATAAAAGGAAGCATTTGATTGGAGGTGGCTTACAGTTCAGAGGTTAGTTCATTGCCAGAGAGAGACACTGGGCCTGGCTTAAACATTTGAAACCTCAAAACCCATCCCCAGTCACACACTTCCTTCACTCCTGTTTCAACAAGGACACACATCCTAATAGTGCCACTCCCTGTGCCTATGCCTATGGGGGCTGTTCCTATTTAGACCAACATAAACATAAAAAACAACGTGGAAACGGAAGATTTTTAGGAAATCTAAGTTCCATTTATTATTTTTTTTTGAGCCTAGCCTTTAATAGCTGAGCCATTTCTTTAGCCCAAGTTCCATTGTATATGGACATTATAAATTATACTGCATAATCTCACAATTCTAAAAAAAAAAAAAGGTAAAAGGCACCTTGGCTTCTAAAAACAAAATGTCTTAATTTGAATAAAATCTGAAAATAGTTTCTGTTAAGATGGCTCAGTGGTTAAGAGCACTTCTTGCTCTAACAAAGGAACCAGGTTCAATTTCCAGCACCACACAGTGGTTTATAGCCATTGGTAGTCTTCAGATCCAGGAATCTAATGTCCACATATGACCTCCATAGGCATCAAGCACACATGTGGTTCACAAATATACATAGAAGCTAACACCCATACACAAAATATATAATGAATAAATCCTTTTTTAAAAAATCTAAAGATAGTTGTGGGTGGTATTACCTAGTGAGAAAGGGAATATGAGTATTTTATGGTATTCTTCCTAAAGTAATTTAATTTATTACTTAAATTAAACGTTTTAAAATTTAAACGTTTAAATATTTAATTAAATATTTAAATAAATAATCAAAATTTCTGTAAGAATAATCCAGAGATTAGAACGTAATAACCTATAGGGGTCACTATTAACTTAGAATTTGAAGATACCACATTGCGATGTGCTTTTTTTCAGTGAGTTTACATCATAGAAAAAACTTCAAAACCAAATATAATTTCAAAGGTACAAAAATTCTTCTTTTGACCTTCATTTTATATTCCTTCCACAAAGGTTTTCCTTTTGCTGAAGACTAAGCCATTGTGTTCCACAGCAACTAGATATTTCTTTTCACACCAGTGAAGTAAATGTTACAGGAGTTGATTATGTCAGGAAAACCTTCCTAAATTCGAGAAAAGAGTGCATAGATACAAACATGTGTCTAATGCTGAATACGCTATTTTCTAAAAATTAAGGAGAGAGAGAGAGAGAGAGGAAGAGAGAGAGAGAGAGAAAACACTAATTAATGGCACTTAGATAAAGTGTTTATGATTTCATGGCAGCAAGATGGCTCAGGAGGTAAAGACTCTTGTTACCATGGCAATACATGATGAAGGAGAGAATCAGCTAAGCTACTGCAAGATGTCTTCTGACTTCTACATGTACTAATGATACATATACCAGACACATGTAGAAATGTACTCAAGAATATTGATAAATGCAATTTAAAAAGATTTATTGACTTTACATAGAGTTCTACAAAAGATAAGATAATGATACTGAAAAACTTATAATAAGCGTTAACTGAACAAAAAGTTATATTATAGGAAGAAACTACTCTTTTGCCACTCATCAAATTTCTGAATTCCTATGAATTATGATATGAGAATGTTCAAGTTACCACTTGCCCATATAAATGTGAACCACTTTATGTAATTTGAAATTTCTAATATCCATATTAAAAAGAAAAAAGGCAGGTGAAATGATTTTTGATAGCATATTAAGTAGACATACTGCTGATTCTCGTGCACTTTTCCACACTTCATTCTGTTGATTGAAAATTGTGCTTCCTCATATAGCACTTCCATGAATCCATGCACAAAGCCGTTTGATGTGAGTGCTCAAGGACTGTGGGAACTCTTTTCTCTCAGTTTGTCTCTATTAGCTCTGCATGCAGAAACAGATCAATTAAACTTATTTAGATGCGAAAGATTTTTTTTATCTTTATTAACTTGAGTATTTCTTATTTACATTTCGATTGTTATTCCCCTTCCCGGTTTCCAGGCCAACGTCCCCCTAACCCCTCCCCCTCCCCTTCTATATGGGCTTCCCCTCCCCATCCTCCCCCCCCATTACCATCCCCCCAACAATCACGTTCACTGGGGGTTCAGTCCTGGCAGGACCAAGGGCTTCCCCTTCCACTGGTGCTCTTACTAGGCTATTCATTGCTACCTATGAGGTCAGAGTCCAGGGTCAGTCCATGTATAGTCTTTGGGTAGTAGCTTAGTCCCTGGAAACTCTGGTTGCTTGGCATTGTTGTTCATATGGGGTCTCAAGCCCCTTCAAGCTCTTTCAGTCCTTTCTCTGATTCCTTCAACGGGGGTCCCGTTCTCAGTTCAGTGATTTGCTGCTGGCATTCGCCTATGTATTTGCTGTATTCTGGCTGTGTCTCTCAGGAGAGATCTACATGAGGTTCCTGTCGGCCTGCACTTCTTTGCTTCATCCATCTTATCTAGTTTGGTGGCTGTATATGTATGGGCCACATGTGCGGCAGGCTCTGAATGGCTGTTCCTTCTGCCTCTGTTCTAAACTTTGCCTCCCTATTCCCTGCCAAGGGTATTCTTGTTCTCCTCTTAAAGAATGAGTGAAGCATTCACATTTTGGTCATCCTTGAATTTCGTGTGTTCTGTGTAGATGCGAAAGTTTTAAGCACGGAATGAGGCTGCCTTTGCCTAAGTGTTAGTCTACTCCAGATTAACTATGTATGAATCAACAGATTCCTTTCCTGACTTTCATGTTACCTTATTTATACATTTATGTGAAAGGATCAAAAACATGTGTACATGGATTAGCGTCGATCCAAGGAAAATGCTCTCTCAATGATCGCTGCTAGTTTATCTTTGCACCAGAATTTTCCTTTTCTTTAGTCTCCTTATTAAATCCTATCTCATTTTCTTAATCTTTCAAACTATATATCCAGCATTTAGCCAAATACTTCCATATACTTTTTCACTTTTCAGGATAAATTGGTGTGGATAGGATAGGGATTTCTGGTGATTCTAAGTGATAGTACCACAAGACAATCACATTTCTATGTTACAGTAATTTAAGAAAGTACAACACCTATGTATTGTTAAAGACTCAAACTCCCTCCCTCTCTGAATTTCTTTCTCTTTTGCCTGACTGCCTTTTCCTCCTTCCCTCCCTTCTTCCTTCCTTCCTTTCTTCCTTCCTTCCTTTCTTCCTTCCTTCCCTCCTTCCTTCCTTCCTTCCTTCCTTCCTTCCTCTCTCTTCTCTCCCTCTCTCTGTCTCTTTCTTTTTCTTTCTATTTCATCTATCATATCTTACCTTACTTAACCTTATCTTATTAAGACCCCATACTCAAGAAGAAAAGGAGACAGAACATGTATAGTTGATCTAATGGCAGTGAGAGTATAGTTGCAAAATGACTAAAACATTATAAATTTAAAAGACACAAAATGGACTACTTCCTCAAAAATAACTTTCTACCACAGTAAGGAAAGCCTTGCCCAGGTGCAGCTTCCCCTCCTGTCCCTCACTTGCCTCATTCTTCTGTAGGCCCAGGGCCAACATCATGTTACATGTTAGTTCTTAAACCACCATCTGGACAGAGGAAGCTCTGGTAGCTTTCTCGTGTGCACTCTCACACAGGCACAGCCCTGGATCATACAGGACACACTCCAGATCTCTTTGAGACCTACTTCTCTAATCTCAACACTACTCCTTCCTCAAACCAATTTAACAAATGTCTTCTCAACAATAAAAAAGTACAACAAAATACCATTCTATTAAATTATACAAATTGAACATGCTAAAGTTGGAAAGTTAGAATTTATCATCACAATAATTAAGACAAATCATAGCACATATATTCTTATGAAACAGGAAATATTTTTCTAGGAAATAAATTTTTTGATTGTAACAAAGCTAACTTGCACTAATTTTTCATTTTTTACAGTAAAAATTGTTTAAGCTTGAGAGTAAGTTATTAGCATCTTAATTGTATACATCTTAATTACTTAATAATTTTTAATTTTGAGAAGTTACTTTCTACAGTGGCAGATAATACTACAGAAGGTCCCCTTTGGACCTAGTGCAACATTGTGAGAAGAGTCATCAAACATCTCCCGTGTAGGTAGAAATGCTATGGTATCTATTAATCCTGTTTTCAAAAGACTATTACTCACAAAAACATTTTGATTCAATGTTTGGGAAAATAAATAAGCAAACTGTCCACTACTAGAGTTGGTCAGACGCGTGCGTGTACACACACACACACACAAACACACACACACACACACACACAAACACACACACTCACACACACGTTATTTTTAAATTTTTGCATTAATGAAATGTCAATATTATGTGTCCAGTGTTTTCTTTTTTTTCATCTTTATTAACTTGGATATTTCTTATTTACATTTCGATTGTTATTCCCTTTCCCGGTTTCTGGGCCAACAACCCCCTAGCCCCTCCCCCTCCCCTTCTTTATAGGTGTTCCTCTCCCCATCCTCCTCCCGTTACCACCCTCCCCCCAACAATCGTGTTCTCTGGGGGGTTCAGCCTTGGCAGGACCAAGGGCTTCCCCTTCCACTGGTGCTTTTACTAGGCTATTCATTGCTTCCTATGAGGTTGGAGCCCAGGGTCAGTCCATGTCTTTGGGTAGTGGCTTAGTCCCTGGAAGCTCTGGTTGGTTGGTATTGTTTTATTAGGAGTCACACTGCACGGTACCTTTGTAGAGCTATTATAGCTGGCAGCCTACTTGGTCATCAGGAATGATAGCGAATTGATGGCTTTCAGATGAGTAGCCAAACAATACTCAGTTACTCAGGAATTCATCGGCACTGTATACATTCACTTAAGATTTCTTTAGCTCCTCACAATGATACATAAAATTATTTTCCACTTTCTGTTTTTGGTTGTTTGGTTGCTCAGTTTATTTTCAACCAGTCCTGTTTGATTCTATCCTAGATCTCTGGGCTATCCTGCCCCGGGTTCCCAGTCATCCAGGCAGTGTCAGACATAGGCTTCCTCTCATGGCTTGAGCTTCAACTTGGACCAGTCATTGGTTCACCACTCCCACGAGCTCTGCTCCCTTATTACTTCAGCACATCTTGCAGGCAGGACAAACTATAGGACAAAGGATTTGTGACTGGGTTGATGTCCAAGACCCACCCCTGGAAGCCTTGCTTGGTAACAGAAGATGGCTGGTTCAGGCTCTGAATCCTCCATTGCTAGGATTGACTAGGGTCAACCTCATAGATTCCAGGGAGATTGCACTGCACTGGGTTTCCACATTGCCCCTGAAATGCCTCCCAAATTTGTAGTCATCTCTCCCAGTATTCTCCTCCTCCATGCCTTCCCTCACCTGATTCTTCCTGTTCTCATTCCAACCCACCCCGAGTCTACCCACAAAGTCTATTCTATGTGATTTCTGAATTGTACTCAGGGCACACGATCAGATGTCCATTCACCCTGAGAAGTCCTTAACAGGCCACAAAAACCAACTCACCTAACTCTTCCTTGTGAGTCAGTGAGTGTTAACTGAAATTGCTGAGAGGAGCATGGGTATGTAGCTCACGGGTAGCCACATCACTGGTAAGCCCATTCCTACACGGTTGTTGACTCCCAACAGCTGCATCAATGGAGTCCTCTGCATATCTTGCTGGCTTCCATTGCCAATGTGTTTACCAACAATTGTTTACTGCTTATGTAACTTTGGGGAAGAGCTTATGGGCCTTGGAAGTTCCCCAACTACCAGAGACCATTGGAGTTCCCTCCTCCCTCAAGGAGGAAGCTTTTCAACTTGGGCACATACCTAAACAGTAATGAAGAGAAGACTGTTAACTGATCCTTCTTGCATTTTTATAGCTTTGCTTGGCATATAACCACTATTTTCCTTGATGTATTCAGATTTATGTTTCTGTCAAATTTCTCGAGTATGACTTTTATTATACTGCATCCTTATTTATTCTGTTGAGGGTAAAATAAAGAAGCAACTGTCCAACTTCTTCAGTATTTATTATTATTCCTGTTTTCTCTTAATTTCCGTAAAGTATTATTTGCTCTGAGTACTTTAATTGAAGAGTCCATATCCTTACACTGCTTGGCTCATTCTCCTGTTTTTGCTATTTTGTCATTTCTAATGAATGAATTCATACAACATTCATATTCTCTTCTGATAGTCTCATCTCTCTTTTAATAATCTCATTCATAAAATGTGCCCTGATAATTTGCTCTAGTTTATTGAGTGATGTTTTGGTTTAGATTTCCCAAGACAAAGGCTCAGAATAATTTTTTTGACATCTAGCTATAAAAAAAGTTCATATTTTATTTGATATGAGGGCAGTAATGGGGCTGGGAATAGCATTGCTGGATCACATCATTTTTGCCCTGGTGACTTTCAATGTGTTTCCCAATCATCTGTATTTCTGCAGAGAGAAACCTTCTGCTATGTAACTATTTTTTTTAAAGAAAAATGACATTATATTTACTTACTTATGTGCAGGTGTAACACAGCAGGTGGAGGCCAAAGAACAACCTAAGGGAATTCAATCTGTCCCTCTACCATGTTGGTCCCAAGTATCGAACTCAGGCCATCAGGCTTGGTGATGGAGGCCTTTAATGACACCTACCTACTCATCTCCTAAATCTGAGCTTAGTTCCTTCCTCAAGACCTAACAACTTGCTTTTGGGCTTGTCTAATCTCCAATATTAATATTAAATTTCAGTATTTATGCTTTATGATACGTGTGTAGTTTTTTTGTGACACAAGCTTCATCGCTGTATCGTTATTTTGTAATTCTTTACCGCAAATAGACTCAACCTGGAGAGAGTGACTCTACCGTTACTGTCAGTTTTTATCCTTAACTTAGGAAAATTAGGACTATGCTGCACAGTGGACAGAACCCTAGAGCCATCCGGGAGGAAGAGGCTACCTCCGGTAGAAAGACTGCTTGTAGGCAAGTCTGCGGGGCACTTTGTTGATAAGAGGCGGAGGTGGGAGGGCTGAGTTCACTGTGGAGAGGGTCAGCCTTGGACAAGTGGTCCTGAATGGTATAGGAAAGCAAACTGCAAGCCACAGAAAGCAAGGCGGTTTTGTGGTTTTGTTTCAGTTTCTGCCTCCAGGTTTTTGCCTTGAGTTCCAGCTCTGACTTCCCTTTATGATGGACCGTAATCTACAAGTTGAAACAAACCCTCCCCCCACCCCCAAGCTCCTTTCGGTTATGGTGCAGATAATAGCTTCCGAAAGTGTCAAAAACCACATTTTCTCCCGGAAGGACAACAAATTGGCTATGAAAACCTCTGAGAACTTAATCATTACGATTTTTTTTTTTTCCGGAGCTGAGGACCGAACCCAGGGCCTTGCGCTTGCTAGGCAAGCACTCTACCACTGAGCTAAATCCCCAACCCCTTAATCATTACAATCTTAAGCTCACCAATCTATATTCTCTGAGCTGAACTGGTATGTTACGGCCGCGTCTATATAATTACTCTTCAAACTTTCTAGAGCCATTTTCAACAAATACACGCATTTGTGTTCAGGAAACAAACTCAGACATAAATCATATCTATTGCTCCGTTGGTAAAGTACCCGCTCAGTAAGTATAAGCTCCTCCTCCTCCATTTGATCCCCAATACCCTTCTGAAAACAGGCATGGCTGCATTGTTTATAACCTCTTTGGTGCTGGAGCGAAGACAGGAAAATTGCTGGAGCTCAGGGTTCAGCAGCCTAGCCAAATCAAGGAGCCACAAGTTCCATAAAAGACTTTGTTTCAAAAAATTAGATGGAGAGTAACTGAGGAACATATACTGTGTTACCTGTGACTTCCATGTGCGTGTGCCCAAGCATCTGTACACATATGCGCATATGCCCACATTAACACACGTGCACATACCCCACATACTTGCCATGAACACACACAGGTGAATGAATAAAAAAAGGCTTTACTCCAAAACACTCAAAAATCTTGCTTGGATGATTTTAATGTTGCTAACATTTTGTTTTAAAGTACAGATGAATATATTTGTTGTAAAACATTTGATGAATAATTGTATAGGTATAGCTATAAAATATCAGTTCAGCTCAGAAAATACAGATTGGTATGGTTAAGATTGCGATGATTACAATCTTTATATTTCTCAGAGATTTTCATAGCAAATTTGTTTTCCTCCATGTAGAAAGTGTGATTTTGCTTCTTCCGGAAGCCCACGCACCACCTGTGAGCTGTCAGCAAATAGAGCTATTTCTGTCTCTTGCTTTCTCATCGGTAACGATTATTCCAATAGCATCTTATCTGACAATTCTCACTCTGCAGCCTGAGAGAAATAATCTATTTTCCATCCTGCAGTAAACAGCTAGAAAATCTAGCCTCTTGGAAAGAAACAAAAAGCAAGGGCTGGTTTCATTTTAATAGAATCATTTATCAAGGGCAAGTGCCAGGGTACAGTGATTCACATTTAGCCCTTGGGAGACATAGCTGAATAAAAACTAAAATGCACCTTATTAGCGTCCACATAATTGAAAATGCAATGAATATTATAATCAGCTAATCTTAAACCTATTGGAAATAAAGGCAAATAAACCACACACACACACACACACACACACACACACACACACATATGTTCTGTTTTGGAAAGGATAAAATACTAAGTAAATTTCATATTATGAATGGTAAACATAAAGGCCATTCTCATTTTTTAACCACATAAAACATCAATAAAAGTAATTTAATACATGGTTACCAACAGAACTAATAAAAGATCATGTTGTATGAAAATGATAATTATAATTTGTAAAAATTTCCAAAATACATGCTGGTGCTTTTTATTACAATTTTTTATTTTTTTTTAAGGCTGTACCATATTTGCATCATTTCCCCCCTTCCCTTTCCTCCTTCCAATGCCTTCCATGCACCTCTACTTACTCTCTTTCAAATGCCTGGCCTCTAATTGTTGTGTGAGTCTGTGTAGGCATGCACATGTGCTTGCAAGTACATGTGTGCGTGTGTGCATGTTTGTTTTACGCCTACAAATATATACGTGCTCAGTCACTATAATTTTCCTTGTATGCACATGTTCTCAGGGCTGATCATTTGCTATTCTATAGACAATTAGGGGATAGCAGGGCCTCCTCCCTGAAGAAAACGGTTTCTTATAGGTTCTTTTGCATTTTCACTGTGTTTGAGCAACCAGAAGGTAAGTATGTTGCATATTCTGTGTATACAGTGTCTTAATAGAGCTTGCCAATATATGTATATACCTTTATGTGTGGCAATTTGAACGAGGATGTTCCTCATAGCATCAGGCATTAGAACGGTTGGTCTCTAGTTGGTGGCACTATTTGAGAAAGTTTGGGGGGTGTGGCCTTGCTGGTGGAAGTAAATTACTAGGGGCAGGGCTTTGGGATTTCATAAGCTCTACTCATTTCCAGTTTGCTTTCTGCTTTGTCTTTGCCATTGAAGATGTGGTCTTGCAGCTTCCTCCTCTGGAGTCCTTCTACAATGCCTCAGCCCCGTTCACCATAATAGACTCCCTCTCTGTACTCATTCTTCTCTAAGGTGCTCTTGGTCTTGATGTTTAAACACAGCAATGAAAGAGTAACTAGCATGTTTAATTTTCCTTATAGATAAGTATTAAATTTGAGTATGTTCACACAAGTGTACATGTGTCCTTGTATATGTGTATAGAAGCTGGAGGCCGACCTTGGGTGTCATTCTTCCGAGGTCATTTCACTTTAATTTTGTTGAGAAAGGGTCCCTCCTTGGCCTGTCCGCTGATGAGTAGGTTAGCTTGGCTGGCTACCGAACCCCAGAGATCTGCCTGTCTCCATCTCCCCAGTATGGTTTTACAAGTATATACAACCACATCTGAATTTTTAAAGCATAATTAAACTTAGACCCTTGTGCTTGTGTGCCAAGTCTTTTTCATTGACTGGGCCATCTCTACAGCCCCAAAGATTAAATGTTTAACAAAGAAATAAATTAAGACTTTACTGTAGTATAAACTTGCTATATATAGTCCACTCCAATATTCTTTTACTTTTAAAAACTATCAGCACTAAAAAAAATATAAGTAGTTAATCTGGAGTTGTTTAATACCTTTTGCCTATAGCAGTTGACAGAACTCATTGGTTTGGCCAGAAATATGGTGAACTAAGTTGAAGGATGCTCTTGTCTCTGTCTCTCTAGCACTGAGATTGGAGATGCCAGGCATTGCACTGAACAGTTACATAAGCTCTGCAACACAAACTCATGTCCTCATACTTGCAAGCTGAGCAGAGGCTGAGCGCTTTACTGAGTTAGCCAGCTCTCCAGTCCCCTGTCAACCATTAAGTAATCCACAGTGAGGCTAATCCTTGCAATTTCCTCTTAAAATCTCCAACCTTGTCTATGGAAAACAGCGATATAATTCCTAAAGACTTTCAATTATATACTTAATGCAAAAGAGTAAGAATGATTTGCTTCTTCTTTTTTTTTTTTTATTTCCAGTCCCATCTGGGGAGGTGCTATTTTATTTAACATGAACATTTTTAACAGTAATTCTGAATTGTCAAGAAACTACATTTGAATATTGGTTTTCTTGTTTACGCCTCCCTTTTTTTTTTTTTTTTTTTTTTTTTTACTTTGAAACACAGCTTGGTCACTTTATTTTTTTTTTTTTGGATCATACTTTCTTTTTTTTTTTTTTTTATTAACTTGAGTATTTCTTATATACATTTCGAGTGTTATTCCCTTTCCCGGTTTCCGGGCAAACATCCCCCTCCCCCCTCCCCTTCCTTATGGGTGTTCCCCTCCCAACCCTCCCCCCATTGCCGCCCTCCCCCGATAGACTAGTTCACTGGGGGTTCAGTCTTAGACCCACTGGTGCTCTTACTAGGATATTCATTGCTACCTATGGGGTCAGAGTCCAGGGTCAGTCCATGTATAGTCTTTAGGTAGTGGCTTAGTCCCTGGAAGCTCTGGTTGCTTGGCATTGTTGTACTTTTGGAGTCTCGAGCCCCTTCAAGCTCTTCCAGTTCTTTCTCTGATTCCTTCAACAGGGGACCTCTTCTCAGTTCAGTGGTTTGCTGCTGGCATTCGCCTCTGTATTTGCTGTATTCTGGCTGTGTCTCTCAGGAGCGATCTACATCCGGCTCCTGTCGGTCTGCACTTCTTTGCTTCATCCATCTTGTCTAATTGGGTGGCTGTATATGTATGGGCCACATGTGGGGCAGGCTCTGAATGGGTGTTCCTTCAGTCTCTGTTTTAATCTTTGCCTCTCCCTTCCCTGCCAAGGGTATTCTTTTTCCTCATTTAAAGAAGGAGTGAAGCATTCACATTTTGATCATCCGTCTTGAGTTTCGTTTGTTCTAGGGATCTAGGGTAATTCAAGCATTTGGGCTAATAGCCACTTATCAATGAGTGCATACCATGTATGTCTTTCTGTGATTGGGTTAGCTCACTCAGGATGATATTTTCCAGTTCCAACCATTTGCCTACGAATTTCATAAACTCGTTGTTTTTGATAGCTGAGTAATATTTCATCGTGTAGATGTACCACATTTTCTGTATCCATTCCTCTGTTGAAGGGCATCTGGGTTCTTTCCAGCTTCTGGCTATTATAAATAAGGCTGCGATGAACATAGTGGAGCACGTGTCTCTTTTATATGTTGAGGCATCTTTTGGGTATATGCCCAAGAGAGGTATAGCTGGATCCTCAGGCAGTTCAATGTCCAATTTCCTGAGGAACCTCCAGACTGATTTCGAGAATGGTTTTACCAGTCTGCAATCCCACCAACAATGGAGGAGTGTTCCTCTTTCTCCACATCCTCGCCAGCATCTGCTGTCACCTGAGTTTTTGATCTTAGCCATTCTCACTGGTGTGAGGTGAAATCTCAGGGTTGTTTTGATTTGCATTTCCCTTATGACTAAAGATGTTGAACATTTCTTTAGGTGTTTCTCAGCCATTCGGCATTCCTCAGCTGTGAATTCTTTGTTTAGCTCTGAACCCCATTTTTTAATAGGGTTATTTGTTTCCCTGCGTTCTAACTTCTTGAGTTCTTTGTATATTTTGGATATAAGGCCTCTATCTGTTGTAGAATTGGTAAAGATCTTTTCCCAATCTGTTGGTTGCCGTTTTGTCCTAACCACAGTGTCCTTTGCCTTACAGAAGCTTTGCAGTTTTATGAGATCCCATTTGTCGATTCTTGATCTTAGAGCATAAGCCATTGGTGTTTTGTTCAGGAAATTTTTTCCAGTGCCCATGTGTTCCAGATGCTTCCCTAGTTTTTCTTCTATTAGTTTGAGTGTGTCTGGTTTGATGTGGAGGTCCTTGATCCACTTGGACTTAAGCTTTGTACAGGGTGATAAGCATGGATCGATCTGCATTCTTCTACATGTTGCCCTCCAGTTGAACCAGCACCATTTGCTGAAAATGCTATCTTTTTTCCATTGGATGGTTTTGGCTCCTTTGTCAAAAATCAAGTGACCATAGGTGTGTGGGTTCATTTCTGGGTCTTCAATTCTATTCCATTGGTCTATCTGTCTGTCTCTGTACCAATACCATGCAGTTTTTATCACTATTGCTCTGTAATACTGCTTGAGTTCAGGGATAGTGATTCCCCCTGAAGTCCTTTTATTGTTGAGGATAGCTTTAGCTATCCTGGGTTTTTTGTTATTCCAGATGAATTTGCAAATTGTTCTGTCTAACTCTTTGAAGAATTGGATTGGTATTTTGATGGGGATTGCATTGAATCTGTAGATTGCTTTTGGTAAAATGGCCATTTTTACTAAATTAATTCTGCCAATCCATGAGCATGGGAGATCTTTCCATCTTCTGAGGTCTTCTTCAATTTCTTTCCTCAGTGTCTTGAAGTTCTTATTGTACAGATCTTTTACTTGCTTGGTTAAAGTCACACCGAGGTACTTTATATTATTTGGGTCTATTATGAAGGGTGTCGTTTCCCTAATTTCTTTCTCGGCTTGTTTCTCTTTTGTATAGAGGAAGGCAACTGATTTGAGTTAATTTTATACCCAGCCACTTTGCTGAAGTTGTTTATCAGCTTTAGTAGTTCTCTGGTGGAACTTTTGGGATCACTTAAATATACTATCATGTCATCTGCAAATAGTGATATTTTGACCTCTTCTTTTCCGATCTGTATCCCCTTGATCTCCTTTTGTTGTCTGATTGCTCTGGCTAGAACTTCAAGAACTATATTGAATAAGTAGGGAGAGAGTGGGCAGCCTTGTCTAGTCCCTGATTTTAGTGGGATTGCTTCAAGTTTCTCTCCATTTAGTTTAATGTTAGCAACTGGTTTGCTGTATATGGCTTTTACTATGTTTAGGTATGGGCCTTGAATTCCTATTCTTTCCAGGACTTTTATCATGAAGGGGTGTTGAATTTTGTCAAATGCTTTCTCAGCATCTAATGAAATGATCATGTGGTTTTGTTCTTTCAGTTTGTTTATATAATGGATCACGTTGATGGTTTTCCGTATATTAAACCATCCCTGCATGCCTGGGATGAAGCCTACTTGATCATGGTGGATGATTGTTTTGATGTGCTCTTGAATTCGGTTTGCCAGAATTTTATTGAGTATTTTTGCGTCGATATTCATAAGGGAAATTGGTCTGAAGTTCTCTTTCTTTGTTGTGTCTTTGTGTGGTTTAGGTATAAGAGTAATTGTGGCTTCGTAGAAGGAATTCGGTAGGGCTCCATCTGTTTCAATTTTGTGGAATAGTTTGGATAATATTGGTATGAGGTCTTCTATGAAGGTTTGATAGAATTCTGCACGAAACCCGTCTGGACCTGGGCTCTTTTTGGTTGGGAGATCTTTAATGACTGCTTCTATTTCCTTAGGAGTTATGGGGTTGTTTAACTGGTTTATCTGTTCCTGATTTAACTTCGGTACCTGGTATCTGTCTAGGAAATTGTCCATTTCCTGAAGATTTTCAAGTTTTGTTGAATATAGGTTTTTATAGTAAGATCTGATGATTTTTTGAATTTCCTCTGAATCTGTAGTTATGTCTCCCTTTTCATTTCTGATTTTGTTAATTTGGACGCACCCTCTGTGTCCTCTCGTTAGTCTAGCTAAGGGTTTATCTATCTTGTTGATTTTCTCAAAGAACCAACTTTTGGTTCTGTTGATTCTTTCTATGGTCCTTTTTGTTTCTACTTGGTTGATTTCAGCTCTGAGTTTGATTATTTCCTGCCTTCTACTCCTCCTGGGTGTATTTGCTTCTTTTTGTTCTAGAGCTTTTAGGTGTGCTGTCAAGCTGCTGACATATGCTCTTTCTTGTTTCTTTCTGCAGGCACTCAGCGCTATGAGTTTTCCTCTTAGCACAGCTTTCATTGTGTCCCATAAGTTTGGGTGTGTTGTATCTTCATTTTCATCAAATTCTAAAAAGTTTTTAATTTCTTTTTTTATTTCTTCCTTGACCAGGTTATCATTGAGTAGAGCATTGTTCAATTTCCACGTATATGTGGGCATTCTTCCTTGATTGTTATTGAAGACCAGTTTTAGGCCGTGGTGGTCCGATAGCACGCATGGGATTATTTCTATCTTTCTGTACCTGTTGAGGCCCGTTTTTTGACCAATTATATGGTCAATTTTGGAGAAAGTACCATGAGGAGCTGAGAAGAAGGTATATCCTTTTGCTTTAGGATAGAATGTTCTATAAATATCCGTTAAGTCCATTTGGCTCATGACTTCTCTTAGTCTGTCGACATCACTGTTTAATTTCTGTTTCCATGATCTGTCCATTGATGAGAGTGGTGTGTTGAAATCTCCCACTATTATTGTGTGAGGTGCAATGTGTGTGATTTGCTTCTTAATGACATAGTCTTTTTTTTTAAATACAGTCTTATAATTAAAGTATGTAAAAGTAATAGTACAGAAAAAATGAGAGGGTTAAAGGGAAATAAAGTATCATTAAGACTATCAAGTTTTCTGCAATTTTTTTATGGGCATGGGTGTTTTGCCTGTGGGGTGTGTGTGTGTGTGTGTGTGCTCGTGTGTGTGTGTGTGCGCAAGTGTGTGTGTGAACACGTGTGCACGTGTGTGCACACACATCTGGTGCCTATAAAGATCAGAAGACAGTTCAAATCCCTGGACCTGGAGTGATGGATAGTTGGGTCATGGAGAAGAACACGTGCTCTTAACTACTAAGCCATCTCTCCAGCTCCTCTTCCTTTTTTTTAAAGGGAGGAAGAATTTATTTTTGGCCCACAGTTAGAGAATACAGGCTATTGTGCCAGAAGACATGACATTGGGAATGAAAAGCACCTGGTCATATGTGTCCACACTCGGAAAGAAGAGAGAAAAGTCTGCAGCTTTGCTCTCAGTTTCCTATGTATACAGTCCAGGATGCAGACTTGGAATGGTGTCACATGTTCAAGGCAGTTCTTCCCTCTTTAGGTAAAGCTTCTTGGCAACAACCTCATTGTCACTCCTATACGTGGATACCCACAGCAATTCATTTCTTTTTTCCCACAGAAACTCTTAATCCTATAATGTTGATCATGAAATCAATTGCACATTCTTTTGAGGTGAAAATGCAAATGCAAAAATAGGTCAAAAGGAGATTTACCCCAAGGACAAAACAGTTCCACTTGAAAGTTATTTCAATATCCGGCGTGTGATTCAAGATTAAAAGATGGTTTGAGCAGGTTTCGAGATAGCACACTAATGTAGAACTAAGGGTTTTTTCTTCTTTCTAGTATCACAGGCTTAGAAACAAAAGGATTGCCAACAGATATGAACCAGTTGCTCCAATAGGAGACAGGATTTTCTGCAAATTTTCCCCTGAGGCTAGTTACAGTTCTTATCTGGCTCTATGGGGGCTACTTTCTATAAAATAGGCATTAGAGTCCCTGAGGAACATCAGGAGTCAAGACAGAAGGAACAAGAAGCATAGAAGCGAAAAACCACAACGTCCCGTGTCTGAAAGATTGGTTTACAAAGTGCATGCCAAAACAAGCATCCCAATATCAATTGAAAACAAAAGATGACTTTCATGGTTGTTTATCCTTTGTGTCTGTGAAAAAATTCTCCCCCTTGTTCTACACGAGGAGAGTTTGTACACGGTCTCATGCAACTGTAGAACGCTGCTTCCCCAGGGCACTGTTGGGGATTTCAGCCTCTCTCATCCATTACCTACCACTCAGCCAGCAGGGAGTGAGCATTACCTCTTCCGGCTGGAGAACTATTTTCCCACGGGTTTGTTGCGGATTTTGCTCACTGAAATGTTCAAAGACAAACTCTATCTTGATTTCTGGGGATCTATAGAAATGACATAAGAGAGGAAGAATGTGGACTAAGAGGACATTAGCACATGAACCCGTGCATCTGTCAGTCAGTTCGAGCAAGAGGAAAGAGTGATGAGCTGGGAGTGAAAAGACGAGTGAAGCTGCCGGATAGAACTTGGCTCTCAGGAATACTTTCTATCTGAAATAGTAACAAGGGCAGAAAAGCACATGCAGCTTAGAGGAGAAGATGAAGCAGATGACAATGGGATATTATTCTGACACATGCTTCTGGTGTGGCCCAACCTTCAGTACAGGGGCTACCTAGCGTAGTGCAGTTGCTCTGGTATTGAACAGATCTTGCTCAGCTATTTTTCGTTCTCTAAGTTACAAGGACAACCAGCATACTGACAGTTCCTGGCACCATGGTAACGGCTGTGTCTTTTCCCATCCACAATGGTTCTTTACTATTTCCTTTCCTCGGGCTATACGTATTCCTATACCAGCCCCCCACAGGCAGTGAGAGTCTAGATTCATAATCTATGTGCCAGTTGGTAGTTAGAGCCAGATATCTTGAACCTGATGGATTCTACTCGACAAAGCAGCAAGCATCAGTGAGGAATGGGAGACAGAGGGGACTCCGTGGAAAGAATACTGGACTGTGCTATGTGGGAGTGCAGACTGTGGGAGAGACAGGTATCCTAGTATCCCGCATCCTCAGCACCCTGAGGGATTAATTCTAACATGAGAGTCACAGTCAGCCCTAACAGATGCTGGTGAGGAGGTGGGGGAAAGGAATGTTCTCAGTGATCAGAGTCCTACCAAGGTGGACTTCCAGTCAATTCCTGGATCGTAAGGCGCCTCTTGCCATTTCGAGAAATGGGTATCATTCTTTCCAAGTACGAGGACTGCTTTCTGAATGCACGTGGCTATAAAGCAACACTATGGAGAAGAAGAAAGTCATCGGAATGGAAGGATAAGTGTGGCTTCCCCTGTGCCAGACTCTTTTTTTTTTTTTGGAGCTTGGGACCGAACCCAGGGTCTTGCGCTTGCTAGGCAAGCGCTCTACCACTGAGCTAAATCCCCCAGACTCTTTTGAGATGTTAGTTACAGATCTATGTGGTTCCGAGAATTGCAATGTGAACTACTGAGACATTCTAAGAAGACTTCTACTTCTACATCATGGGACATGAGAAAAACAAGAGTACTAATGAACTTTCTGGTGTGTTACTCACTGTGAAAATCTCTTGGTCATGATACCAGTGACAAAATCAGAGACCACATGAATCGGAAAGGCCTTTATAGTAATTCTATGGTTGTAAACAGGAGCTCAAATCAAGCACAAGGCCTTGGACATTGGACTGCACTCCTCTACCTTCCAACCCACTGAACACTTTCGGAAATTAACACGGGTATTTTGAATGAATGTTTTAGTCATTTGATGAGCTCCCCATATATGACCGTACCCAAAGTGAATTACTTACATATGGAAATTGTTTCCTCGTAAGAACAGCCGCTTCTTTACAAAGTGTACGCAGCTTGGTGGCCAATTAATTGCCAAGCCATTTTACTGTGGAGGGAGAAGGAAAGGGCTATCTGTGACTCACAGCATCTTGTCAGCACATTGCCATTAACCAGAGGCAGCAGTTGGAAGCCCAAAATGCCTAAGGCTATTCAGGAAAGTATTTAGGTCAGATAAAACAACACCACCTGTGGAAGCTGGTTCCTTGTATCAGCACCAGGCTTTAACAGGCTGAACTAATTGGACACCCCATCTACTCATCAAAAAAATGCAGAAATTAATACATGTAAATGGCATAAAACAAAAATGTAATCTGTAAAAACAAACAACTAATATTAACCCAGGCAGCCTTCTCTGGCTTTCTCTTACTGGTAAAATTGGACTCAGTCTTAACTTCCTACTGCCATGTGAGTCTTGGAGATGTGATCTGGAACATGCGTGGTAGACCAGAAGGACAGTGCAGTACACGGCACCACAGGTATTTGCTACTGTATTTTCTACTGTGACCTCAAATGCAGCCGTAGTAATCATGCTGTGGATTTTCTCAAAAGACAAATGAAAGGATGGAAGGCTAAGTCGTTTTCTTATTTGAGAAAGGGTAACATGCAAAGAATATCTGTTATTATTGAATAGGTCTCTCCAAACCTCATGCTGACTTTCACAACAGTAGTAGGAGAAGAAAGGAACTAGCTAGTCATACGTTGAACTTTATCTTGCTCTTTTAAATTGTGGAAGAGACATGCCATTCCTAACAAAAGATGTAAAAGCTGGCTTGGGGTAATGAGTACCAGAAGTCTATAATGGGCTTCCAGAAGCACAGTGGAGGTGTGGGACGAATGACTGACTATCATTAAACAAGCATTCAGTTGTTTCAATTACGTATGCAGAAGCCATTTCAAGTGTGCTGGTGACCAGGGAAAGCTCTCTTAAAAAAACTGACCTTTTATTTCAGTTGTGCTCTCAGCCTCCTGGTTCCTGTCAAACCAGCTAGATGTTACTCATAGCCAAGATGCCCATTCACCAGGCTCTGACATCCAAACGCATTTGTGAGTTACCAGAGCAATTTGATGATGCTTCTGGTTAGTTTCTCAGAGGTCTTTGGAGCAGCACATTTGCTAGACCTTGCATCCGATATATAAGAAGAAATATATTCATAGTTTTCAATTAGATGAATGTAAAAACAAATTTGATAGTATGGAGAAATAAATGAGCAAGGGCTTGGGGTTGAATGGCTTCCTACATTCCAGTTCCCTCTTCTGGATTTTTATAGATCTTATAATGAAAACTTTTTTTGAAACCCAAGACTTCTGATGTCTTTCAAAGCAGTTTTTTTGGGGGGAGGGGTGGTTAAATCTATAAAAGCCAAGAAATCATGTTTATTTTCTTAGCTACTTATTACTTCCATGACAAAAGTCCTAAGAAGTATGTTGATGTTTCTGAATGAGTAGTTATCACTAAGCTTTATGATGCTTAGTAACGCTGAAGAAAGGCTGTCTCTGATATCTTTCGAGAAAACTCTGGATTTCTTTTCTGCCTCCTATTTCATATCCTGGGTCTGGGAAAAAAAATAGAAAGCCTGGTTCAGGGCAATGTTCAACTGAATTGTGAAACAGAAGATAACGGTTTACATTCTGTAATAGTTTTCTTTCTCAGCAGAAGTAATAACTATGAAACATTGTCATGAAATAAACAATACTAAACTAAAACCAACAATCCCTGTGCCTATCGATAGGACATGCAAACTTTTGTCGTCTATAAATGCGGAAAAAGTGGTGTTCTCAGAACAGAAGGTGAGCCTACACACTTTTTGGATTTTAATTTGTAAAGTAGAAAAATGTGTTGCCATAAGTGGTTGCTCATTAAAATTGTTTTTCTTTACACTTTAGAAATAACCATGGGACATGTTTTTAAGGTTTGGAGCACTAAACGATAGGATTAAATAATCCAAAATGCAAGCCTGTTTGAGCTGTTTGTTTTGACAAGGGGGTTTTAACCGAAACCCAGGATGACTGACCTGGAACTCATTAGGGAGCCAAGGATGACCTTGAACTATCTTTAGTATCGTCAATGTTTGGATCATGACTGTGAGCTACCATTACTTAACAAGAGGGGACTAAAGAGATGGAGAGAGTAGGTTTTAGGAGGGGAAATGACTATTTTTACCAGGAGAAACTTTTATTCAGTGACAGTAACTGATAAATTAATTGAAATACCTTATCCGTCATGTGGTTTTGAATAACGCCATCACTGAAGGGATACTTTGTCTTTTATGCCTCAGACTCTGAGGGGACTTTTAACTTAGGATTTAGTTTGAAGCAAAAAAAAAAAAAAAAAAAAAAGGCACATCTGGCACTTTTCCAAAAATGGTCCATGGCCTGTTTGAGCAGCACAGGGATTGATTTTGATTCTTTAAGAGCTCTACGACGCTTTTTCAATAATACTGTCTTCTGCAGGCTTCTGCCATTTGACAATATAGTTGTTTTTATTTTCACAGCTTGCCCTTTCAGTCGCATTTAAAGGCAGAAGGTAGGCTTTATAAAATGCAAGCATTCTAAGGCTGGAGAGATTTTCGTAGGTCTTATTCCTGCCAGCCAATGATGATGAGAGATTTTGCACAAACAAAGACAATGTTTTGTTTGAGAAAGTAGAGCAGCTGAGCAGAGCGGTGGAACAGCTCTGTGAAAAATAGGCTGCGGGATGTGTGCATTTATCTCTGCATTAGTCGTTCTGGTCCAGATAAAGACTCTGGTGTTTATAGATGCTCAAATTTCACCTGAAGACCACATGTTCTCCTGGGTAGAACTTAGACTATCCAAATTTAAGAAAGTGGGGACTTGTTTGATGTGTGCCATTTGCTATAGCCTGCTATTTGGTGGTAGAGTGTAGCCCAAGTACTTGTTGTGAGTGATCTTTGAATTTAAGAAACTCAAAGAGGTCTTTACTTATTTATTTTATTTAGTTTTTTTTTTTCATTTTGAGACAGGGTTGCATTCCATAACTCGGACTGGCCTCAAACATGCTGGGATCCATCTGTCTCAGTTTCTTTAGGACTGAGAGAAAGTTACTCTTGTTTTTGATCAATGTCTGATATCTTTGTGTCTTAGTGAGGGTCTTATTGCTGTGAACAGACACTGTAACCAATGTAACTCTTATAAAGGACAACATTTAATTGGGGCTGGCTTACAGGTTCAGAGGTTCATTCCATCATCATCAAGGTGGGAACATGGCAGCATCCAGGCAGGCCTGGTGCAGGAGGAGCTGAGTTCTACATCTTCACCCAAAGGAAGCCAGGAACAAACTGAGCATCCTCAGGCAGCTAGGAGGAGGGTTTCCAAGCCCACCCCACAGGGACACACTTCCTCCAGCAAGGCCACACCTTCTAATAGTGCCACTCCCTGGGCCAAGCATATGCAAACCATTACACTTTGTAAAGGGTGCTTGTTTATAAAATTTAATATTTAATTTTCATATCAAATCAAGAGAGCTGACACTACTAGATGCTGTTCTATTTCATCTGTAAAAGCCAACAGGTTTTTAGTAGTGGTGAGTTTTGGTGCCTAAAGCATTTTACATAAGCATTTTTACCATTATGTCCCCATCTCCAACAAGAATATTTAAATTATTTTTCAAGACAGCCTCTCTGTCTTAGATTTAATTTGTAGTTGCAGGCATTTTTTTCCAGAGCAAGGGAAGACGTCACCTTATCCCCTCGCCTCCACTGCATTTGTCTGTACCTATAGTACCTGCCATCCCCTATTGTATATATTTATTTATACTGTTGGTGCACAACATAGTTGTTATCTCAAAGGAACTGAAGCAGTTTACTCTTAAGTCAAATACAAGTGACCATGACACGGGAACATGGATTTGTATGTCCTCAAATGACACATTCCTCCATGGAAAGTCATAAATTAGGGCATTTTTGAATCTGTGACAAGAACATCAATTACATGGGTTACCCAGCAAAGGGGAGGTAGGTCTGCTATGAGTCTCAGATGCTATTTAATGGTATATTAGCTTTGGATCAGTAGAAGTCTGTGGTCTGTTAAGTTCACATATTTGAAAATGTTTTATTTGACAGTCACAAGGATGCTAGACCAGACATAGAGGTGGGAAATAATGACTGTTAACTACAGAAAGCCCTAGATATCTGTAGTGAACGATATGTAGTTAACAATAAGGCTGTATATCTGTAACATTCCAACTCTCTACATCACAAAGTTGTAATTAATCAATTAACATTGTAGTATCTTGAACCTAATTGTCCACGCCATGACCCCATAACAATAGTTCCCAACATTTAATAATGATTTAAATAAAAAATAATGATTTTTGAGATTTAGAATTATAGGTAATTTTTAGTTTATTTACCATGCAACAATTGAGTTAAACTTACATTAGTATTTCAACATTCAAGGACTGGAAATTCAAGGCAGATATGGTGTTATATACCTGTAATTCTATTACTCAGGAGGCTAAGGCAGGAGGATTGCAAGTTCAAAGCCAGTCAGTATAGGTTACACAGTGAATTCTAGGCTAACTTGTGTTATATGATAAAAACCTCATTTAACAACACAGCCAAACACAGTGGAATTGGAATTTTTAATTTAACTGGTTTTCATTGTTTGTTTGTTTTTAATTTGCTAAATGTAGCAACCAACTTGCTTATTCTTTGGTCCAGTCTTAATTTCCACTTAAGTACTTTGAGCACTATATTTCATAAAAGTCCCACACGATGATTTTTATTTCCCTTCTTTAGCCCCCCCTTTCCATTTTTATTAAATTGGGTATTATTTACATTTCAAATGGTATTCCCTTACCCGGTTTCCTGTCCGTCAGCCCCCTAACCCCTCCCCCTCCCCTTCTATATGGGTGTTCCCTTCCCCATCCACCCTCCGTCACTGCCCCTCCCCCCAACAATCCCCTTCACTGGGGGTCCAACCTTGGCAGAACCAAGGGCTTCCCCTTCCACTGGTGCACCAAGGCTATTCACTGTTACCTATGCAGTCGGAGCCCAGGGTCAGTCCACGCATAGTCTTTGGGTAGTGGTTTAGTCCCAAGAACCTCTGGTTGTTGGCATTGTCGTAAAATCCCTTTTACAGCGAATAGCCTAACCTACTTTTCTAGATTGGAGACTAGATACAAAGAAAATAAACAAACATCATTCTTGTTTACTTTCTCAGTGGATTTGACTGACATGGTGTGGTGAGTCCCAGGAGCACTTCTGATGCAATGAACTCTGTAGTATACAGCAGAACCCAAATGCTGTTATTAAGAGCAGTGTGAGAGACAAGAACGAGTTCTCATCACAAAGGAGATTTATTTGCCCTAGAGGGACAAAGGATAGGGAATAAGAGACAAAGACAGAAGAGAGAGAATGAGAAACTTGCCCTTGGTGGACAAAGGACTTATTTTGGATAGAGACTGACATGGCCCGGAAGAAAAAAATGGCAGTTTATAAAGATATGTAGAGGAATTTCCCATAATTCTCTGATTGGCTAATAGAGACGACAAATAGCCAATCATTGGGCGAAAACGAAGAGGCAGGTTTTCTGGGCAAGACAGGAAGTGAAGGGGAGGAGGAGTTGGAGGACAGAGGCAGCGAGTTGGAAGGAAGATGGAGCAGAAGCCCATGACCTGGAGAAACTGCAAGTAGCAAGAGAATTTACAGCTGGGGAAGAAAGTGGTATAGAGGCATCTTTGCCCAATATAGGGATGCAGTTTAAAAAAAATATAACTCAGTTGCGTTTTCCTTGCTTGGACTTATTGGGGTTCGGCTTTTACAAGGCAAAAGCACCGAGTAAGATGAGGTGTTGAATTTTAATTGGGCATGTTAATTAGGAGAGCCAAAGGGGGATTTCTACTTCAATAGGCAGACCTTGGTAGTCAGCCTCAGGAGGAGGAAGTGACCAAATAAGGGAATAGATCTTGGGCGCTAGCTTGAGGAATGTAACCTAACAGGTTTTGTTGTTGTTTGTTTTTGTTTTGTTTTGTTTTGTTTTTTAGGAAGGTAGAGTGACAGGGATGAAGGGCAAAGCTGCCAGAGCCACTTGCTCAGGTGGGCTATTGTCTCTACAAACAGAATTAGAGAAAGTGGGTCCTATGGTTAAGCTCTGCTCAGGAGTGGAAGAGACCCTCTCCCTGGCTGCCTGCAGAAGGTAGTCTATCCTGGTTGCCTTTGGTTAAAGATGTATAACTCTCCACTACTCCAGCATCTTGTGTGCCTGGATACTGCTATGCTTCCAGGAATGATAATTGACTGAACCTCTGAAACTGTAAGCCAGCCCCAGTTAAATGTCCTTATATGAGTTGCCTGGGTCACGGTGCCTCTTCACAGCAATAAAACCTTTAAGACAACTGGGAAAAAACCAGGTGGGTTATAACTGTGTGGCTTAGGACCAAGAATTAGCTTTAGACCCTGAGTAAAATCATTGCAGACAGAGGTGAGAATAGCACATTTTGTTCAGGGCACTTACACATTATAAATAGCTTACTTCCTTTTCCTCTCTCCAGGGAATTTATTTAGTGCTGAAATCGATTTCACATGTTGACTCGGTTGATTTCTTTCTGTCCTTGGTTTATTTATTTATTTATTTTTTGGTTCTTTTTTTCCGGAGCTGGGGACCGAACCCAGGGCCTTGCGCTTCCTAGGTAAGTGCTCTACCACTGAGCTAAATCCCCAGCCCCTGTCCTTGGTTTATTTAAAACTTTCCCTCTCTGCCAGGGGAGATGGCTTGATTGGTAAAGAGATCAAAATTAGAATCTTCCTAAAGGCCAAGCAGGTTAACTTATGTCTGCGGCTGCAGGGTCGGGAGGCTTGTAGGGGACAACAGACAGCTGGTGCCCAGAGCTTAGTGGCCAAGGAGTCAGCCAACCAGGGTTCTGGGTTCAGTGAGAAACCCTATCTCAGGGGCAAATGGAGAGTTAGAGGAAGACACCGTACATTAATCTCTTGTCTCTACACATTAGAACACACACAGACACAGACAGACACACACATACACACACACACACACACACACACACACACACAGAGGGAGAGGGAGAGGGAGAGGGAGAGGGAGAGGGAGAGGGAGAGAGAGAGAGAGAGAGAGAGAGAGAGAGAGAGAGAGAGAGAGAGAGAGAGAGAGATCCTTTTTCTAAGTAGTTATAAGCCAGATATTTCCCATAGTAAACATAATGGCACTCAAAATTGTCTTAAATATTCAACCAATTTCAAGGTTTAGGTTATTGCCAAGCATAATGGCACACACCTAAAGTTCTAGTCCTTAGGAGGTACAGGCAGGAAGGTGAGTTCAAAGCCATCCTTATCTACATGAGAGTCTCAGACCAGTAAACAAACAAACACCTCATACACAGCAGCAGTGCGGTCTGAAGTTGTTCTGTGTAGAGATTAGCTCCGGTTAGAGGTTATGCAATCAGGAAGCAGTTCTTGCGTTTGACTTATAAGATGTTCAGTTCTATTACTTAACTGTGGAAAGGCAGCCTGCAGTGTGAAAAGGAAAGTATTCATGAAAATAAATAAACTTTGCCCTATGGCTGATAAAAATAATTCTGAATAACAATGCTACAGTTAATATAGTCATCACTGAATGCAAGGTTCGGATGTTCTGACTTTATCCAACTTGGAGAGTTCAGAGTAAGCAAATGTAATATTTCAATGTCATTTATGACAAAGGCAAGATTAGGCTATTTAAATAATATTTTAAGTTTTTTTATGACAAAGGTAAGATTAGACTATTTAAATAATATTTTAAGTTTTTTTTTACAGATTATAAGTTATGTAACTCAGAGACAATAATATTCTTGAAATGTAGCAATAGTGATTGACATTGGGAAACGTATTTTTCTGTTCATATGCTTAGTATGTAGATTCTGTTTGTATGTTATCCTTTTGAGTTTTTTATGGTTATGTATTATATTTCTAATTTTTTCAAATGCTTGTTAGTGGGTTGTATTATTCACCTCAACTTCTCTAACTGAAAATGTAATTTTGTGTTAAATTTAGAAGTTGAACTGTGTAAATTGCTCTTAACATTTTTATACATTCTAAAATCTGTCAGTGCCAATTATAGACTAAGGAGAAATTATTAAAAAGTGATATTGTGCATGTTATAAGAATATATGTGTGTGTGTGTGTGTGTGTGTGTGTGTGTGTGTGTGTGTGTAACCTTTTGGAATACTTCTTTAAAATTTAATATGCAAATATTAAATATCAAAATATCAATTAGTTTAGTTCTGGAATTAACTAAGCTTACAGTTGTTATTTTAGTGCCCAGAAATGCTTCACAGTGCAAATTGAGCATCTCCTCCTTAAACAATAAGGCCAAGGCCATTGCTGGGGAAAGGAGGCATGTCATGATGAAACCCATTATTTTTTATAACACACACACATATAGTCTTATATCATGCACAATATCACTTTTTAATAATTTCTCCTTAGTCTATAATTGGCACTGACAGATTTTAGAATGTATAAAGATGTTAAGAGCGATTTATACGTGAATTTGTGTAAATAGAGAAATTAAGGTCTAACTCAAAAGATAATATTTAAAAAAAATAGGCAAGAAAAGGAAAAAAAACCAATCAGATTAAAGACATGATAATTATGTATGCCACATGATCATGGAACAAAAATAATAATAACAAGTAATCATACTGCCCTTGCATTACAGGAGCTTTTGAGATGCCACAAAAACAGTTTGTGAATTAGGGACAGGTAGCATAACACTGACTTCCTGATTTGGGTTGTTATAAGGAAAGTGTCCTTATGCTTTTGAAAATATACAGTGAGATTATTTATTTAAGAGTAAAAGACATCATGTTGGGATTTTTTTTCTTAAAAAGTTTATAAAAATATGCATGTACATGCATACAACTATACATGTTGTATAATGCATACAAGATGAAATCCTGATGTTTAGAAAATGAAAATTATACAGAAATATTTATTTGATACTTGAAACCTTCTGGAATCATGTAATTAATTCAAAACAAAAAAATGTATGCACTGACTTTTTCTTGTACCTGTGAATGGTTAGTTTCCAAACTATACAATTAAATAAGTTTATTAACAATCTTGATGAACCAAAGCCTGAAGATTAAAAATCAGTGTTCATTAATTATATTTGCAGTAAGTTGCTGCTTCTTAATGCATAGTTTCCTCATGTTTGAAAAGAAACTAAACATAAAGTATATGAATATAAAACATTTGTGGTTCTCTAATTAATTTTATGATTATACTCAGTTTTAAAATCACAATTTTAAAGAATTTTTTGTCGAGCATTAATTGAAAATAACTAGACAACTATTAATTTATCAAAATTCTTAATTATAAATATAAGAATAATAGTTCTTAATTATAAATTGAACTTCTCCTGCCTATGTTCAAATTAATGTAGATGAAAACAGAAAAATATTTTCCATTGTATCTTCCAGGTACCCCAATGCTTCCAAAAAGTTTGAGGCTTGCAATTCAGGGTGGGAAGATTGCTTAATACTGTGGATTCTCTGGTTGATACCCTCCTAAACTGAATTTGAAATAGGCAGGCCAGTAAGAGAAACACACACACACACACACACACACACACACACACACACACACGCACGAAGGCACATAGACAGACATAGAGATACACTGACAGACACACACAGAAACACTGACAGACAGACACACAGAGAGACACATCCACAGACACACAAACACACATACACATACACACACACCCCACATTTAGACAGCACACATATAGAAACATAGGCAGACAGACAAACACACAGACACACACACAAGAATAAACACAGAAACACACATGTAGACACATAGACACTCACCACACATGTAAAAACATAGACAGACAGACACACAGACACACAAAGACATGAACATAGATATACAGCATACACAGACCACAGACAAACACAAGATAGACATACCCACATAGATACATAGACAGTTGCACACACACCACATAGACACACACACACACAAACAGACAAACACACATAGCCACACATACAAATACACACATGTGCAAAGACAGACAAACAGACACACATGCATACATACATGCATCCATACAAGTATACACACATGCATACATACATGCATACATACATGTATACACACATGCATACACAGACACACACACAGCTTTAATATTTTTATTATCCAGCTAATGATCTAGGAGGTTTCAGTTGGCAACTGTTAATAAAATTAACGAATTTAGTTGGATTTCTCATATTTCATATGGGATACTTCTGCAGAAAACAATGAATATATTTTTTAAGGTAAAAATAACTTACCAAATATGTAAAACCTAATGTGAAGATATCTTATTACTTTATTTATTTACATTCCCATGATTGCTGCCCTCTTGGTTCCCTTTTCCGAAGATCCTCATCCCATTCTTCCTCCCTTTTGCCTGAAACCTCAAGTCTCTCAAGGGTTAAGTGCATCATTTCCCACTAAAGCTTGACCAGACAGACCTCTGCTATGTTTGTGCCAGGGGCCTCGCACTGGCCTGTGTATGCTCCTGGTTGGTGATTCAGTCTCTAGGAGCTCCCTGGGGTCTAGATAAGTTGAGATTGCTGGTCTTCCTATGGGGTCTCTCTCCCCTTCAGCTTCTTCAATCCTCTCCCTAATTGAACTATTGGGGTCCCTGACTTCAGTTCAATGGTTGGGTGTAAGTATCTGCATATGTCTCAGTCAGCTGCTGGTAGGGCCTCTCAGAGGCAGCCATGCCAAGCTCCTGTCTATAAGGACACCACAGCATCAGTAATAGTGTCAGGCCTTGGAGCCTCCCCTTGACCTGGATCCCAATTTGGGCCTGTCACTGGACCGTCTTTCCCTCAGTCCATTTTTGTCCCTGCAGTTCTTTTAGACAGGAACAATTCTGAGTCAGAGTTTTTGACTGTGGGATGGCAACCCCATCCCTCCATTTGATGTCCTGTCTTTCTACTGGAGGTGGACTCTACAAGTTCCCTCTCCCTACTTTTGGGCATTTTATTTAAGGACTCCTTTAATTGAGTCCTGACAATCTCTCACCTCTCAGGTCTCTGATACATTCTAGAGAGTCCCCTTACCTCCTACCTCCTGAGGTTGCCTGTTTCCACTCATTCTGCTAGCCCTCAGGGTTTCTCTCATGACCCCCAACCCTCATAACTGATCCTGTTCTCCTTTTCCCCTCACCTTCCCCTCTCCCATGCAATACACTCCCTCCTGATGCCCCTTCTAAGTGGAATTGAAACATCCTCCCTTGAGTCTTTTTACTTGTTAGACTTCTTTACAGTTTGTGGGGTGTGTCCTAGGTATTCTGTAGTTTTTGGCTATTTGTACTAATCAGTGAGTACATACTATAGATGTCCTTTTGAGTCGGAATTACCTCACTCAGGGTGATATTTTCTAGTTCCATTCATTTGCCTGCAAATATCATGCTGTCCTCATTGTTAATAGCTGAATAGTATTCCATTGTGTAAATGAACCACATTTCCTGTATCCATTTTTCCATTGACAGACATCTGGGTTGTTCTAGCTTCTGGCTATAACAAATAAGGCTGCTAGGAACATGTTGAGCATGTGTCAATGAGGTATGGTGGGACAACTTTTGGGGATATGCTCAAGAGTGGTATAGATGGATCTTCAAGTAGAACTATTTCCAATTATCTGAGGAACTGCCAGATTGATTTCCAGAGTGACTGCACCAGTTTGCAATCCCACCAGGAATGGAGGAGTGTTCCTCTTTATCCATATGTGTTCACGCCAGCATGTGTTGCACTTAAGTTTTTGATCTTAGCCATTCTGATTAGTGTGAGGTAACTCTCAGGGTCATTTTGATTTGCATTTCTCTGATGTCTAAGGACTTTGAATATTTTCTTAAGTGCTTCTTGGCCATTTGAGATTCTTCTGTTGTATATTCTCTGTTTAGCTCTGTACTCCATTTTTAAATTGGGTTATTTGGATTTTTTGGAAGTTGACTTTTTGAGTTCTTTATATATTTTGGTTATTAGTTCTCGGTCAGATGTAGAGTTTCTGAAGATTTTTCCCCCAATCTGTAGATTGCCAGTTTGTCCAATTTACAGTGTCTTTTGCCTTTTAGAAACTTTTTAGCTTCAGGAGAGCCTGCTTATTGATTGTTGATCTTAGAGCCTGAGCTATTGGTGTTCAGGAATTTTCCCCCATACCAATGAGTTCAAGGCTCTTTCCTACTTTCTCTTCTATTAGATTCAGTGTATCTGTTTTTTTTCTTGATTTTTTTAATTGGATATTTTATTTATATAAATTTCAAATGTTATTCCCTTTCTGGTTTCCCCTCTGGAAACATTCCCCCTGCCCCTGCTTCTATAAGAGGGCTCCCCCATGCACCCATCCACTCCCTCTTGCCTCCCTGCCCTGAGAGTCCCCTACACTGGGGCATTGAGCCTTCACAGGACCAAGGGCCTCTCCTCCCATTTGTGCTCGACAAGGCTGTTCTCTGCTACATATGCAGCTGGAACCATGGGTTACTTCATATGTACTCTTTGGTTGGTAGTTTAGTCCCTGGGAACTCAGGGTTGTCTGGTTGGTTGATATTGTTGTTCTCCCTTTGGGGTTGCAAACCGCTTCAACTACTTCAGTCCTTTCTCTAACTCCTCCACTGAGGACCCCGTTCTCAGTTCAGTGGTTGGCTTCAAGCATCCACCTCTGTATTTGTCAGACTCTGGCAGAGCCTCTCAGGAGACAGCTATATCGGGTGCCTGTCAGCATGTACATCTTGGCATCGCAATAGTGTCTGGGTTTGGTGACTGGATGAATTCCCAGGTGTGGCAGTCTTTGGATAGCCTTTCCTTCAGTTTCTGCTCCAAGCTATGACTATGTATTTCCTCCTGTGAGTGAGTATTTTGTTTCCCCTTCTAAGAAGAACTGAAGCACCCACACTTTTGTCTTTCTTCTTCTTGAACTTCATCTCATCTGTAAATTGTATTTTGGGTATTCGAGTTTTGGGGCTAATATCCACTTATCAGGGGGTGCATACCATGTATTTTTTTCTGTGATTGGGTTCCCTCCCTCAGGATGATATTTTCTAGTTTCATCCATTTGCCTAAGAATTTCATGAAGTCATTGTTTTTAATAGCTGAGTAGTACTCCATTGTGTAAATATATCACATTTTCTGTCTACATTCCTCTGATGAAGGACATCTAGATTCTTTCCAGTTTCTGGCTATTTTAAATAAGGCTGATATGAACATAGTGGTGCATGTATCTTTGTTATATGTTGGAGCATCTTTTGGGTGTATGTCCAGGAGTGGTATAGCTGGGTCCCCAGGTAGTACTATGTCCAATTTTCTGAGGAACCAACCTCCTGACTGATTCCAGAGTGATTGTACCAACTTGCAATCCCACTAACAATGGAGCAGTGTTCCTCTTTCTCCACATCCTCACCAGCATCTGCTGTCACCTGAGTTTTTGATCTTAGCCATTCTGACTGGTGTGAAGTGGATTCTCAGACTTGTTTTGATTTGCATTTTCCTGATGACTAAGGATGTTGAACATTTCTTTAGGTGCTTCGTGGCCATTCATAGTCCTCAGTTGCGAATTTTTTGTTTAACTCTGTTCCCCATTTTTTAATATGGGTATTTGATTCTCTGAAGTCTAACTTCTTGAGTTCTTTGGATATATTGGACATTAGCCCTCTATCAGATTTATGATTGGTAAGGATTTTCTGGTTTTATGTTGTGATCCACTTGGACTTGAGCTTTATGCCGAATGATAAATGTGGATCTATTTTCATTCTCCTACATACAGACTACCAGTTAAACCAGCACCATTTATTGAAGAGCTTTATTTTTCCACTGTGTGTTTTGGCTTCTTTGTCAAAAATCAAGTGTCCATAGGTATGCGGGTTTATTTCTGGGTCTTTGATTCTATTCTGTTGATCAACCAGTTTGCGTCTATACCATGCAGTCTTTGTCACTATTTTTTTACTGTAGAACTTGAGGTTAGGGATGATGATTCCCCAGGAAGTCCTTTTATTGTTGAGAATTGTTTTGGAAATCCTAGGGTTTTTTTTTTATTTTTCTATATGTTGTTGAGAGTTGCTCTTTCCATGTCTGTTGGGGTTTTATAGGCTTCTTGTACATTTATGGCCATCCCTTTCTTTGGATTAGAAAAGTTTTCTTCTATGATTTTGTTGAAGATGTTTTCTGACCCTTTGAACTGGGATTCTTCACTCTCTTCTACTCCTATTATTCTTAGGTTTGATATTTTCATTGTGTCTTGAATTTCCTGGATATTTTGGGTTAGGAGCTTTTTACACTTTGTATTTTCTTTCTGATGTGTCAATATTTTCTATGGTATTTTTTATGCCTGAGATTCTCTCTTCTATTCTGTTGGTGATGCTTGCATCTGTAGCTCCTGATCTCTTTCCTAATTTGTCCATCTTCAGGGTTGTCTCATTTATGTTTTCTTTATTGTTTCTATTTCCATTTTTATTTCTTGGACCATTTTCTTCAATTACTTTACCTGCTTGATTGTATTTTACTATATTTCTTTAATGGATTTATTTGTTTCCTCTTTGAGGGCATCTATCTGTTTACCTGTATTTCTTTAATGGAGTTCTTTATATCCTTAAATGCCTCTATCATCATCATAAGATGGGATTTTAAGTCATTATCTTGCTTTTCATGTGTGTTGGGGTACCCAGGGCTTGATATAGTAGAAGAACTTGGTTCTCATCCTGTGAGATTGCACTGATTTCTGTTGATTATGATCCCACACTTGCCTTTGGACATCTGGCTATCTCTGGTGTTAACTGGCCTCCCTGGTTACTGTGGACCTCCTGGGAGGCATGAAGGCTGTAGGTGTGGGCAGGTATCTAGCTTCTGATCTGGCCTGGGTAGCATGGGAAGATATCTTTGCAAACACAAAGTGAATTATATAAATGAATGCAATATATTTAGATTATATGTTGTATATATAACTAACATATATATGTACATATATGTATAATATATATATATTTCTTAAAGGATTTGAATTGGAGGCTAGGAGTGTGGTTGCATGGAAGAGTGCTACCTCACTTTCATGAGTATTATGCTGGAACCCCTGATCTTACCCTAGAGAAGCTGGGAAACCCCATCTGCCCTCCTGCTCCCCACCCCCTGAGAAAACTCCCCTACTCTCTTGGAGAAAACTCTGGTCTAACATGTCATCAGTCCTTATCTCTGCTTTTCAGGTAACCCTTCCAAGACTGCTTGCCACGGGCTCAGTTTTGATCATGTTTGGACATAATCCTGGCTCCTAGCTGACAGTCATCACTCCTTGCCTAAACTGCCTTGCTTTAGCCTAGATTCATGGCCTCACTGACCCACTTGTGAGAACAGTGAACCCACCCGAGAGCTGCCTCCTAATAAACTTGCCTTTACTACTTTTAATCTGGTCTAATCTGGTCTATATCTATGTCACAAAGATAGAGAAATGACTATCAATGAGAATCTAGATTGGATCACCAACACCAAATTTTAAAAGTAGTATCTTCTTTAGAAACCAGAGCCTACTTGAGCCCACTTCACATCTTGACTAACCATCAGTTTCATCAATTCTTGAAATTTGGATAGGTATGAGGTATGATTTGATTTCATTTGTGAGTGGTATATTCCATGAGGAACTATTTCAGGAAATGAAATAGTATTTATTATTTATCTTTGTTAACAGGAGATTCTTGACACCGAAGAACAGCCCTGGGAGTGCTGGAATGAATCAAACTCTGTCATTTATCACACACACACACACACACACACACACACACACACACACACACACACACACACGAGAGAGAGAGAGAGAGAGAGAGAGAGAGAGAGAGAGAGGAATGACATGGTTCAGTGCAATAATCCAAATAGAGAAAGAAATGCCTCCTGATCTCACTGAGCCATGGACTATGAGAAAGTTGAGGTTGAACATGGGATAGTCAGTTGCCTCCAGGGACTGGGAGAAGAAGCATGCAGGAGGACTGGGAAAACATGGCCACCGACTTATAGTTCAGGTAGGAAATTAATTTCTGATAAGCTGCTGCACAGCAGAGTGAGTTCACATAACCAAAAGGGACTGTGTGTGTGTGTGTGTGTGTTATGTATAAACATGAGTGCATGCATGTGCCTGTGCATCCGGAGGCTATAGTGGTGTTGCTCAATTTCTCTTCACCTTATTCTTTGGGACAAGGTCTCTCCTAAACTTAGAACTCACTAATTTGATTGGGCTGACATTCCAGTGAGCTTCCTGGATTCTTCTATCTCTGCCACACTCTGGCTTTTCCATGGTTACAGCGATCTGAACTTAAATTCTCTTTCGTGTATAGTGAGCATCTCCCCAGCTGGTTGGTTTTATACATATACATATACATATACATATACATATACATATACATATACATATACATATACATATACATATACATATACATATATATGTGTGTGTGTATGTTTTTTAAAGAAAGTATTTTTAGTGTTTTTACCATAAATAATAAATATTTAAATAGATACATTTACATTGATTTAAACATTGTTCAATTTACATTTGTATTAAATGTTATATGGGGCTATATTAAATATGTACTTTGTATGGTATTTAAAAAGATGCTTAATTTCAAAAATAAGATGAGAATTAAAAAACTAATAAAAAATGAGAACAGTCCCAAGTTGATCTTTCTCAGATAGGTTTGGTAATTTCCTATTAGAAATCTATGGATTTCTACAGAGTACTTTATAAAGGCTTTCAGAAATTCTAACAGGAATAAGCCTAGTTAACATTGTTTAATCCAATGTTCCCCAGATTTATATAAGTTCAACACTTTCTGTTCCCTGAAATAAAACAAACATATGTCACATTCCATGAGTCATGATTTGGGAACACTCTTGAAATATATGATTTCCCCAAGTATGGTATCTAGGTCCTCTGTATTTCTATTGAGAATAGAATAAGACAATAGGGAAAATGAATTAACCTATTTAAAAAACCATGAAAGGTCTAAATGATAGTTTACAGAATAAAAGTATTTCTTAAAGTAAAATTAGAAGGATTAGGTTGTAGCTCAATGGTAGAGTTCTTGCCTGCTTGTCTGAGGACCTAGGTTTGATCCCAGCACTATCAAAATAATAATGATGATATAATAATAATAATAATAATAATAACAACAACAACAACAACAATAAAAACAGGGAAGAAAAGAGAGCTAGATCTCATTTTAAATAGAACAGAAAAATTATATTTATTTTTGTTATTGGACTTAGATTAAAATATTAGAACAGATTTCACCATGGATCTAAAGCTGGTCCCAGATTTGCAATGATCCCCCTCCATCAGCTCCCTGGGTCTTGGTACTACAGGCAGGTGTAGCCACTCTTGATAGAAGACAATTGTTTAAGTTAATAAAGAATGGATCAGTGACAAAAAACAGTAAATTTGGTGGAATACTAAGGCATGAGAAAATATATGATTAGTTTGGATTTAGTGAGATTGACGTCAGCTTTCAAGGGATCTGAAACTACAGCTGGCAGGCTTTCGGCATCCACATTTAGCTGCTGAGCGCCACGCTGAGCTCAGGGGCACAGGTGCTGCTTAGTCCACTGCAAATAAAGCAGCGCCTCACTGGATCTCTAGGCTTTCCTGGGAGTCAAGGGCCTCACACTCCAAGCCAAAGGGGATTTTGTAGTTAAGTGGGTTGTCTGTCCAGACATACTGTGCAGTCACTCAATCGCAAAGATTAATAAGCTGGGGGCAGAAAGGAGAGAGGACAGAACTGGAATGTGGAAATTTGTACGTATGGGAGGCACACAGCAAACGGGTAACACGAGAGAGCAGTTGGTGTGTTTCCAAGTCCCCGTGAGAAGACAGTGGGCTCAGAAGACGTTCGGGTTTGTGAGCTGAGTCATGGAGGTAGAAACCGGCAGCAGCTGACTATTGCCTGAGGATTGGACATTGAAGCTGCTGTTTTACCAGGAATCAACCATAAGCACTGTAGTAGGCTAGGTTTAGCTCAGTGGTTCTCAACATATGAGTTGCGAGTTCTGACCCTTGGTGACCTTTTGAAGGGAAATTTTCACCTCACAGGGAAAATTACACTACAGGTATTTATATTATGATTCGTAACAGCAGCAAAAGTACAGTTATGAAGTAGCAGTGAAAATAATTTTGTGGTTGAGGGTCACTGCACTGTGTTAAAGGGTTTCAGCATTAGCCAGGTTGAGAACCACTGGTTTATAGTCTGTGACATTTGGATCATTTGTATACTTTAAGTTTTAATTTTTCAAAGCCTATTCTTAATGATGGTTCTTTCAACACTTCAATTTCCCTTCTAGCCCACCACCCAGCAGAGGTAGTGGGAAAGAAAGGTTGTTATGATATGGGGGAAGTGGACCTGTTTAGGAATGGGTCTTTGAAGAAAATCCCATCTGTGTTGTCAGGAATTCAACAGTTGGGTTCACAGGTTAGCAGCAGCAGCAGCAGCTCAATCCACTCACAAGCGCTTCACGGACACCCAGTAGCCCAGTTCAGTAGAGTCAGCATAGCAGCGTCAGTGGTACAACCTAGCAGGAACAGCCAGGCCTCAGCCGAATGGACATGAGTCAGCAGGAGGAATTAGGACTAGCAGGGATGTCAGGAGAAGTTCTCTGCTGTGCCTCTCTCAGTGAAGATGTGAGACCAAGAGGTGTTGCAAAGCTAGCTCTACCAGAAAGCCCCTCTCACATTCCATCCAGACCTGTTTATATTCTTTCCAAACATCATCTGTCCTCCATGGATCTTGCCTCAGCATGAGTCTTACCTCCACACTCCAGTCTGTCTTAGCAAAACTCCACAAGAGTCAGTATCAGCTAACGTCTCTTTGCCCATCCGCCTGAGTCCAAGGAAGCAGCAAGAACCCTCAGAGTCTTTCAAGAAGTTTTTTGGTTCGTTTTTCTCTATGGAGTCACAACAAATGGACATCAACAACGCATGAGGGGTTGGCGATTTAGCTCAGTGCCTAGGAAGCGCAAGGCCCTGGGTTTGGTCCCCAGCTCTGAAAAAAAGAACCCCCCCCCCAAAAAAACAAACAAAGAAACAAACAAAAAACGCATGAAAGGCGGACCAATACATGCATGTTGTTAGCAAAGAATCAAACATCATCAAACGTCCTTTCACATACTTGCTTTAGAAAAACATCCTATTACCTGTGTCTGCTTCAGCAGAAGGTTTCTTCATGAGTCTGCCTTAGCAAAACATACCTGTGTCCACTTTAGCGAAATGCTACTTCCTGTGTCTGCTTCAGCAAAACGTTCCTTTATGTGTTAACCCCAGCAAAACACCATCCAACACAACTGATTTTCAAAAGAACCCTTACGTTTCCACTTCAGTACACAACTTGCTTTTTAAAGTACTTTTACAGGATTGTCACCATTAATGGTGACTATTGGTATTATTTGCTCACCACCAAATATTGTCTCTTTTCAAGTTTTCTGTCCCAAACAACTTTTGTTGTTGAGTCTCTGGATGGGCATTCATAAACCCATGTAAAATGTAGGTGATACTACCGAAAGACTATACATGGACTGACCCAGGGCTCCAACTGCATATGTAGCAGAGAATAGCCTTGTTGGGGCATCAGTGGAAGGGAAAGCCCTTGGTCTTGCCAAGGTTGGACCCCCAGTGCAGGGGAATATGGGGGAGCAGTAAGGGGGATGTATAGGGGGAATACCCATACAGAGGAGAGGGAGGGGAGGGAATTGGGGCTTATGGACAGGAAACTGGGAAGGGGAATAACCTTTGAAATGTAAGTAAAGAAATATATAATAAAAAATTTTAAAAAAAGAAAAAAATGTAGGTGATAAATGGAACAGCTAAATAAATGATGAAAATTTTTATTTATATGTTTATATTTTCTGTGAATGTATACCAGGCATGTGTGAGTGACTGCGGCCAGAAGAAGGGGTTGGATCCCTCTGGAACTGTAGTTACAGGACGTTATGAGCCACGTGCTGTGGGTGCTTGAAATCCAAACACAGGATTCTGGCAGAGCAGGAAACATTCCTAACTTCTTACCCATCTCTTCAGCTCTAGTAAAATACTTTTAGGAACTGTTTCCTACCTCTGTCCCTGTGACATTGTGAGCAGTGTTGTGTAGTTTTATACATTCATAGCTGCCACATGTTGGGCTCCCAACAGACTGTGAAATAAAATTTAGCATGAAGATACTGGCAAAAAGAGAACCTTTGGAACAATACCTGAGGCAGGGAGAGGAAGGATACAGACAGCACAAGCAGAACTGGTCCAGGTACAGCTGCAGGCTCACCTGTCTGTCTGCTGTGCTGTGGAGCAACAAGGATCTTTTAGAGTTGCCTCTGTGGCAAGATGGGTAGGCCTTCACACACAGGCATTTACTTACCACAAATGTAGGTTTCTAGAAGGTTCATGCTTTGCTAAAATGGTGCCTATGCATACGTAGATGGCATCTGGCTCATTGGGTGCGTTCAGGCCTTTCTTGATCACAGATCCAGGAAGCACAACACGGTGTCTTGGTAGATGCCCTCTGAAAATGCATCCTTTCTGTTTTATAGTATTTTAGAACTGTTTAGTAATGATAATGATAATGATAATAATAATAATAATAATAATAATAATAATAATAAATAATTCTGTGAATCATTGAGCAATTGGGAGAGTTCAGACAAACATTTTTATTTAGAAAAACCAAGGTTAATCTAGAAAATACTGAACTGAAATGGAGTTGATTTCTTAAAAGTCATAGTAGTAAAACATATACACACTGCTTTTACAATGAGCTAGTTTTATTTATCTCTGTTTGACATTTAGGAGTACTAAAATTCTTGGTGATTATGTTATGAAAAGCTTAGACCTCCTTAAAAGCACATCTCAGTGTCTAAAGGAATCCTGTCTACAACCAAGAGGGGGCAGCAGAGAGCCACAGTGCAGGAGTGATATATGTGACCAAGTCAGCTGATGTCTTTGACATTCAGATCAATGAATAGTTTCACTTGTTGGTGCTAAGTAGCAGATACTTTAAATTTAACAAGCACTGGATGAATCACTAATTGTTTATGGGCAGTGCTAGAGGAAAAAACAAACAAACCGACCAAACAATAAAACTAAATAGAATGAAAATGCGCAGGTTCCAGGTTCTGGGAAATCACTCACTGTGGAGTGCTGGGCTCTGGGTTCTGGGCTCACTATGGAGAGCGAGCCTTTAGGATACACAGTGACTCCTGACTCCTCGGTGCGCACATCAAGTAGTCAGGGAATGATGTGGGACAAGGGGGAGCTTTGGCAAACTTTGAATAGATCTACATTTTTTCCTATTAAGAGGATGATACTTGGGGTTGGGGATTTAGCTCAGTGGTAGAGCGCTTGCCTAGCGCTCCGTGGGGGTGGGGGGAGAGGATGATACTTTTTCCTATTAAGAGATACTTTCTTATAACCCTCATCTCCTCACGTTCCCCTCATCGTCCAGGTGCTTCCAATTATGTTCGTCTTCTATCTTTAGACCAGCCTCTCCAGGGAGTTACTTTGTGTTTACTACAATACAGATTGTTACAATTGGAATCAGGACCCACCTTCAGTTTTCTGTGGTCACATCTCTAATGACTCTGAAAACCCACCCCAGTCACTTGTTTGGAGTTCTTCGTTTTCCAAGACTTGGTGCAGCTTGTTAAGACGGTCTGCTTGGATTGTGAATATGTTCTTCTTGTCTTTATAAAGACTTAACTAAGTGAGTGACCTGCTAAGTCCGGCATTCCCATTCGCTGAGCACTCAGGCCTGGCTCGCTTTCTCTTTCTGTTGTATCTAGTTTTTTCTCATCCTGAAACCTTCCACCAGCCAGGACACCAGAAGCTTATGCATCTGCCTTGGGATCTGGTTTGTAGCCAAATCATTTCTTCTTCAGATTAAGATCTAGTGGGAGCTGGATGGGCTAGCCAACACTGAGAAAATGCCAAGAGATTAGAATTAAGACATTGCATATATAAAGACATGTTAAAGCAAATCCCCATCCACAATGAGATCAGCCAAGGCGCGACAAAAACAGGAACAGTGGAGAGGTGGCAAGGAGGTCCTTGTTTGCTATGTTCTTCACAGTCTTCCCAGGATAGCTAAAAGGTGTCATTAACAAGCTAGAGTGGCCCATTATCTGGTCAAAGCTACAGATAACCTCTTCCCTCCAAGGCGTGGAGTTGGTGCATGTGTCCTGCTCATGAATAATAGTCAGTTCTGTCTTAGACTATCAGAATACTTAAAGACAAAAATGTCTTAGGAAATATTTAATCTAGTCAAGCATTTTGTGTTTGTATTTTTTTTAAGTGAAGCTTTTAGTGCAACACAAAATATATGTTCTGAAGATCACACAAATAATTATAATTTCACGGTGCAAAATCCTAGCCACCAGCTCCATCAAAGCATAGAAACCATTCCTTATTCCAAACTTTCACTCCTGTTTGCTGTTGGGCACTCAATCTCATGAGTAACTGTTAGGCTAACCATACAAAGAGGTTTTGAAAAGATGCTTTTCTTTCCAATGTTATATGTTAGAAAATATTTACAGAGCAAATACTCCCTAAACACTCATGTGAGATAAATACTAGCAATTTTTAAATTTTATGAAAATATTTTTATTAATTTATTATTCACTTTACATCCCAACCACAGCCCCCTCCCTCCTCTCCTCTAATCTCACCCTTACAAATCTCTCTTCCCATTACATTTTCCTAAAAGAAGGGGAAGTCCCCCCTTGGGTACCACCCAACCCTGGGACAGCCAGTTGCAACAGGACTAAATGCACCCTCCCCCACTGAGGCTTAACTGGACTTCCTGGTCCAATGGCAGGCAACAGACCCAAAGACAGTCCCCACTCCAGTTATTAAGGGACTCACATGGGGACCAAGCTGTACATCTACAAATGTGTAGGGGACCTAGGTCCAGGCCCAGCATGCCCTTTAGTTGGTAGTTCAGCCTCTATGAACCCCCATGGACCCAGGTTAATTTTCATTCATTCGTTCATTCATTCATTCTTTTTACACTCCAGATTTTATTCCCTTCCCAATCCAGCTCGAGGTTCCCACACCCCCGCCCCCATCTCCACAAGGATGTCCCCACCACCCCACCCACCCCACCAAACCTCTAAACTTCCTGGGGCCTCCAGTCTCTTGAAGATTAGGTGCATCTTCTCTGACTGAACCCATACCTGGGAGTCCCCTGCTGTATATGTGTTGTAGGCCTCGTCTCAACTGGTGTATGCTGCCTGGTTGGTGATCCAGTGTCTGAGAGATCTCAGGGGTCCAGGTTAATTGAGGCTGCTGGTCCTCCTGCAGGGTTGTCTTCCCCCTAAGCTTCCTCCAGCGTTTCCCTAATTCAACCAGAAGGGTCAGCAGCTTCTATTCATTGGTTGGGTGCACATATCTGCATCTGACTCTCTCAGCTGTTTGTTGGGTCTTTTGGAGAACAGTCATGATAGGTCCCTTTTTGTGAACGCCCCATAGCCTCAGTAATGGTATCAGGTCTTGGGGCCTCCTCTTGAGCTGGAACCCACTTTGGGCCTGTCGCTGGACCTTCTTTTCCTCAGGCTCTTCTCCATTTCCATCTCTGCATTTCTTTCAGACAGGAAGAATTATTGGTCAGAGTTTGACTATGGGATAGAAACCCCATCCCTCACTTAATGCCCTGTCTTTGTGCTGGAGGTGGATTCAATAAGTTCCCTTTACCCACTGTAGGGCCTTTCATCTAGCCCCCCCCCCCACAGAGTCCTGAGAGTATCTCACTTCCCAGGGCTCTGGTACATTCTAGAGGGTCTTCCCAACCTCCTACCTTAACAGGTTGCCTCTTCCCATTCTTTCTGCTGGCCCCCAGGGCTTCAGTCCTTTTCCCTTACTTAATACCAGATCATGTTCCCCTCTTCCCCCACCCCCTTTTCCTCCCCTGTCTCTCTCTCCCTCCCCCCTTGTGGTTGCTTTCTTCTCCCTCCCAAGTGGAACTGAGGTGTCCTACTTGAGCCCTTCAGCTTGTTGATCTTTGGAGTTCTGTAGGCTGTATCTTGGGTATTCTGTACTTTTTTTTTTTCTAATATCCACTTATTAGTGAGAACATACCATTCATGTCCTTTTGGGTCTGAGTTACCTCACTCAGGATGATATTTTCTAGTTCTATCCATTTCCCTGCAAAACTCAGGATGTCCTCATTCTTAATAGCCTAATTAGTATTCCATTGTGCAAATGAACCACATTTTGTGTATCTATTCTTCTGTTGTGGAACATCTGGGCTGTTTCGAGCTTCTGGCTATCACAAATAAGGCTGCTATGAACATAGTGGAACATGTGCCCCTGTGGCATGGTGGGGCGTCTTTGGAGTATATTCCCAAGAGTGGTATGAGCCCAGGTTAATGGTAGATCTTCTGGTGGTGTTCTTGACTCTTCCAGCTCCCCTAATCCTTCCCCAAATTTCTACAAGACTCCCTGAGCTCTGCCAGGTATTTGGTTGTATCATTCTCCACCAGCTGCCGGATGAAGCCTCTCAGGAGACAGTTATGCTAAGTTCCTGTCTGCAAGCACAGCAAAGCATGACTAAAGTGTCAGGGGTTGGCTCTTTCCCATGGGATGGGTCTCAAGTTGGACCAGTCGTTGGTGGGCCTTTCCTTCAACCCCTGCTTCATCTTTATCCTTGAGCATCTTGTAGGCAGGACAAATATTGTTGTACTCTAAGAAAGCATCCTTTCCTCTTCTTCCTCCTCCTTCTCTTCTCCCCACCCCCTCCCCGTGTGTGCCTGTGTGTGTGTGTGTGTGTGTGTGTGTGTATAAAGGGAATTATTTTAGACCAAGAACTTGTGGCCTTTGTCTCAGCTACTCACTACTGCCTCAGTGTGGAAGCACTCATCAAAATGGATGAATGTCCCTGAGTCCTAATAAAACAGTAATATGCGAGTTGACATTATGGGCTAAGTAGGTGTTTCAGGCACTTTGCCTTCACAGCCTTGAAATTATAGCCGTACTCAGATTTTTCACACGGGAGCTCTGGTTGTTGAACTCACAGCCTTGCATTTGCAAGACGAGGACATCATTGAGCCACATATTCAGCTCATAAAATACAATACTTTAAAGTGCATTTATTATTATTATTATTATTATTATTATTATTATTATTATTATTATTATTGTATATGTGTGTGTGTGCCTGCAGAGGCCAGAGGTGCCACATTCTCTGCAGCTAGAGTTAAAAGTATTGGTGAGACGCCTGATAAAGATTCTCGGAACCAAACTCTGATCCTCTGTAATAGCAACAAGCACTACTAACCACTGAGTTATCTCCCCAACTACCCCAAATTCAATTGTAATGAATGCATTTATCCTTTTCTTCAGGGACTTTATAATATCAAAATGATATTTACTGGTCAGAACACTAAGCCCTTTTGTTGGTGGAGGTGGTATTTCAAGATAGGATTTCTCTGCGTAGCCCTAGTTATCCTGGAGCTCACAGTGTAGACTAGGGCTTTGAACTCACAGAAATCTATCAGCTTCTGCTTCCTGAGTTGGGGAGGACCATAGTGAAACAATGTCATCTGAACATTAACAGGACCGTTTCATTTGTGAACTCACAGCAACTGTTAATACTGGCACAAAACCCACTCAAGAACAAGCCAGCTGGCATTCCAGAATGAGGTGTTGAGGGACACTCATTTTTCTTTAAGAATGTGGTTTCTGTCAGGTAAGCGAATCTCTTGGGAATGATTTTAAGGGCAGCACAAATTTGATTCACACAAACAAAAACCAAAAACATAACAAACCAAAACAACAGACAAAACAAAGACAACTCAAAATTGGGACTAGATCTGGGAGGAGTTGGGAGGAGGCAAATATGATCAAAATACATTAGTATGTATGCCCATAGTCTCCAAAATGAAGAAAAATATCATATACTTTAAAAGAATTAAGACATTTCTAAGTGTAAGCATCATCACCATGATTTGAAGAAAGTTTTCTTGATGTCAGAACAGAATCAGGATATCAGTCAGACGTTTCATAAGAGGATTATTAGGCTAGGATCTATTAATCATCTCCTCTCTATTTATTTTTATTGGATACTTTGTGTATTTACATTTCAGATGTTATTCCCTTTCCCCCTTCTCTCGCTCCCTCTCCTCCTTCCCCCTGCTTCTATGAAGATTTCTGCTCCCACTCACTCACTCACTCCCACCTCAATACCCTGGCATTCCCCTATACTGGGGCATTGAGCTTTCACAGGACCAAGGGCTTCTCCTTCCATTGATGTACAACAAGGCCATCTTCTGCTATGTATGTGGCTGGAGCCATGGGTCCCTCCATGTGTCCACTTCCATTGGTGGTTTAGTCCCTGGGAGCTCTGGGAGTGTCTGGTTGGTTGATGTTGTTCTTCCTGTTGGGTTGCAAACCCCTTCAGCTCCTTCAGGCCATTCTCTAACTCCTCCATTGGGGTCTCCATGTTCAGCCTAGTCATTGGCTGTGATCAACTACCTCTGTATCAGTAAGGCTCTGGAAGAGCCTCTCAGGAGACATCTATATCAGGCTCCTGCCAGCAAGCACTTTATGGCATCAGCAATAGTGACTGGGTTTAGTGACTGCATATGGGATGGATCCCCAGGTGGGGCAGCCTCTGGGTGACCTTTCCTTTGGTCCCTGCTCCACTTTTTGTCCCCGTATTTCCTCCTGTGAGTATTTTGTTCCCCCCTTTAAGAAGGACTGATGCGTCCACATTGTGGTCTTCCTTTTTCTTTTTTTTTTTTTAAAGATTTATTTATTTTGTATATGAGTACACTGTAGCTGTCTTCAGACACACCAGAAAGGGACATCAGATCCCATTATGGATGGTTGTGAGCCACCATGTAGTTGCTGGGATTTGAACTCAGGACCTCTGGAAGAGCAGTCGGTGCTCTTAACCACTGAGCCATCTCTCCAGCCCGGTCTTCCTTTTTCTTGAGCTTCATATAGTCTGTGAATTGTTCCTTGGGTATTCTGAGCTTTTGGGCTAATATCCACTTATCAGTGAGTAAGTGAGTGCATCTGATAGAAGGCTAATATTTAATATATACAAAGAACTCAAATTATACACCAGAAAACCAAATAATCCTTTTAAAAAATGGGGTACCAAGGTAAACAAAGAATTGTCAACTGAGGAATATTGAATGACCGAGAAGCACCTAAAAAAATGTTCAACATCCTTAGTCACCAGGGAAATGCAAATCAAAACAACCATGAGATTCCACCTCCCACCAGTCAGAATGGCTAAGATCAAAAACTCAGTTAACAGCAGATGCTCGTGAGGATATGAAGAAAGAGGAACACTCCTCCATTGTTGGTAGGATTGCAAGCTGGTACAACCACTCTAGGAATCTGTCTGGAGGTTCCTCAGAAAAATGGACATAGTGCTACCTGAGGACCCAGCTATACCACTCCTGAGCATATACCCAAAAGAAGCACCAACATATAACAAGGATACATGTGCTACTATGTTCTAGCAGCCTTATTTATTCTGATTATTTCCAGAAGCTGGAAATAATCCAGATGTCCTTCAACAGAGGAATGGATACAGAAAAATGTGGTACATTTACACAATGTAGTACTACTCAGCTATTAAAAACAATGACTACATGAAATTCTTAGGCAAATGGATGGAACTGGAAAATATCATCCTGAGTGAGGTAACCCCATCACAAAAGAACACACATAGCATGTACCCACTAATAAGTGGATATAAATCACCTCTTAGTACTCGGTATGCTAGATTTCAGAATGGTGATACCATGATCTATTAAGCTATTGTTTTCATTGGCCACCTTAAAAATTGGAAAAAAATCAGTGGGACAATTGTGTTATTAAGGCATTGTTTTACTTCAAAAACATGTATGATGCTCGTATTTAATTGTTTTTCATTTTGTTTTATGTGGGCGGGTATTTTGCCTCTACCCTGTATGTAGTCTGTGCGCCATGCACCTGAAGTACCCTCAAGCCAGAGGGGGGCGTAAGAGCCCCGGGATGGTAGATAGTTGGTTTGTGGACCATCATGTGGGTAGCAGGAAACAAACCTAGGTCCTCTAGAAAAGTAACCAGTGCTTCTAACCCATATTTCATCTCTCTAGCCACAAAATGTGTAGACTTTAATTATCAGGTATAATGGGCAACTAGCTGTAGCAAATCCAAGAGAATATTTCCATTAACAGGAATCCTAATACTTTAATTATGAACCTCTCTGATTGTATTTAACTTCTTTGGTATGGAAAATGACAAGGAAAATAAAACCTATTCTTATAGCTCATGATCATCAACAAAGTTGATAAAAAACACACAAGCCCCTGAACCTTACTTAGGGGCAAGTTTTGTTGAGTTAGAACACTACTAGTTCCTGAAGATATCTGCTGGGAAAATACTTTAGACTGCATCAACTGCCTTTTCAAGAAAATGCTGTGACTTGAAGGAAGATTTGCCAGAACTGGCACTATAGGACATAAAAATAATGCTAAAGAGGGCTGGAGAGATAGCTCAGTGGTTAAGAGCACTGACTGCTCTTCCAGAGGTCCTGAGTTCAATTCCCAGGAACCGCATGGTGGCTCACAACCATCTGTGATGAGATCTGATGCCCTCTTCCGGTGTGTCTGAAGACAGCTACAGTGTACTTATGTACTTAATGTATATTATGTATACATAATAAATAATACATAAATAAATCTTTAAAATAAACAATGCTAAAGATACTATAATAAGATATACAACATTGACAAGTGGCATCAGACAACTTTCAAAGCAGTAATAAGGATCTGATGAAATATAGGAAGGACTGGAGCATGTATGGAGTTAGGATTTTTTGCTTACACAATATCTGATTGACCTTCCTACTTACTAAAACAACCTTGATTTGTGGTTGTCGGTGGTAGGATGCCAATTTGTTTGCTTAAAGAAATCAGAAATTGGTTGTGGACAACCATTAGATGGGGTTTATAAGCGTCTCTGGTTCCTCCTGCCATGGCATTGCCTTTTCTTTCTTTTCTTTTTTCTTTTAAATTTATTCTTCTCTCATACATTACATCCTGACTGTAGTTTATTCTTCCTCTCCTCCTTCCATTTTGCCTAGATCTCCCCCCTTTTTCCTACCCTCAGAAAAGAGCAGGCCTTCCACAGACATCAACCAAATATAGACTCACAAGCTACGTTAAGATGAAATACATATTGTCACATCAAAGCTGGATGAGGCAACTCAGCAAGGTCCCAAAGGCAGGTACAAGACTCAGAGACAGCTCCTGCTCCCATTGTTAGGCTACTCAGCTATAACATATATATATATAGAGAACCTAGGTCAGACCTATACAGACTCCCTGATCTCCGTGAGCCCACTTGAATTCCAGCAAGTTAATTCTGCGGGCTATGTTCTAATGGTGTCCTTGATCCCTCTGGCTCCTCTAAGTCTTCCTCCCCGTCCTCCTCAGGACTCTGAAAGCTCTGCCTAATGTTTGGCTGTGGAACTCTGAATTTGCTTCCATTAGGTGCTGGATGAAGTTTTTCTGGTCTTTTCGATGACGATTATGCTAGACTCTGGTCCCAGCCCATCCTGCAGGCATGACAAACTGTAGGTCAGAGGTCTTGTAACGGGGTTGATGTCCCAATCCCTCCACTGGAGGCCTTGCCTGGTTAGAAAGGGTGGCCCGTTCAGGCTCCATGTTCCCCATGACTAGAAGTTTTCACTAGTGTTGCCCTTGTAGATTCTCATGGCTGCTTTTGTTTCTTCTTTCTGCCGGAATCACACTTCAAAGGGAAAAAAGATGGCTGCAATCATCGAGCTGAGAATAACAGACCAGATGGCAGGTTGAGAAAAGAGAAGGTACTGAGGGACTGCCAGGTTGGATCTGGGCCATAACACATAGATGATTAAATGGAAAAATAAACTTATGTGTGATGGATCTGTACTTGTTGGTGATATTACATGCCTCTGAAAGCAATCTCAAACAGATGTGATTTTTTTTCCTGTATGAGCAAAATACCTATATTTCAAAGAGCATTTTCGGTTGACATCTAACCCCTGCCCCAGCATAGAGGTAGCCATTTTGTTCCATGCCTTCCAGTCATTGACACAGCATCAGGGTATTCATCCAATAAACCATTCTGATCCGATTGAGACTAGTGTTTGTGTGGTTTGTGGGGTGATTCATAGATCTCAACATTTTCTTTTTCAAGTCTCTCTTTCCTATTAAAACAATTACAATATTATTAATTAGGAACTTACTTGTTACAAAATATTGTAACAAGTGGATATTTTGTAAATCAAATCAGTATTGAAGATATTACAAATTATTATGTATTGAAATGCACAAAAACAAATGTTTTCAAATACAAAGAAAATTTAATATTATTATGGGCAGGATCAGATGATAATAAAGTAGGGCTATGCAAGCTATATGTTAAAACATTTACGTTAATAAACTTATACAAGCTTTTGTAGTCTATGAGTACATATTTTATATTTTATTTTCTTTTAAATGTCAAAATTAGTGTAGAACTTGGCTATACAATAGCAACAGATTTAAAAACAACATCATAAATAACGCTGACAGTAATTTAGGAGTGGATAAATTACATTTCATAGAGTCACTCAGGGTCTGAACTCGTTCCTGCACAAGAGAGAGGCTAGAAGACAGTTCTGAGATCTGAGCATATTGGAAAATAGAGCTTGCCTGCTAGAACTTGCATGGCAAGTTCCCTGTCACAAACACAAAGCTTTCTGAATAAGCCACCAGCTTCAGGAGAGTCCGATGAAAGGTGAACTTTCTATTCAAAAGCGGTGCAGCTGGCATCCTGGGTGGTAAAGGGATTAATAGCAGAGGGGAGACAAAGTCAACAAAGATCACCCTGGTTCCTCTGGGCAGAACTGAGGGATCTTGGCCATGGGTGGAAATGTCCCAGGACTAGGTGGCTTCTTACCTTAAGGCTTTTTTCTCTTAAGAGAAGTCGTCCAATTAGTAGTAAATATGCAATGACACAATGTGTCAATTAGAACAAATTGAAGCAAATTAGAAATTAAAATTAGGCAAATTACTATAAAAAGCTGTCAACTCCTTCCTATTTTAAAAGATGTTTTATTGTATTTTATTATATTTCTCTCTCTCTCTCTCTCTCTCTCTCACACACACACACACACACACACACACACAGAGAGAGAGAGAGAGAGAGAGAGAGAGAGAGAGAGAGAGAGAGAGAGAGAGAGAGCGAGAGCGCTGAGCAAGCCAGGGGAAGTAAGCCAGTAAGCAGCATTCCTCTATGGCTTCTCCATCCACCCCTGCCTTCAAGTTCTGACCCTGTGTGAGTTCCTGTCCTGACTTCCTTTGGTGATGAAACAATGTGGAAGTGTAAGCTGAATAATCCCTTTCCTTTGGAACTTGCTTTTTGGTCATGATGTTTGTTCAGGAAGAGAAACCCTGACTAAGATACCTGCTTAATTCTTCATGTTAGAATGTCTGCACTTAAACACAAGCTATGCAGACCAGCCTAAAGAGGGTGCCTATATAACAATATTGACTCTGGTGTAATAAGATGTGGAAAATGTGAGTCTTTAATTTTTAAAACTGATTTTAGTGAACAAAATATTAAAATGCTAATAAAGTTAGTACATTTAATATCAAATATGTCTTAAACTGGAACCAAGGTAGTCCAAGGGTCAAAAAGAATCAGACAGCGCCTCTTCTGGAAGAGCTGAGAGCAGGAGAGCTGTGGCCCCTGATTAGAGCTTTGCATCTGTCGTTACATAGTGTATACACAGGTCAGCTTCAGTTTAGTGGACAACATGGCTAAATCCATCAAATAGATCTGTCTGTTTCTGAGACCAGGAAACTCGCTGCTTGAACTTTTCTGGAAGTCTTTTCCTCACAGGTTTGGAAATGTGTTGGAGAAAAACAAGGATAATTTAATTCCAACAGACCTGTTTTGACAGGACTGTAATTGATTTGAAACGCATGGGAATCATGCTAACTTAACAGAAGCCCCATAAGTCTGTGGAAAATTTAAAAGTAAGAATAAATAAGATCTTTTATAAGATCTCAATGGTGAGAATTTAGGAAGCTTCCATGATTTACGTAATGTTTTATAGACTGGCAGTGGTTGAACTCTGGACCCCAGAGCATATTAAAGCATTCTAAGTCTCTTAGCAAATATAGAATTGCATCCTTCAGCTTTCAAAGTGGTCATCTGATGCCAGAATGGAAAGCACACAGTGAGTGGGAGTGAAGAGAACATCAAATATTTATGGCACCCATCATTTCACTTGACGTGACAGTACAGCGTTGAGATATATAGGCCACAATGCAGACTCTGCTTCAACTGAAGGGTGGCAGAATGAATGCTGGAACCACGTGAGTTTAGTGCCCACTCACATTCTCTGTTTTAAGTTGTGAGGAGATAACTATGGCAGGAAGCAATGACGACATTTGTAGGAAAACAAAATATCTATGATTTAAATCATCCGGACTATATTCAAAGTACAATCAACTCTATTAGCATTTGGAGAATTACGAGAGCAAAAAAACACATAGACACATTTTGATTGTACTTTGAATTCATTTACATGGAAAATTTAAGAAGTTTCTTTAAAGGAAAAGAGGACCTTGGTCACCTATACATACACATGTAGATAATTGCAATTCAGTATTTTGTTTCTTAAGATAAGTTGTTTTGTTTGTTTCTTTGTTTGTAGATGTGCTGGAACTAGCTCCATAGTCCAGGCTGGCCTGGAACTCACAGAGAACTGACTTCCTGCCTCCTCCTTCAGAGTGCTGTCCTTCTGAATAGCTGTCCTTCTGAATAGCTGTCCTTCTGAATAGCACCATCCATTAGCATTGATGTGACATATCAGTGATTCAGCTCTCTGTAGTAAGGCTACTAAAGGGTGCCTCACTTCAATTTTGAAGACTAAATCAAAAGACAATGGTGAAAACTTTTACATGGATGTCTTACGCATTCATACCACACACATGGCACTTACATAGAATGTCCTCTAGTGTATTTACCATGTGCTTCTCTCTTTGGACCATAGTATGAACTCTGCAGGGTTAAGAGTCGAGTCTTGTTCCAATTTTAGCCCAGTGCCTAGCATTGAGCCAGGACTTGATTAATAAGGGTCAACATGAAATCAACATTCTAAAAGAATATACTCATTCATTACTGTAAAAGCTAATTTTATTTTTGAAAAAATAATTAATGTACAGGTAGATTTAACAGAGCGAAATGGTATGTAAGCAAACACAAACTTTTCTAGCACAGTCTTCTCCAGCCTTCTCCTTGAGGAGACAAATCATTTGACACCTCTACAGATGTCTTCCTTACATACCACTGTATTTATAAGTAATAGGGATCTGTAGTGGTTTTATATTTTATTATTTCATTTTAGATAGCATGTGTTGACTCCTTAATGTTATGGTTAAGGATTTAGCTTTTCAAAAGATCAGTCTCCTTTGCTTTCTTTTCTTATTATCCAGAACAAAGATGTTTAAAATGTTTTGTTAAATCTAAATTTGTTGTTACGATGAAGATAAAACTAACATAGATGAACATCTTTGAAATTTACTAAAACTTGAATTTTTCATCTTTTTTGACATTAGTAGTAGACTTATTTTTCCATTAGAAGGTTAAGTTACCACTTAAATGTTCTGCTAATTTTTCATGTGCTTTCCAACAACCTTTGGCACTACCTCCCCAGAGGTTAAAAGCCATTCCTCCTGGCTTTAATGATGTCAGGTCATCCATATGGAGATGCCAATTTTGTTTATTTGCATGGCCTGGTTTTTATAGCCACTGTAGAGGACTTCTCTAGGAACTTACATTCCTTAGACAATCAGTGCTTCAGAGAAAAAGTAGAGGTTTCAGCAGCTTCCCAAAGCTAGACTTGTTATCCACATCCCACGCCCCCAACCCCACAGTGTACACTGCTTTAAAAGATTAGTAATGCTGTGAAGCAAGGAGGAGAGAAAGTTTATTCTGTGTGCTCACATTTAGAGAGGAATAAATGGGCCCAGTGACCCAAGACCATTTCTAAGTGTTTAGAGCCAAAGAGGCATGCATAATTAAGCAGTTCTGGTCAAGGCCTGATCTGGTCGATTATTGTCTAGCTTTCTACTGTTATCATTTCCCAGAGTCCATCAGTCTGGTTCTTGGACTCCTCCCTACCAGAGATAATTTTCCTCCCCTGGGGAGGGAATCTCTCCCTGGAGGTCTGTTCCAGGAATCCAAGTGCACATCTGGGAAAATGACTTATCTTTGTGTTCTCATCTCTAAGGGAATGCACAGAAGTAAGTGGGCAATCCTTCTCCTTACAGGACTGATGTGCCTAGATTCACCGGAAAGCTAGTACCCAACAAAAGAGACACAGAATGAAGGCAACACCTTGCTTTTGTTAGCTCATGTGCCCAAATAAGGAGTGGATGGTTTTCAGCAAAAACAGCCTCAAGGAGCCTGCTTCATTACTATGCTGGCAATTTTGATATTCTTTTAATATGAACATCTTGATTCTTTATTCATTTTCAGTTTTTATTTTTATTGTTTTTGGAGAATATCCTTTATTTCTTGAGAATGGGTGCATAAGAAATATGGCCATTGAGAATTTACTCATCACTAAATGTTTTTATTTGATCACAGCATTAGTAAATTGGGCATCCATTAAACCTGGTATTTCTATATTCTCTTGAGTCCATATAGCTTATCACTAGCTTATACCAACTTTATCCTTTTTTAAAATAATCCCAGAGCTTTTGTTTTGTTTGTATTTTTGTTCATTAAGAGAGGGCCTCACTTTGTAACTAAGACTAACTTAAACTTGTACTCATTCTGCTCCAACCTCCAGAGTTTGGGGGATTATAGGTATGGATATAGTGACACACTTGAGCAGCAAGTAATTCTTTAAGTTCAAAGAACCTTTTCATGTTCAAATCTCTGTGCTTCTCTATTAACCAGTGTAATTCACTGAAGGTCCTCAGGATTCTGGGTGTTTCCCACAGGGTAACAGCATCCTGACCATATTCTTCTTCCCCTTGGGTTACCTATGCATGCAATCCATGCTCATTCTGACTGTCCTGAAATATCCTGCCCATCCCTAAACAGTCATTATGTCTGAGAGTATGATTTACTTGTGTTTTCAGAATTTATACAGTAGGTTGATGCCTGGGCTTTAAAACTCTCTGGCTTCCTTCCTCTAGAAATACTTAACTTCATTAGTTTGGTTCACAATCTTTAAAGATTTCTCAAGTGTTGTTTCTGAAGCTATCTATGACCCTTTTTTCTTGTGACAGATTTTTTTTTAAATCTCTTTAGGGCACATGCAGCCCATAGGTCTGTGTCCCTGCGTTTATGGTGAGTGCTTTATTCTCTATTACAAGAAGTAGCTCATTGTTCATTTGTACCACCTATAGCTCATTACACTTCTGTGAAATGCATAAATACGTCTAATTTTAAGGAATTGCATTTATATTTACTACTATAGAGAAATGACTGGTAGCTATAGGGTAAGGTACCTGTTAAATAAAAATTGTTAATGACCCAATGACTCCCACTTGGCAGAAGACCTTATTTCCATTGCTGTCATCACAGTTCCGGCTGCATGAGCCTGGCATTTCAGAGCAGCTGTCAGACCAGCTTGAGCTTAAAGCTCTTCACAATGCATCCGAATGGACCAGAGCGGCACCAATGGTTTGAATTTAGGGAAAAATCCATCCTCGACCTCCAGTCATCTAGTAAACATTTTCACGTTTAGGTCTACAGGCATAACTCTACAGGCATAATGCAGAATCTGTGAATTAAAAAAACTAAGAATTGTTTTATAGAATCCTAAAACTTCCAGTTAAAAAACTCCATGCTACCGAGTCAGAATTTGCTTGAGTGAGAATTTATCCAGCATAAGAGGACCAATATCAATTGCTGTGGCTAAAAACTACTCGTTGTTTGTTTGTATATTTTTATGAGAGCACCCTGTTAGCCATCAATCGTACAACATTGATAGAAAAATAATCCCAAACAAGAATTAAAGAGACCTGAATTTTCCTGATTCTGTCTCATTCACAAGTTTTGAATTTTTGACATGGAATTGTAGACATTTAAAGGTGTTAATTGTGTTCCTGTTTTGTTTGGGGATCATGCATATAAAATGTTACAAAAGTTTTAGAGCACAGAGATTATCCTTAGAACAGTTCACAAAATCGATGAATGTGTTTATTTACCATAGAGTGCTCGGAATGCTTACATCTGAATAGAACTTTTGCTCACACTTAAAAAGAGTTCAGACAGTGTTTTTCTTAAATTTAAATTTATTTTTTACTTACTCACTTCACATCCCACTCACTGCCCCCCTCCCGATCACCCCTTCCACAATTCTTCCTCCATTATCCCCATTTCTTTTCTAAGAGGGTGGGGCCCCCTTGGGTATCTCCCTTACCCTGGCACCTTTACCCTGTGAGGCTAGGCAGTCCTCTACCACTGAGACCAGACAAGACAGCCAAGCTATCAGAACATATCCCATGGACAGGCAACAGCTTTGGGGATACCACAGTTCAGGAGCCACATGAAATCCAAGCTGCCCATCTGCTATATATGTGACAGAGGCCTAGGTTCAGCCCATGTATGTTCTGTGGTTGGTGGTTCAGTCTCTGAGAACCCTAAGGGTCCAGGTTAGTTGATTCTGTTGGTCTTCCTATGGCGTTCCTACCCACTTTGGGGCCCACAATCCTTCCTCCTATTCTTCCAGAAGAGTCACCAAGCTCCATCCACTGTTTGGCTGTGGGTGTCTGCATCTGCCTGAGTCAGCTGCTGGGTGGAGCCTCTCAGAGGACAGCCATATTAGGCTTCTGTCTGCATAACATCTGTAAGTTGGCAGTAACAATTCTTTTCCTTTTATAGTGGGACAGAGTGAGCCATATGGGGTTACAGATTAAAGGCTCACAGGTAATACATTGGAAGGAAGAATTTCAAGAGAACCCTGTGCCTATTGTATTGAGACAAGTACATAATTTTAACAGAGTAAACTATAAAAAGATTAACATTTAAGTTAAGTGGCCAATCATTTCCTTTTATTATAGAGAGATTTGTGCATGGCTCAAACAACAAAAGAAAAATCAATGAATTAAACACCAAGTACCATTCTCAACGTTCCGTAAGCAAATCATTGCAAAAAAAATTCTATTATTGATAACAATTGCTCAAACAGTATTTTGTCATTCTAAATTTCCTCCTGAAGTTCTCAAAAAAAATCCATAGTAAATTCCAAGGGACTAAACAGGAAGTTTGACCAAAGAGCTTGGTCAAACCAGAGAGGGATAAACCCACCCATTCATTTATGCATCACACATGTATTATGGCTGACCATCTACAGGTGGGGAGTACCTACAGTCCCATTTAGAGGGGTAAGAAGGCCTGATAGGTGGTACTTGGGCTGAGTCTTGAGACTAAGAAGAACAAAAGAACCCTCTTGCTAAGGGACCAATATATGGGAAGACCAGAAGTTGAAAAAAACACATTGGTATAATGGGAGAAAAGATTGCATGAAGCAGTATTTGAAGAAACCTCTTACTTGGAAGTTATTTGCTATTCATCTTGAAGGCAAGAGAAGGCCATTTAAAATTGTACATTGTCTTGGGAATTGTTGAGGAAATGCAGAGTTTAGACTGAGAGTAGAAGAGATACAGAGTACTAAAAGTAAGGAAGAAAGATCAGGGGCAAAAATCTGCATGTGCACTCTGCCTTTGATGTGGGAAGATAATTTTATATAATTCTGTGCCTGTGTACTCTGCAGCCCCCCCTTTCCCTTTCTTCTTCTTTTTTAAAGTGGTTATTAGGAGGACCTGTGGCCTTTGGCTCCTTTCTTACCATAGGGTTCTGCTTTCTTTCAGAGCGTATTTGGATGACTGGTTTAAAGATCCTGTTCATTCTCTCTTAGCTGTTCTTTATTAGTGTTGATACTTCTGAAGAGACTGGACTTATAACATTGAAGGGGAAATGTAGAGGTGTATATAATAACTTAGGGTGTCAGATGTTAGTTTGGGGCGTGCTATCTTCATAACAGTTTCAGATGCAGTCGTCTGCAACATGTCATCATACCACTTTGCAGCAGAAGCACATGGTACTGCATCTATCCTGCTCTAGTGCTAACAAAATCTTACAGAACCTTGGGGACTGCTTCGGGTGTTTGGAGACAGCCTACATCTCAATTTGGTGTACTATTTCAACTCATTCACCAAATTCTGCCTTCCAGTTGTGAGAATGACCAGGAGAATGAAAATCTCTGCATAAAGCTGTTCCAGAACCAGGTTCTTAGGGGTGAGCATATCTGAGGGTGCCTGAAGTGTGAGGGTCTGACAAGAGTCCTGTGTGTATCCTTTGCCAGATTCCTAAGAGAGAGTCTAGCACAGAACTTTGATGATTTCCCAGCCAGTAAAGATTTTACATTTGCAAAACCGCTTTGGTTTTGCTACTGCAAAAGCTACATTTGTGGCCATTATCTATTAATCTGTCAGACTATAGGCGATGCCTATTAGGAACCATTCTTGGCACTTAGCCAAAATGTTGTACTAGCATTCCTGCATCAGCTGGAAGCAGCCTACTATACACGGTTGTGATTAAGCAGGACCTAATGACACAAGTTAATCTATGAGCCAGTGTCACAGATGTTCATGGTCCATACTTCTGCCTCTGCTCATTCCATCTCAGCCAGAATCTACTGGCATCATGTGGAACTCACTGTGATGGGCAGATTAGAAAGAACAGAATTTTGAGTCTGGCTCATGGGAGATTCAGCATGGTTATTCTGGCACCATTTAAAAGAACAATATTGTATGTTTCCAACTTGACTCAAGAATACTTTGTTCATGGATAGCCTAAAGGACAATGGTGAGGGGAATCCTTAGAGCAAGGCACCAGGTAGGGTGGTTTTTTTTCCTGCCAGTAAGGAAATACAGCTGAAGTTATGGATCTCCTATGATCCACATATGGTGTTTAATGTTTGATAGAGAGTCCAGGAGTATTGAGAACATCTGGTGAAAATTAGTCAAGACAGTCTGAAGAAGTAGATGGATAAATGCCTCCTCTACAAAGTATGAAAATATTGTGACTGATATGAATTCTCCTTGAAGAATGATATCAACAAAACAGGATTCTAATAGTCGAGTGAAGTTTTGATCATTTCCAGCCACTGCTATCCCAGCCAAGCGAACATGAATGACAAGTTATGAGAAAAGGAGCAGAAGATATGTATGGGCTTGACAGAACAAAGTTGGTTGTGAATGTTGAATGTCCAACCTGCCACCAGACAGGGTTTGAGCAGGTGTATGGTGCCATACCCTGGCAAGTCTCCAAGAGTTAGATGCAGGAGAGGTAATTCTTTGGATCCTTTATATCATGGATGGGTTGGAGCTTTGTTTCCTCTGGAATAGATTTATCTCTGGATGTGGGCATGACTTCCCTATCTCCACTGCTGCTGCCAAAACCATTGTCCATGATTGTTTTGAGTCCAGGCCATCCTCCATGCAGAGTGCTTTATTCAACATTAAAGGATTCTACCAACGCTTAGTAGAATCCTCTGGCCATGAAAATTATCAATACAAATGATGTGTGGCAGTAGCTCATGTCCTTAGAGCACACTGGTCTCAGCATGTGACATATCACCCTGAAGCAGATGACTTGACTATGGAATGACATTTAGAAAGCACAGCTATGGTTCCAACTGTGAAGTCATATTATTGGAGACTAGAGTTACATCATCTAGGATCAGGTAAATTATGTCAATTGGAGACTAACATGTGGTACTGTCTTTCCTAGAGTTATGATTCAGTTGATTGAAATAGGCATAGATATTGACACTCTTGCTTCTCATTTCTTGGTCACTGGTTTGTAGGTTTTAGATTCCCCCACCCCATCAAGCATAATTTTCATGAAGGAACACAGTAATAATTTGACTGGACAGGTTGTCAAGACTGGCACTTGGCCAGTATGGACTCCTCATGTGCCTGACTAGAATCAATGTATGGTGTCATTACCATCCACATGTCACAGAATTTAATAAAAACGAATAAAAACAAAACAAAATTAAGAAACCCTGTAGGGGAGTAAAAGGGCATGAGACTTGGAAACGTTTATTCCTCTTAGGGGACCATGTCATGCCAAGTCCTTGCTCAGAGTCCTGGAACAGACATGACTGGCACGGCAAGGAAATGAAGAAAGGACTGACAAAGACACACACGGAAAAGCTTGGGTTGTTCGGACTGGAATCTCAGAGCAACTGCAGTTCTCTGGAAACTCAGCATGCTTATTATATGCAATTGAACAGAAAGGTAGGATTATTTCATACAGATAAACCAGGAGGCAGTGCTTATGGTGCACAGCTGGACCAAGGACATAGACTTAACTGATCTCGGTGGGAGCAATGTCTGGAGGGGAGCAGTCTTCAAGTCATAAATATCTGGATGGGGAGAAAACCATAACGAACACTTTTGGCATTCACACATGAACTAGAAGAAGTTGTCCTCATTCCATCTGGGACTGAGGCTAGGGTCATTGACTTGGTCATGCCTATGTTAACAACACACATTCACTCAGGAAAACTGTACTCTGGGATTCCTCTGTTCCCTACAACTAGTAAGTTGCTTCCTGAGAACAAAGGGAATACAGAATGGCTTGTAGAAGAAATGGTTATGAATGCCATCTCCAGCCATATGGTTAAAAATGCCATATGGGAAAACTGAACAGGAATCACTTCAGCTGCCGAGTCTCAAACATTTCCACCTTTGTTTGGCATAGCTTTTCTTGAGTCTACAATAAAGCATCTATTTCCTTTTTGTTTTGCCTTCCTGCTGTCCTATCTTCCTGAGATCTTCTCTGAGGGCTGAAGCTTAGGGGTTAGCCTTCATTCCAAGGCTAACAAAAAGGGAGTGTAACTCTGCTCAAGAGGAACTCATCCTGAGATGGTATCTTGAATGTGTCCTCTTCTCAGGAGAGGGACAGTATGTTTTCCAGTTGCACAAGAGAGTGCTGCATGATGGTAAGCAGATATGTTCTTCCTTTTCTGTCTTTTTATATGCAGCTAAATTAAAGGTCTGTTTCAGCCTGCCTTGTCTCAGCATGGTTAAGCTAAGAACTACCACAGGACCTCAGATCGTCTCCCTTGTAAGACTGAAATTTAGAATTGACCCGGAAGAGAATGACTTGGGAGGCACAAAGATTACAACAATAGCCTTAACTTCTGGAAGTCTTTGCAGCAAGTTAAAAAGGCAGAGAAATGGAACTGTCCTTTCAACTGGTGACCTGAACAATTAAAAGCAGCCTGGGTTCAAGCTTACTGTAAGTCCCAGAAGGTATAGTAGCTTCTATGGACCTCCCACAGTTCCCCTGGGCATAGGCTCTCATTTCAGTGGCTTGAGGTGCTCTTCTTCTCAGATTTCCCTGTAAGCCTTAAACATTCATCTTGGCTGTCTGACACAGAGTCTCACACTGCAGCCAGCCCAGGCAGGCTTTGAACTGATGGCAGTCCTCCTCTCTCAGTCTTCCCAGGACTGGAGTTAAAGGCATGGGTCACAATGAGCAGCTGCAGACCTGTTGACTTTAGACTGTTGCCCCACTCCGGCATTTCAGGAGGACTCACTGCTATTCTCCTTCTCTCTCCTAAGGACTGTCCATCGCTAAGCTCCTTCCTCTGATGGTAAGATCTGCTTACTATGCTCACTCTCTTGGCTGGTAATGGCCACAGTGCCTTTCCTTAACATGACTAGAGCAAATGTGCTCTTCATTTTCTTGTAAATTTCTGTAAAACTATGATGAGGTACGTGACTAAGTAAATTTTGAGGAAGCAAAGAGTTTACCCATGAATGTTTTCATTTTCCAAGAAACAATGAAGTAAAACAGGAAGACGTAGAAATGAAAGTTTTTACCTGCGTGTTGAGGTCCATGTCTGTCATCACCACATGACTAGTGATATCAGTGGCTTACTTTTAGTACAAGTCTGGTTTGTTGATGGATCTTGGGTCAAGTATTCACATACTAAACAGTAATTGAAGTCTACATGTAACAGGTAAGGCAAGACTATGACCCAAAAAACAAGGCAGCCTGCCCAGCCCTCAGAAAAATCCATGAAAAATAAAGGAGAGTTCTGTTATTAGGATTCTTGTTTTTTTTTTAACTAAATCTCCAATATAATATTTGGTTTTCCACAGAACACATCATTTTTAAAATTAATAAATCACTGTTTATCTTCATAATGTAATATTCTTATATAACATACCATAATTATTTCATACATAACAAAAATAATTACTATCATCTCCTCTCTAAAACATACAAATATTTGCTTTGTATTCTATATGTCTCTGTGTGTCTATAGGCCACAGTCTGGTTTGTTTTTGCATTTCTTTCTATCAATTTAGGGCATAGCTGCATATGACCCAGCAATGTATATCTAAGAGGGTAACTTTGTTTAACCATGTGCAATGAACAGAGTAGACAAACATGGAGTCAACAGAACCAAATATGACTTCAACAGAATTCTCACCTGGAACTAGAGAGGAAGAGAAAACCAACCAACAAAAATTCCACTGGTCTGGGATGACATTTCCCACTCTTCTCAGTCAGCTGGTCTAAATCACAGGGGATTTACTTGAGTGAGGTCTTACAGCCCCATTGGATACTAATAGTGGGAAGGTCCCCTATTTAGTGGTTGTTAATCTATATTTTGCTGGCAAACTTTGGTATTACTGCCAACAATTGTTTTGTCAGGATTGAAGTTCCTCAGGACTGGAAAAAGCCTTCCTAAAGCCTTCAGTGGCTGCCAGTTAATTTGTGTTTGCTTAATGTCTTGGATTAATAACTGGAACCTCAGGATCACAGTGAGTCATCTTCTCAAGAGAGCCTGTGTTTTCTGTTTCTTAGACTTAGGCCTCAAAACTCCAGGCTGTATTTGGGCTCTTAGCTTACAGGTTTATAGCAAAACAGAGCGGTTGCTTGGAATTGGGAGTGATAATTAATCTTCCCGAATCTCCAGGTGGTTATGACAGAATGTTCTTTTCACTGTTTTTTAATGAAGGCAATTAGATCAAGCTTTTGTCAACTTAACCCTTAGCATCCTGATTTCCTCAGCTAAGAATCACCACTCAAGTTGCCTGAGAAGGGCTTGGGGAAATCTCACCAATTCACCTAGATCCAATTCTTATCTATGTCTGGCTTCACTGGATTTCTATTCACTTGCTTGTCTTGGGTAGAGAATTTGTTTTCTCTGGGTTGCAAACCCCATGGCTGTGTGAATCTCATTTATTTTGGGTTTGCTAAATATAGACTTATAAGGCGGCATGTGTATTTTGTTTCCTTTTAAGCAGGCAAACAAGATTTGCATAAGATATTGAAGTGATCTGACCTTTTTTCTACCCTGATATCACACGGGCTGAGGGCAAAGTATGACAGTTAGTGGTGTAGCCCTCTACTTTCCTACTGGATAGCCAGTGGGCAGCTTTGTAGCTGGTACAGAGAAATGCTTACTTCCCTGCAACCTTGTTTCAATTTGAACAACCTGATCCTTTTAGGTTTGTCAGTAATAAATGCCTTCCATTAGCTAAGTTGTTTTTAGGTAGAAAATGAAAATAAGAAGGTACTGTTTGATTAACAAGCCTGAAAAGGCAAGGGTAAAATTAGCCAGGGATGTAGTCATATCAGAATACCTAAGTATTCTATTTATTATAAGTTTTATTTAATAATATTGTTTGTAGGTGAGCCAGAGGGTGACTTTCTGGGGTGGGTTCTCTTCTTTCATAGGGTCCCAAAGATCAAACTCAGGTCATATTAGGCTGGAACAGCAGGTGTGACACTGGACTGTCTTGTCAGTCCCTATCTAGGTACAACGCTAACCATGCTCTCTCTCAGAAACCTGCCTCTCTATATTGCTTTCCTCTGAGACCTTTCCTTTGCTCTTTGGTAGGAATTTCTTTATGGACTGTCAATCCAAGAAGCAACTTCAGGCCTTTGATATTGTTTCCACATTCTCATGTATTCCAGACTGGTCTTGAACTCATTTTGTAGCTGAACTTTGAACTTTTAGTCCTTCTGCTTCTGTCTCCCAAGTGCTGACACTCAGGGATAAGCCTGATTCCTGGTTTTATGAGGGAACCTTACATTCAGGGCTTCATCAGTGATAGGCAAGCACTCTTATGAAGTGAGCTGCATTCCCCAGCCCACTACAGTTTCCATCAGCTGTGACTTAATAAGCCCACTTTGAGAAACCTTATGTAATGGTTTGGATATACTTTGCCCTCCAAAGGTACAGGTCCCTAGGGTGCTGCCCAGAATGATAAAATCTTAAGAGGGTTTGTAAGGCTCAAAGTGAGCCTTAATTACTGGGAGACTCCCCAAGTGAGACACGATGCAAATGCAAGATGTTTATTTTTCCGGCCCTTCGGGGTCGACCCTCAATCAGCCACTCATGGTGGGTGACTAGAAGGTGATTGGAATGGCTATACTTTTTAGAGATACAGGTTACATCAGCAAGGTTACAGTCTACACTTATTGGCTAAGCATACTGACCTTTGAATCTCTTGGCTAGCAAGCCTATGACATGCATTCGGACTCTTGTCTGTAGTTAGGTGAGTATCAGTCAGTATATTCTGTGGTTTTTCAAGAATGTTCCTGCTCCTCGGGAGAACTGTGGGTGGAGAATGGAATTTGGCCTAGCCTTGACCTGAGGTGGTGGGTGTAAAGCTGGCGAGAGCCCTTAGCGTCCTTCAGGTTGATGCAGAAGGAGGTCTGTCATTGGCTTCATCATGCTCAGGTGAGACTGATAACATTCTTGGGGGTCTGTGGCTACTCTTTGTGGGATTCAAAATATTACAAAGAGAAAGAGCTGGGTCTCGAATATCTCTGGCATTCCCATTCACGATCTCTGTTTGTACATTCTGTATCACTCTGTCAATTGTTATCTATGCTGTGTCGACTTAGACCTCTCCACAGCCCCAGAAAACAACTGTCCAATGCGCTTTAGTCTCCAAAACGCTTCACTAAATGAGCATACACACATTTCATTACAACAACAGAACACAGTCTAGACTTCATCTTGAGGTTTGGTCCCTCACTAGGTATTGTAATGCTAAATTCTGTACCCAAATGTCTAGGACTATGTGTGGATTCTCATGATTACAAGCTTTTGTTGTGCAAACTTTGTTCCTTGATTTAAAACTATTGGTTAAATACAATTGGCTATATCCTATTACTGGAGGTATTACCCACCCAATTAGGTGGGTTTTAAGTTACCTGTTTGGGGGTAGAGAAGGGAGGGGAGAGGAGACCACGAAAAAGGGAAGAGGAACCTGCCTTGAGGGGAAATGGAGCATGAGCACATGGCTAGGAGAAACAAGTATTTGGGATATACTGCTGGGAAGGTAGCCAGGTCAGGAGTTAGAAAAGTAGACTCGGAGTTACCCCCAGTCACTGTCAAGGCCAAATAAAACAACCATAGTCTGGCTCTCATTTATTTGTAAACTAGTTGGGGATAAGTTTAAATTAGTTGTACTGTGATCACTGTTCTTCAATTTCCCTACAAGTATCCTAGGCTGACTTTGATTGCCTAAACCTGGGTCACGTGCCTAGCGAGGTACAGATCACTCTGAATTGTTTCTTTCCTAGACAAGCATGTACCTATCACCTGCCCTTGAAAATGAGAATGACGAGATACAAAGAACTTCTCTAATTTTAAAAAGGGTGATGAAAACAAACACAATAGATATTGAATACTGTCGTTGTGACAGGAAACTAATATTCTTTCTAAGTGCTTTTAGTATGCTTGAAATACGTTCTTATGAGAAGATAACCTAAGTAAAATAAAGAAAATTAACTGAATATTTGTTTTAAGGAAACTCATGTAATAGCTAAATAAAAATAGCTTTACAAACACAAAGGTCACAAATTAAAAGTCATGCCAGAATTAACATGAAAATATGGAGTTTTGAATGTTAAAAGTTTCAAATTAGGAAATTACCATAAATATCAAGACTATGATATTCTTAGAAATAAATGTCACATAAATCATTACAAAAATCCATAATATTAAAAAAAAACAAGACTGCACAAACACACAGTTCTTAAAGAGAAAATAAAAATGGTTATGAGACATAATAAATGTATTGATAAACTTTAGTGAACTTTAATGTAGTCAAAAGCATCTCTAAAAATGGTCAAAATTTAACATTTAGTCACTCTAAATGCTGGTTAGGCTGCAACAAGACATGATTATTAAATGTGTTCACAGTGTTTTAGAAAGCAGGTCTTCTTTGACTTGATGATGTGCTCTCTTGACCTCTTCCGTACAGGTCAAATTAGAATTTCATTCTTCCAGTCAGAGAAAGTCTGGAGCTTAGGCTGGAGAGATGCTCAGTGTGTAAGGCCACTGTCTGCTCTCCCAGAGAATCTTCATTCAGTTCTCTACACCCACACGATGACTCACAGCCAACTGTAACTCCAGTTTCAAGACATCCATCCCCTTCTTCTCACCACCCAGCACATCGGGGACACACATACATGGTACCCAGATGTACATGCATTTAAAGCTTCCATATACTAAAAAAGAAAAATAAATAAGTTCTGAAAGCAAAGTTAGGGCATCTGACAAACTTTTTCTTAAACACCTACTCTTCTTCCTCCAGCCACATTGAGCTACATTTTATTCTCACTGAACCTATTTACTCTGCAGAATTTGGGTAATAGCAATGTAAAGATTGAATTTAAGTATATAATTAACAACTTCTGTAGGGTGAGGTATTCAGTTACCCACCATTTCACCACTGTGATGCTTTTTGTAACTATGTTTAATCTACAAAATTTAGAGCTAGTGCATAGGAGTTATAGGAAAAGGTTACGGCACTGTTTTCAGTGGACGCATTACATAGCAGGAAAAGATATTTTCTAAAATTGTTATAACAAATAACATAACAGAGTGTGGTAGTGCGCACTTTTAATACACCACTCAGGAGGCAGAGACAGGTGGATCTCTGGTCTACACATAAGAGTTCCAGGACGGCCAAGGTTCTGTTACACAGAGAAACCCTGTCTGAAAACAAAACAAAACAAAACAAAACAAAAAAAATCAAACCAATCAATCAACCAAACAAACAAACAAAACCCTGAACCAACCAACCAACCAACAACAACAACAATAACAAAACCCCAAAGAAACAAAGAACATAAAATAATGTTAAATGGAGACCATTGTTCAGGATATAAGTTGTAGACAAATTATGACCCTACATTTAGGATTTATATAGAAAATAATAGACTGAAAGATGACACTAGTGTTTTGGGTTTGTGTGTGTGTGTGTATGTGTGTGTGTGTGTGTGTGTGTGTGTGTGTGTGTGTGTGCATAGGTATACATGTATATGCAGGTTTGTGTGATATGTGATGGCAGAGAGCACTGCCAACTATCTTTCTCTACTACTGTGATTCTTACTCATCTCTAATTTTTGGAGATGGGATCTTTTGCTTAATATAGAGCTCCACGATTTGGAAAGACTAGCTGAACAACAAGCTCCCCAGGTTCTCCTGTCTCTACCTTCTTAACCAGAGGCACGTGCACCATGACCAGCACTGTGAGTGCTGAGATACCAAAACTCAGGTCTTTAGGCTTGCACATGGCACTCTCCCACCTGATCCCTCCCCCGGCCAGTGTTTTGTTCCTATAGAGTTATGGTTATCCTGCTTTTGGAGTATCCGAAATTAGATTGGGCTAATCGCTATTTTATATTTTACCTGTAGCGATGTAACTAAGTATTCTAAAGCTTTGAAAATGTGTTTTCCTTGTCTTTGAAAAACGAGTGTTCCAAGCAAACACGCTTAAATTCAAGGATGGAAATGATTGGTCTGAACTTTCCTCTTCCCATTAAAGAGGCTTAAATGAAGCATAATCATCATCCTGCTAGACTCAGTTATGAGTTACAGAAAAAATAAAGTAAAAGCTCTAGAAGTTGGTCACTTCGGTTGGGAAATTGGAGCTCTAGAAAATGGTCTGAGCACACAGTTGTGCTGTTCTCATCTAGTCTATGAAATGAAGGTAATTACTAAGCCTAGTGCTATTAGCATGCTGCTCATTAAGTAAATTAGAAGTAAATTTCTGCTATTTTATTTTTCTCATGCTTATCTTTGAAACTGCCTGGCTTCTTTCTTAGCATGCTCTTAAAATGACTCCTCTTTGGGCAAGGACCGTCCAGCCTCCTGCTGTCAGGCCTGTCTCAGCTGGAAAAAGCTGTTTTGTTTTTCCCACTGTGTTGTATGGGGATACATTTACTATTCTCTATGCTCTCCAAAGTCTATGGGAGGAAGGCGATGGAAAAAAGTTGTCTGCAATTCTTGTGGGCTGGACTACTCGGTAGCTGGTTCTGTCTCTCTGTCACAGATTCACACCTGCCAAACCCCAGTATTCCCTCAGCCATTGTGGTGGTTTGATTGAAAATGGATGCAATAGACTAGAAGTGACAGGAGTGACACTATTAGGAGGTGTGGCCTTGTTGGAGGAAGTGTGTCATTGGGGGTGGGCTTTGAGGCCTCAGCTGTTCAAGCCAGGTCCAGTATTACCCTTTCTTCTGGCTGCCTGCCAATCATCTACCTTTCCAGCACTGGGTCTATCTGTGTGTCACCATGCTTTGCACACTGTCAGTAGTGGACTAAACCTCTGAACTGTAAGCCCTCCTCCTTAATAAGAGTTGCTGTGGTCATGGTGCTTCTTCACAGCAATAGAAATCCATAGCCATGGATTCAGGATACACCTACAGTTCCACTAAAGCCAAGGAACTTTCACATTACACATTCGGGGGACCTATTCACTCTTAAGCAACCCTCACAATTTTTGTAAAAATAAGATGTTATGGGACCTCAACCCTAGAAAACTATGGGGAAATAATGTCTTCTGAGGGAGGGACAATTACTCTTTTACAGGGATGATGGCTTGAATAAGTTGTCTTAGTCAGGGTTCCAAAATGAACTTGGAGAAGAAAGGATTTATTTGGCTTATTCCTCCTCATCACTGTTTATCATCAAGGGAAGTCAAGGCAGGAACTGACACAGGATAAGAATCTGGAAGTGGAAGATGATGCTATGGGAAATTACTGCTTATTGGCTTGCTTCTCATTGCTTGCTCAGCTCTCTTTCTTAGACAATCAAGAACCACCAGCTGGGGCTGGAGAGTTGGCTCAGTGGTTAAGAGCACTGACTGCTCTTCCAGTGGTCCTGAGTTCAAATCCCAGCAACCACATGGTGACTCACAACTATCTGTACATGTATCCGATGCCCTCTTCTGAAGACAGCTAAACTGTACTTATATAAACTGTACTTAAATAAATCTTTTTTAAAAAAAGAAAAGTACCAGTCAAGTGGGTCCTCACCTATAAGGGGTGCTCCCCCATCAATCACAGAGTAAGAAAATGTCCCACAATCTTTCCTATAACCCAATCTTATGAAGGAATTTTCTCAGTTGAGGCTCCCTTCCCTTTGACAACTCTGACCTGTATTAAAATGACATAGAAACAAACCAATACACACACACACACACACACACACACACACACACACACACACGTGAATAAAACTAGATAGACTCATCTGGCTGTATTGACATTCTTACGTATATATATATACAATAATAATCAAAAGCTGCCATGAATTTGATAGGTATTGAGATGCTGTTGGTGTATGAGAGGGCTTGACAGGGGGCGGGGATAGGGAATGGGTAAATGATATAATTATATTTTAATTATAATTTTAAAAATTAAAAAAAAACTTTTAATACCTCACTGTGTTGTGATTTGGAAGAATTAAACCATTTTAGCTATTCTTAATTGTGTATGGGGTGTGCATGCATAAGAGCGGATGTCCATGGAGGTGAGAGGGTTTGGATGTTTTGAAACTAGAGTTATGGGCTACTGTGAGTCACACAATGTGGGAACAGAGCTAAGTCCTCCTCTGCAAGAGCAGTCTGGGCCCTCCCAGTTGAACCACTTCCCTAGTTCTCCACATTTTACGTTGAGAGTTGAATAGACTCTTCAGAAACTTGTCAGAAGCCGCCTCTTGGTATTGAAATGTAAAGATCCCTTGGTTTTGTTTAGAGAATTCTTTCCCCCTGTTATCAATCACCCCACAGTTGTTTTAACTACAGCCTCTCCTTAACACTGTGACATTTTCTTTTCCATGTGGTCTGGTTATTGCATCTAGGCATTGCTAAACATGAGGACGCAAAAAGAAGAGAGACAAACGAGTTGGTCAAAGATCCCCACAAAGGCTTGAATCAAGTTGGAAAGGAAGATTACAAGATTGTGTTAAATTCGAAGAGCTTCCCATGTTTATGACTTGAAAGCAATTACCAATCTTTTTAAAAATTCACAGCTGGAAGCTAAAGATTTAAAAAAAATAAATTCATTTTGTTTCCTATATGTAATCTTTTAAATGAGATTGACTCTTAATTACATAAGTTACCACTGTGCATTTACCTTGATTTTAATCCCCCTCCCTCCATTTTATTCCTTATTATATCTTAATTTCCTTTGTGGACAGGTGCCAGCAAACTGTGTGTCTCTGACAACTGAGTAAACATTAGTTAATTTAGCTACGAGGATATGTTTTATGCTTGTATGCTACAAGTAAGATGGTTTTGTTCTAGCTTTCTATGTCCGTGGGTAGAATGATGTAAAGGGGGAATTAGGTAGTTAAACAGGTGTGGGATATGACATCATTTACTTATTCCATTCTTTACTCTTGCATCTAAGACAAGTGCATATATGCCCCACACAGTATTTGAGTGCAGACATTGTCTTTTAGCACTATATAAACTCTGTAACATATGGTATTATATAATACACATTTTATGGTATATGGTGTATACAGCATTTGCTGAAAGAGTCTTTATACCTTCAAAGGTTAAGTAAGAGGCCTTTGTGGTTGCTTATTTTCTATAATCTGCCTGGAAATAATATGGTATGATTTTGAATTTATAAAATAATTAAAATGAGACTCATCCAGGTCATTCTTGAGCAGTCCTAGTAAGTCTCCTTGTAGGTTAATATTTTCCATGCAGTAGAACATGGTTATAGCATAAAACATCACACTGTTTTTGTTTAGCTTCTACTAAGAGGAAGGACTGAGAGAATAAAGCATGAAATAGGAGTGAGATATGGCTACTGTTTAACAATATGACCAGGAGTTAGCTTGTGGGTTTCATCTTTATGTAAGGATTGGGAATGACTATAAATGGCAAAGGACATTTTAACAGTGAATACATCACTTGAGACTCTATACACTATACAGTCTGTTTTTCTTAAAAGTTGTTTGTACAAATGCAGGTAAATATGCCTTTCAAAAACCCTGAAGCTAAGGAGTTTTATCTGGTAGAACATGATAGACCGAAAGCTATGCGGCTGGCGATCTTGTCTTTCTTTGTAGCTTTGGATGGCTTCTGTAGAAAACTTAAAAGCCCCAATGGCCGTAGCAACATCTTAGTATGCACACATATTTTTTAAGTAGAGGGTAAAACAGATTCTCCACTAGAACAGAGACTTACTTTTGCTAGTTTTATTCTCCTTTGTGTCTCAAGATCCTAAATGATTTATTTATTCAAGGGAATAATTATTGAGTGGAAAAATAGAATATGCACACATTTCTCTAGCACATGGGTTACAAGTCAGCCAGAAACATTAAGATCCAGAGTCATAATTTATCTCGTAGAATCCATTTATTCCCAGGTGTTTCATCAGGTACTTCTTCAGAATTCTAATCTGCTTTCTAGGTTGTTGTATTAAGTCTTTATTGCTAATGTTTTAAATGCTCATAGCCAGATACCTTCTCAACCATTTCCTTTAAGAAAATACATCCAAAAAACACGTCTAAACACTCAACCCCCCACATCACACTTACCCACAAACATGCACACACATATATACACATCCATACAAATACATACACATACACACATACACAAACACACACATACACATATATTAGTTTGTCTGTTCTCACAGCCTTTATGACTTGAAAACTATACAGGTAAACAGTTTCTTGGGCACCCCTGAACGCAAGGAGAATGCAGTAGCTAAGCCAATTATAAGGCTCGCCTGATTTCATTTGGAGTGGGCTGTACCTCTTTTGTCAATTTCCTTTGGATGGGGAGCGATAGAGTTAGACTTTAGTGTCTGTGGTGTAGGAGGTGCGAACTTGGGAAGCCACAGAGGAATCAGTGAAGGTGTTGTTTATGTTCATGGTGGCTGAGTTAACCTAATTCTACCTGGAAGAGATTACACAGCATTTATACCAGCTGTCGGCATGGCAAAGGGCTATTTAAATGTTGCTAGTAAGTGTGAAAAGATTTAAATAAGACACAAACAGCAGGCAGAACACCAATGCATATAATTTGGGGCTGGAGAGATGGCTCAGCGGTTAAGAGCACTGACTGCTCTTCCAGAGGTCATGAGTTCAATTCCCAGCAACCACATGGTTGCTCACAACCATCTGTAATGGGATCCGATGCCCTCTTCTGGCCTGCAGTCACATATGCAGGCAGAATGCTATACATAAAATAAATAAATAAATCTACAAAAAAGACACAAACAACCTAATCCAAAATATGTGTATTTAGAATTGGAGGAATGTGAGTGTTGAATGACTGTTGAATGATCAAGTGTGCGTGAGATTTCAGGGTGTTCTCTCCATCTTATTTTTTTCATGTTTCCTTAAGTAGTATAATTCCTCCTAATCTCATGAAAATGTCAAGTGAGAAAATAAACTTAAAGTTTATCAGGATATGCAAAATGTAAATATATTAGTGCCAAGGTGGTGTATCAGTTGCATGATATAAGATAGGATAGATTGGCTCACATTCCACAGAATTTCATCCAGTACTGTCTTGCATAAGTGAATTAACTAAGCTGTATGTGTGTAATGTATCACATTAGATGTATGTGATTCAGACTGTATGATGTGAAAATCCCCTGGATTCGATGAGACTGGAAGCATAACTTGAGCCTGTTTTGGTAGAAGTTTGGGTTTTGGCAGGCAAAAGTCCGTGACAGGAACAGAGCTAGCCACCTAGTAGTCAAAATGACAAAAATTGCTGGCAATTATTGTCTTTCTACGGTGGGATTTTTTTTTTGTGTGTGTGTGTGTTCCATATTTACAAAAAAAGATGCAAAATTAAGTTTAAAAAATCAGTTTTGTTCACCTTATGTCGGAGAGACTTTAGGTGGATATATTTAGTAATGAATATAATCAAATCTCAATCTACCAAGAAAATATTTTAAAGTAGGATGTCATTGTGAAAATATAAAAAATAAAAAAGTATGGCTGTCTTTTACCTCGCTAGGTTCAGCACCGTGGTGCCCCAAGACATCTGCTAGATATCTTGGCGGAAGCACATCCCAACTCCGCGGCGGCGGCCCAGTGTCTCCAGCCGCCTCACAGTTTCCTACACTTAAACCATCACATAAAAGAACACAGAACACAATAAATTTTGGCCCAATTGATAAGATATAATTGCCCACCTAAACATACAAAGCCTAATATACATCCATCCCTTAAGAACATTCATAACAACCTGTAAATACACAGAGCAGAATCTTAACCTCACCTGCCATGGCTTCTCTCCCTCTTTCCTCCTTTCCGTTCCAGTCTCCTCCCCTTCCTTCAAACTTCTTTCCCACCCATCCTTCCTTCTCCTCCAATGACAGGCCTCCTTCTATCCTGTTCCTGCCCTCACCTGTATTTCACAAGTTCACTGGGGAGGTTCTGGTAGAGTCACCTGAGTCCTGAGTAGTGACTAGGCAGCTGTCCTTGGGGCAGTGGAATTAGCATCAAAATACAGATAACTCCAGGGCAAACCACAACAGTAGGAGGCTGCAACTAACTGAGTTATCTTGTTATTGTTACTCCCACATATTAATTACATTGAACATCCTAGTCAATAAGTATTCTGGTTGGTGGGAGCATGCTTGCCCTATGGAGTAAGACGAGGTGCAGAGAGCAGCAGCTGCCACTGGACAATTTTCTCACCTCAGTGAGCCTACAGAAGTGACTACTTGTACCCACTACTTTTCTAGCCCTTGATTCCATTGTTGAGCTCAAGAATGGGGCTGCAGATCATTTGTGCTCTCTGTCTTCCTCACAGCCAGAGAAAGTCATCTCTCTAGGGTTGTAATTAAATTCTGAAAGTGAGTACTGCAGATCAAACAATAACCAAAACCCACTTTCTTAACTTCTAGTTCATTGACGAAATGAAAATTGTGAACTATGTTTTCTTGAGTTATTGGAATGGCCCGTTTTTAATGGTATTTGGAGCCTTCGGGACTTCTCTGGTATGTCAATCATGCTGTCTTTGTAAAATATGGATGTGCGACACACTCAAATACTGCTTTGATTTTGAGACTTGAGAGTGTAGATAAACTTGCACAAGGTGATGTCTTTCTGATAGTGATCATGGTTGTATCTCCAGCAGCTGATAGACTGCCTGCTGTATGACAAATCTTCTCTGGAACTGAATTAACAGCCAAATTGATAAAAGGGTTTCTGAAATCCTGATTACAATTATCTACTCAGCTGATGAGTCATTCTCTACTTTGCATGGATAGACCGGTTTCGAGTAAACAATGATCTATTGAGCCAAAAATGGCAATGACGTGTAAGTCCAAGTGAATTAAAGTGAATTCTCAGTCATATGAAAGATAGCTAGAGTCCTAAAGCCTAAGGCTTGCAGCCTTGGTCAGAGGTGTTTCTGTTTTCAGTGGGTTAGGACAGCCTTTACTTGTCTTGGTACTTCCAAATGACTTCTCATTTAAGTCACTGTTATTTCAACTATATGGTTCTAGCTGTACTTTAAAATTAGTAAAGGTCATTTGATGATTTGACACACACACATATATTTTGGTTATGTTCACCATCTGTGACTCTCTTCCATCATCTTCTTTCCCACCATACCAGACCTTTTCTTCAAGTCTCCCTCTTCACATCTTTTGTTGTTGTTGTTGTTGTTGCTGCTGCTGCTACTGCTGCTGCTGCTGTTGTTGTGTTTTCTTTTTCTTATATTTTGGGGACTGTACTGGTTAGCTTTTGCAAACTTAACATGAACTAGAGTCACTTGGCAGGAAAAAAATTTCACTTGAGACATTGACTCTATCAGATTGGCTAGTGGGACATTGTCTTAATAATTAACATGGGAGGGCCTAGGCCACTGGGGTCAGTGCTACCCCTAGGCAAGTCATCCTGGACTGTATAGAATATTGCCATGGCAACATGGGCAACACAAATTGGACTTGTGTTCCCTTTCCTTCCTTTCTCCTTCCTTCTTTCCTTCCTTTCTTTCATTTTCTTTTCTTCCTCTTTTTTTGTAGGGAAAGTCACAGGGGAGGGGGTTGGACTTGGGGAGACTTGGACGTAAATGTGATCAGGTTGTATTATGTGAAATTCCCAAATAATTGATACAAATATTATGTTGGAAAAGAAGAGATCAAACTGAGCAAGCCAGGGAAAGCAAGCCTCTATGTAGAATTCCTCCATGGTCTCTGCTTTAGTTCCTGCTTTTAGGTTCCTGCCTTGAGTTTTTGCCTTGCTTCCTTTCAAGATGGATGGCAACCTATAAGTCAAATTAACCCTTTACTTCCTGTGTTTTCAGTAAGTGTTTGCAATAGAAAGCCAACTAGGACAATGGCCTACCAAAGTTATTTAGGGTTGTTTGCATGAATATGAGTAGAGGATTATTTACCAGGACACAGGTAATAACAGCTGTAGCATGGGAGAAAATGATCTACCTCCCCCAGCAGTCATTAACTACCGAGTTATTAGCTGGTTTCTCAGCTAGGGATGGGGCTTCGTGAGTACCTTCTTCATCCATGACTGAAGGTTGATGGCTCCTGCTTATGTAGTCCTTATGCTGATAAACAAGGCTAGTGTGAGTTCCTGGTGAAACAGCCCTGTCCTATCTAGAGATCAGGGCTTCACAGTACTCTCCAGCCTCTGGCCCTTACATTATTTCTGCACTCTCTTCCACAGTATTGGAAGAGGTGATACAGTTTAGGGCTGACAGCTCAACAATCACTTGCTCTCAGCGCTTTGAGCAATTATGAGTCTCTGTATTAGCTGTCACCCATGGCAAACAGAAGTTTCTCTGAGCAAGGCTGAAAGGAGCACCAGTCTATGAATGTAACGGTCTCTTCAGCTGACTCATAATGTGATGCTACAAGATTACTTCCCATCACTGGTGTTTGCATCACCATTCTGTGTACTCAAATCCTCAGTACCCATGACACTATTAGATCTTCAAAGGATGCCCAAATAAATGAAAAAGGAAATATAGGCTCAGTGCTAAAAGAGAGGAATCTTAGAAATGGGACTTAAAATACTTATTTTTATTGTATCTTTAGTGAGGATTAAATTTAAGTCTTCCTGAGAAAATCTCTCCCCACACACCCTTCATGTCCCATTATATATATATATATATATATATATATATATATATATATATATATATATATATATATATAAACAGTCATGTGTTTGACTTAATGCTTGGTTGACCAGAAGATGAGGTGACCTGTGCTCATAAGAACAACCAAGGAAATGGGACATGGTCTTGGAAATGGAGCCTGAAGAATGAGCTTCCTAGCTAAGGGAGGCTCTGGCCTGAGGTTACAGTCCTTTGACATCACACCAGTAAGAACATGCACTGTGTAGCCTACCTCTGCTACTTTCCATCGAACCTGTTTGTACATTTCCTTGCATACTACTTCCTAAGTCCTTTTATCATAAACTCTATAGATCCTCTTCACCCCGGCACTGAAGATTGAACCTGGTGTAAACGTTTGATCATTGAGACACTCCTATCCCTACACAGTAGATTCTTACAATGTGTGTTTTATAGATTCTTAGGCACTGAATGGATATCTGGATATTGGAATGTACTGTGCAGATCTGAGAAATTTCTAAGAATTTATTCCTATCTGCTTGTAGTAGTGTAGGTAAGGAAGTGGATTCTTCATATCCACACACTAACAGCAGTTTTGTAGAAATCTTATCATATGCATTGAAACTGTGACAATACCAGCAGAGAAAAAAGTTGTAAGTGTTCCATCAAGGTCAATTTCAATTTCACTAAAAAAAAAACCAAACAAAATATTTTCATTCTGAGTGTTTCAAATGTTTGATATTCTTATATTTTTTAAAAAACACAGGAATTTCACTTTGGGCTATAATGAAATGTTTTAGGTTTTAGTACGTATATATTTAACCAGAGAATACATTTCCCCATTATTTCAAATAAGAACAAAAAATTCAGGATCAGAAAAGGGAGAGAGTGCTTAAAAATATTTTCGGTGAAAGCAAGAAAGTATCAATATTAAGATACAGAGGACAGACCTGTGGACAGACCTTAATACAATTAAGTTATTGATAAGGACAAATGCTACCAGGTTAAAAGATTTGTCTTTTGACCTCTGAGTCTATGGCTAGCAACCACATCATCTTTGAATGAAGCTTTATTTTAGAAAGACACTGAGAGTCTCCTTCGTGGGCTGAGAGATGATGCTCACAGCGCTCAAGGGCTGGGCGAAGAGGTCTTGAAACATCATTTTCCTACTTAGTTGCTAAGATCTAGGGTGAACGGATATCTGTTTGTGCTTTAGCTTCCTCTTGGGTTGGAGGCAATAGCATTGTACATTGTCAAGATCACTTTGGAGGTGCCATGACGAGGGAGGTAATGGTGAACAGTGCTTGGTGCCCTGAGATTTCAGGAAGCTGGCATGTTTTGGGTTTTTACGTTTTTTGTCTTTTCGTCTCCAGGGGAATTATAAAATGCCGACACAATGTAATGTGATAACCTTATATTAGTAGTTAATCTGATGAATGTAGACACCAGAGGGATGAGGGTTTAAATCTCCAGAGCCAGTATTTCAAGTTTTAGACAGTAGAACAATCAGAAATCTTTCCCGGTCTAGTCTGGTCAAGGAGTCAAGGAGAGTCAAGAGGGTATGCAGGGAGAGACTAGAGGCAAGGGAGACACTGGCTCTGTGGTATATGTGTAATGTGTTTTCCACAGGTCTGTCCTCTGTATCTTTATTTCTATCTACAAGGAGGAAAGAGAAAATAGATATGAGGTATGTGAGAGTGTTAAATTATTCAACAGATCTGTGTTTCCTTTAGACCCCCATCTTCCTGTCCTGTGCATATTTTGCAAACTTTAAACAAACAAATGGCTCAAATCTAATTGGTCTCATGTGCCAGGGAAGTGTTAGTGATTACCTCCCAAACAGACAGGAGCTGATCTGATGCAACTCACAGCAGAGTCTTTATTCTATTCAAGAGAACTCACCCCCTAGCACACCGCTGTCACACAGGATGGTTTTGGTGGGGGAGGAGCACCAAGTATCTATTGGGGCAAAACTTTTTAGTAAACAGCAAGCAAGGGGTGAGTGTGTAAGCATCTAATTGGAAAGTTATTATGGCTTTTAACGTAATTGGCTGGTGCTGGGAGTCATATAAGCTTCATTTCTGCTCTCCTCTGCATTGATGGTCATTAAGCAGGGAGTGGGTTTGTAACCTAAGGGTTCAGGTTTGTTGGGGAAAATTACCTGGAGATGCTGGTCTTGTTGAGGGTGTAACCTGGAGACGCTGGTCTCGTCGAGGATGAGCCTAGAGACTGGAGCTAGGCTCAGGTTTTGTTGGGGGCACAACTTGGAAACTAATGCTAGGTACAATGCTGTTGGTTTACCTGAGTTCAAACTTAGGTCAGGATCTCTAAAATGAAGTCTGAACTTAAAAGATTCGGCTCTCAATGGTTTACCTACCTTTTAAATTTGTCTCTCAGGAGGGAAATCCCAGAAGCCCCGGATTCTCAATGCTGAATAATTCTGGAGTTAGCAATGTCCCTTTCATCTGACTTTTGTATTTCAGCACTCCCATCCTCCTGTCTACATGCACACAAAGCACATAGAAACGCTGCACCAAGCTAGGAGAACCATTTATGAGTACATAAGTTTGGATAAATGAAGAACTTCTAGATAGTATTGCTTTGAGGGTCTAAATTTTTTTTAGAGTAGAAAATGTTGATTCTAATTCAAGTATCTTAGAAGTGAAGTTCCTGTTCAGAATGGATGGGAGTCTCAGAGAGGTGGCAGGAAGGTAAATTCTAAAGTTGTTTGAGTGGTCTAGGGCTGTGTAAAAAGAACAAAGAATGAAGGAAAGAAAACATTTGCTTGTCATGTTTTGCTAATAACTCCTCATAGACTGCACTCATAAAGCTAGTTGTTAATACAGTAGTTAAAATTCAAGATCCCAGTAGCCTGCTCTGCTTTTTTTAAAGCAGTTAAACCACCGACGTGCTATTAGATTTTAATTCATTTCAGTGGTGGTTAAATTTGTATCGCATGTTAGGTTTTATTCAATGTCTTACTTACTTTCCTATCGTTGTGGTAAGATACTGTGACCATGGAAACTTACCGAAAAATTCATTTGGAACTTACAGTTTCAGGGAGTTAGAGTCCATGAGTGTCATGGTGGGAGCATGACAGTAGGGCATGGGCTGGAACAGTATCTGAGAGCTTGGTTACGTCTTCATCCACAAGCACGAGGCAGGGAGAGCTAATTGAGAATGGTGTGGGGTTTTAAAACCTAACCCTGACCCTCCAAAGAAACCAAACCTCTGAAACCTATCAAAGTGTTTTACCAACTGGGGATCAAGCATTCGAATATAGGAACCTATCGTGGCCATTTTCATTCAAACCTCCACATTTAGGAACTAGGTAAACTAGACTGACTATAAAACAAATTTCCCCATCTTTTAGAAATATTTAGCTCAATCTGATCATCTGTGTATAAGATTTCAAAGGACAAACGAACTATCCTTAGTATTCTCAGCTGGCATTCTAAAACAGGTCTACAAATGCTTGCTTGGTGTACGGCTGGTTTTTGCCACTTTGTTCTCTGAACAATTTCCTTTTCTTGTACTTTAATGAAGAATCAAATTTGTGACTTTTCCAAATTTAATGTTCAACCTCAAAAAACAGAGCCGAGCTTTTATAGTTACGTATTTACTTCACCTTTCTTTTACATGAAAAAACAAAGAATTTAAATTAACGATCCTTTGAATAAATCTGATCCTGCTCAATAATGAATATCTCTTGACAACCGGTGGGATAATTTGTGCATCAAGGATACCTCTTTATTTCTACAAGCGTTTTTGTGTTTTTTTTTTTTGTATTTTTTTACAGCTAATTTCCTTTAATGACAAGATCAAATAACTTTAAACTAAACGATTACATGAATAGATTAAATGAACTCCAGAATTCCTTTTTCACCCAAATATCCATTATTCCTACTTTAAAATTTTAAAGATGATGCATTTCTAAGTAACTTGATTGAAACTCGAATCAGAAGACTGAAAAGTGGTCTTATTTGAAACTACGGTCTCAAGCGAATTCTGCAGAACTCTAGAACTCTAGTCATTTACAAAATCATGAAGGAGTTACATTTGTAATACTCTGAAGTCAAATACCATCCAGATTCAAAGTCAAACAACCTGAGGCTCATTTTCCAGAGAGGACTCTCACATTTGTGAGTGTCTCCCCCCCCCCCCCCCCCAGTAATTTGTCTCACTCTCCAGAGACATTGTTTATGAATTGCATTTGCAATGCGAGAAATCGGATTAACTTAAATACTAGGATTACTGATCAGTGATGAAAGGAATTTTCTTTCTTAGTGTAAGGTAAGCACAGTTTATCCTCAGTGAAACCTCAGGAGGTTAACTACTAATTTTAGGATGCACAGACAACAGGACTTCTTGAATTTAAAATGACACAAAGTGTTGGAGATCTCATTAAATGTCAACTGAGATTTTTGAGATCTAGGATGGATCTATAATTTTGTGTTTTTAACAATTTGATTTTACTTCAGAGAGCTCATGGAATCACACTGCACTCCACTCTAATACTTAGGACTGGGTATGGATAATATCCTTGATTGAAATCATGAGAGATCACTTTCTCTATGGACCTTTTGTTTGTTTTGTTTTTTTTGAGATGGTTTCTCAGTGTAGCCTTGGCTGTTCTAAAATTCACTTTTTGTAGACCAGGTAGGCTTTGAACTCACAGAGATCTGCCTGCTTCTGCCTTCAAGTGCTGGGATTTGGCTCCCGAAAGATCTTTTATAGATTAAAACACTGACGGCAAAGCTAGTGTGTGCTCAGCTTGTGTGTATCTATGCAACTGACTCATCATGTGCTTTAAAATCTTTTTATTAGTTCTTTGAGCAATTTGTACAAATTGGTTTTTTCTCCTTCCTCCAACTCTTTCTATATCTACCCCACCTTCTTTTCCCTCCCAATTTTATGTGCCCACCTCCACCCCTGCCAAGGCAGTCTTTGCTGCTCGAGTATTCATAGATGTGTGGTCTTCCAGTGGAGCATAGCTGATGTATTAGCAGTTACACTGTGGAGAAAACTGGCCCTTTTCCCAGCAGCTAACAATTGCTGATAGTCCCTCAGGTAAGTGTGGGGCTTCACGCCCAGCTCCTCTCTTTGTGCTGCAGATTTTTCCAGCTTGGCCTTGACAGGTGTTGTTCATGCTGCCACTGCTGTGAGTTTGTGTGCACTGCCCTTCTGTGACTGAATGCATTGTTGCCACCTACCTGCCTCTGGGTCGTACTGATTTTCTGCGTTCTTTTCTACAGTGATCCCTGCCCTTTAAGGAAAGGGGATGTGGTATACATGCTCCAGTTAGGCCTGTCTGCAGATTCTGAGTCTCAGCCTCTTGGCCAGTTGTGAGTCTCTATGTTGATCATCATTTGGTGTAAATGGAGGCTTCTCTAATGAGATTCAAGAGATGTCTTTATCTATGAGTATCTTGGTGTTATTAGGAGTTGGTTTACTATTATGTCCATTTGGCAAAGTAGTAGCAGTGTGTTCTCATTTAGGGGCTCTGACCTGCCCAGCCCTCTTGAATGATAATAGTTCCAAGTATGCATTAAATCCAATCAGAAAGTGGTTGATTACTCCCACGATGTTCACGTTACTCTTGTACCAATGGTATGTCTTTCTATCCAGTAATTACTGTTATTCTCGGACCTCACAGCTGTGCATGGATAATGCTTTCTACTCTCTTCCAATAGCAGACAAAGCACCTTCTAGCACTCATAAAGCTAAGCAGTAAGGATGAAGTATCCAGGTCAATACCAGCTTGATTTGTCCATATTCTACAACTCAACTCTATAGTCAACTATATACCAAGTTCTGGAGGGATGCCAAGAGGGAATGTTGGCAATGGCTTTTAATGATTGGGGTTCTTTGGGACCTCACTGGCTAACAGCTTCAGACGATGTTACTAATTCCCGAGAGTGGCCTTTTTACTTGCTAGTCTGTGGTGTCTACGAGGGACACTGTTGTCTCCTTACAGTACTACATTTTGTATTCTTTATATGTGTACAGATATATTTTGGGAAGAGTAGAAAAGAAAAACTAAGAGGGCTAAGTAATACTAAATACTTTCCAAAAAGTCATAAGAACATCTACCACTGTAGAATGTTCTCGAAATATATTTTCAGGTGGTTATTATAGTTAATTCCTTCCATTACAAATGTTTCTTTCCTTTCTTTACCCCTACATAACTGGGAGAAATGACTTATCTTATACATATCTATTAATTGACTTATTAACAGTTCTGAGGTATTTGGAACATTAAATGTAATATAATATAAATAAAACTCTGAGGGAAGAAACTTCGCAGAGTGATGTAGATCTTTGGAATAGTGACCTGTCATTAGAAACAGAAGCATCAATCTAAACCCTACCTTGTGTCCCTGCCTTGAAACCCTTAATATCTACTCATATACTCATGGGTGTCATTTTTGGTGAATTTTGTGTCTATGTGGATACCTTACTCCCCATTTGTTTGGCCATTGCCATGGTCAGCCAGTCTTACTCACTGCTTCTCCATAAATTATGCCATCATTATTCTGTGAAAACTTCTAAAAATAGCATCCTATTTTTGTAGTCAACCTTTGTCTTCTTGTCTGTATAATTCAATTGTGAAATGTTCTTGGCTACTTAGAGAAGATCCAAGATTTGTATTTGTGTGTGTGTGTGTGTGTGTGTGTGTGTGTGTGTGTGTGTGTGTGTAGCAACTGCCACTGGACAGAACTCACTGTATATCCAATGAAATACTTCAAATTGAAGGTAAGACTAACTTCCCACGGTTGCGTTAAATTGTGTTAGACAACAATTTAAGATGGTGAAAAGACAAGCGGGAAGCTTAAATGTGAGCTCTTGGAGTAGATGAAGGAGAGGGAGATGAAGCAAATTCAAGACAAGATAAAAAAGATGAGAGATCAGAAAGAAGAGAAGAGCTTCTTAGAGGCAAAGCTTTGTTCAAGGGCGCAAGTCGTAGGGACTTGAAGCATTTTCTCCTTGGAACCAGTCTAACCCTGGAGGACCTTTTAGTATTGAGGAACACTACCACCATCTGTATAAATCCTTTACTAGAACTTCCTTCTTCTTCTGGATTTCAGTTTCTTCTTTCAGCTTCCTTGGCTATTCTTGCACGCCCTGCTGCTCTCTAGTATTGAACTGTGAGCTACCTCTCACCTCTCACCTCTCACCTTTCACCCACTTAGATTCTCCCTCCCCGGGTGTGCACATGTGTACTTTCTTCCGTGACTCTGGAGTCTTCCTTCAATTCCAGACCTTTCCTGTACATTCATGAACATCTTCTGCACCGTGATCTGATCGTATACTCACAGGCATCATTGTTGGTGGATTTGGTGTCTGTGTGGATACCTTACTCCCCATTTGTTTGGCCATTGCCATGGTCAGCCAGTCTTACTCACTGCTTCTCCATAAATTATGCCATCATTATTCTGCGAAAACTTCTATAAATGGCATCCTATTTTCATATTCAACCTTTGTCTTCTTGTCTGTGTAACTTGATTAAGATTGAAATGCTGTATTTTCTCTTCTTTCTGAACTTTCATCTGTTTTATATTGTCCTGAGTTTGCTTCATCTCCCTCTCCTTCATCTACTCTAAGAGCTCACATTTAAGGGTCCTGCCTGTCTTTCCACCATCTTTCTATCATGTCCTGATAGAACATTGAAGCCGATTTGAGCTTTCTGTATTTAAAGATACCATCTAACACAATTTAATGTAACCATGGGAAGCTACTGTTACCTTCAACTCCTGGACTTGAAATATTTCATTGGATACACAGTGAGTCCTTTCCAGTGGCAGTTGCTGCAGACCTTCGAGCTGGCCACATGGTGGCATTGACTTTATTTAGACATGAGAGAACACACACACACAAAATCTTTGGTCTTCTCAGAGTAGCAAAGAACATTCCACAAATAGGTTTTCTTAAGTCGCTATACATAAAAACAAGCATAAAGAAGTCAATTCATTAATTTTAAAACTACTCATTTGGTAAAGACATTTACTACACGAAACCTGATAATCTGTTCAGGGACCAGCATAATAGAAGGAGAGAACCAAGTCCCCAAAAATTGTCCTCTGACTGCTACACATGTGTTGTGGCACTGCGTTTCTTATGTAAATAAGTGAGTAAATAAATAAATCACGAAGTACAGAATTAAAAAAAATCTTCTCTCTTAGCATCTGTTTCTGTGGCTACCTTAGCTACTGAGGACATAATCTTGTGACACTTACCTTCTAATGGTTCAGGTGATTTTAAAGTATACAGTACTTTAAAGACACATCCATAAGGCCTAGTTTTAAAAATAAAAATTGTACCTAAATGCAGGGCTGTTTTATGTTGTTATGTTCAAAAAAATTGTGAGCATACCTACTACAGTTGCACATTCATAAAACTTTTGCCACTGTTATATAATAGCTCATATGTCAAAGGTTTCACTCCCACCCCCATCATAAATACCTAATGGGCACTAGCTTTAGAATAACTACGGAACACAACTATTACACTATGGACTAATATTGAACTTGGAACTGTGCCAAATAATAGGTTTCCAAGATATGCTAAAGTCAGAAGTAATGTTTGATCTCTTTCATGGATACATTGTGACTACATAACTGTTCTGTGGTGGGTGGGGGGATATGCACAACATCCCAAGGTTTAGAGAACTCTCCATATTACCAGCATGCAATTTAAACATGTTATCAATTCTGAAGGACAGAAAGACATGCGTCTTAAAAATCAGCTTGGTGAAAGAATGAGATTAACTTCTAGTTTATGCTTAAGTGTGTTTTCCCTGCAAGTATATTTAGTATCACACAAAGCAGTATCTGTGGAGACCAGAAGAGGGTGACAAAACCTTTAGAACTGGAACTTCATCCAGTTGCCACAGGCAACCTTTGTGCTGGGAACACAGTCGCTCTCTGTGAGAGCAGTAAGAACTCTGTACCATGGAGCCATCGCCTTAGTCCTCCCTTAAATTTTTAAATCAAACATGCACATGTGTACTGGTGAATACACATATGTGCATGAGGCATGTGTATAATTAGAGCACAGTTTATGGGAGCCGGTTTTCACTTTCCACCATCCAGGTACTGGAAATCAAACCTAGGTCATCAAGTTTGGCAGTAAGCACTTTAACCCTCTGGGACATCTCACAGGCCGGGGTTTGGATTTTCCTGTTTCACCTTATGCAAATGACCTAACTTTATTGACTTTCAGTCTATTACCTGTAAGTAGAGAATTATTACCATAAGGTGGTATATCCATGGTGGTTACAGATATTCAATAACTTAAGGAGTCTAACCATCATACACCTTGTAGACATTTCAGATGAGGATCTTTTTCTTTACTTAATTATATTTCAATATGTCAGTCTTTCTATAAGCAGGCTATTTTGTAGTCGTCAGTGGGGAAGTGGTATCCAGTGAATTCCTGGAAGCCAGATGCAGGATAATAAAGCATCTCATAGCTGAGAAGACTTGGAATTCTGGTGACTGTCAGGGCATCAGAGGCCACTGGGACTTCCACCAGAAGCCACCTCCTCCAGAATCAGAAAGGGCCTCTTTAGTTTTGTTAGCAGCAACAACTTCCATTTTCTACATCTTTTAAATGACACAAGGATAGCTTAACAGTAAGAACTTTGTTTTCCTTAGTGAGAGTCTAAAACCGAAGCCTGATATGTCTGCTTTTCATTGCACACACACAAAAAAGTGTTCGTCACAGCGTGAGACTCCAATGTGCTAAAAGAATCAGTGAATAAACGCGAACACCCAGATTCCAGGTTAAGGCAGAGCTAGTTTCTCCAAACATCCCTGGCTAGATAAAGTGCAACCTCCTGATACCAGGAGTCCAAGTACGGGAACGCACACTCAAGGGAGGGAAGGATAACAGCACCCAGACAGAAGGACGGCAGCAGAGGTGCATATTCCTAGGAGGTGCTCATTCCTAGGGGAAGTGCCTCAGGTCCTCCAAGTATGTGCACAGAGAGCTGTGTCACAGAGAGCTTTCCTCTTAGGACACCTGGAGCAGGAACCACTGTTGCGTTTGTCCCCTGGGGCGGTGGCGGGTTCTGCTAACTGGGCAGGTCTTGTGAAGCCTAGCTCAGCTCGCGGGGGCGGGACCGAGCGGCTCCCTCCGCCCCACACCTCGCAGCCACCGGCTCAGCCCAGCCGCATCTCAGAGAAGAGGCGGCAGCGAGCTCCCGCCGCGTCGCAGCTCGGTGCCGCAGAGAGGCCGGTGGCAGGCGGCACCGCGAGGGACCTGGCCCGGCGCCGCAAGCGTCTCTAGCGCGCAGCTGGTAAGTACCGGGCGGACTGAGAGCAGGTGTCACTAGAGAGAGGATGGAGGGAAAGGACTCGGGGAGTTGAGGAGACCAAGCGAGGGAAAATGTAAGCTCAACTTTATATTTTCTGCCTGGTCTGCACACGCCCGGGGGGAATTCAGAGTCGATCCCATCCTTGTACCCGGAGATTGGGGACTGTTGGATTGAAAGCAGGTGATCCCAGGAGGTCTGCTCGTTGGCTTTTCCTCGTTGGCCACTGAAAGTGGACTCCGGGAGACCTCTGGCTATAAGTTGCCGAGCCTTTCTCTGCTCGCGCCATCAACGCCACATCATTTTCTTCCGGCCTCGTTTTTCCTATGAGTAGAGGTCCGAGTTCCAACCCTCTTCAAGCATCCAGAACTGTGTCATTTACCAAGAGACCTCACCTTACCGGTTTTCCTCCATTCCTTGGTAAAGTATGCTGGATAGGAAACCAGTGACCTCACTGCCTGTGGCCTGCAGCTATACCTGACTCTTCCTGCTCCTAGGACCCTCACTGATAAAGGAAGAGGGACTGAAGTGGCAGTTGGTTCCAGAGACTGAGAAGCAGAAGGCATCCTAGCCCAGATTGGACTTGGCTACAGTGACTGCAGCCTTTTGGGGACTCCTGAAGGGTTGGGGGTTTTGTAAAGGGTGACCCGGTCTCATGGACCTCCCGGAACCCACAACTCAATTCCCTTCTTTAGTCAAGCTGAGATGATAGTGGCATTTCATCTTCTCAAAAATGGTATCAGAATGCATTCCTGATTCAGGAAAGCTCCCTGAAGAGCAAATGCTGAGCCCAAGGGAAGCCATTAAAGCAAACAATGGATTAGCAGCTGGACTCCACCGGGCCAGCAGGTGGATACTGGACACTGACAACCGCTTAGAGGCATGTTCAGCTGTTAGGAAAGATAAACCAGAATGAATCACTGTAACCAGTGATTGGATACGAAAAAAAGTAATGGGTTCGACTTGTTCTTGTGGCTTGCTTTTCTCTCTGTAAACGGTAGTAACCTTTAAACAGCCATCTATCCACTTCCCAAGATGTTTTTTTTTCCCTTATTGACTCGTTTTTTTTGTTTTTTTTTTTTTAACTTCCTTGAATTTAGTATTCAGAGGCTCAGAGTTTGGCTTACTAAAATGGAAATTAAAATGTGGTGACCGCAACTTTTCGATGCCAGAGATGGCACCTCTGAGATACTGTATCCTGTGACTGCCAGATGCTAGTCGGAGCCAGTCAACTGACACTGTCTCTAGGGAGCTTGTCCCCCCTCCCCCCTCCACAAAGTTCAACGGACTCAATTTTTAAAAATCCAAATGACGGGGCTGGGGATTTAGCTCAGTGGTAGAGCGCTTACCTAGGAAGCGCAAGGCCCTGGGTTCGGTCCCCAGCTCCGAAAAAAGAACCAAAAAAAAAAAAAAAAAAAAATCCAAATGACAAGGAAAGAAAGAAGAAAAGTAAGAGTTTTAGTAATTTGTTAGTATTGTGTTTATGAGTTTCTTCAGCAAAATATTGCAGGCAGGAGATTACTTGACTAGAATATTTTAATAAGTGCCAAATTCCTCTCTCGTTAAAGTTTTCCCTCCTCTCTAGTCAACTTAAGTGTATATTTAAGTTAATGATAGATCAGTTTATTTTTTCTGACAGTCTGACAATTATTTAAATCCCCATCCAGTTTGCATTATAGAGATTATTAAAAATAAACGTGCTGAGATATAGATTATAAATTTATACATCATAAAATTTACCTTCCTCAAAGGCAGATGATCTTTAGAAAGCCATCCCCTATCAAATGTTTTAGAACTTTCGCCAGGATGTGTAATAATTATTATGATCTCTTTTAATCTCCAGCAGTTTATAAGACCCAGCAGGCCTATTTGGAGCCTTCTAGTCCCATCCTAAGTCCAGGGAATTGTGTGTCTACTTTTCAGTTTCTATGGGTTTACTTTTTCTAAACATGGCAGACAAACATATACTATATGGATTCATTCATAGCATGCTTCTGTACACTGTGTATATAGTACATCTGCATTATAGTATGTATCTGTATTTTGTTCCTTTTTAGCTGCTGAATTATTTCTCTTTGTGTTGACATACCACAGTCTGTGCATTTTTCAGTAGATGTGCACATCTACTTGGACTCTTTATTTCGAATTATACAGCTGTATATTATTTGAGCACTTTATGAATGTATACACTGGTTTGATCAAGTCCAGCTCCTTGTTACATCACCTCTAATTTCTTCCCATCCACCCACTATTAACTTAAAATTTCAAGCGTTTTTCAAACTGAGCGTTTTTTCAAACTGATGCCTGTACACGCATAACTGTGAGACCGTGCACTGGAGCATGGGTAGCCTTCACAGCTCATATCGCATAAGAAAATGGAATCCCCTCTCCCGTCATCACTTGTCAGTGGTGGCGTATCTAGGAGGAAGACTTCATGAGTCCACCCCATTCATGCTGGGATTTCATCAGGTTTGATCTTGTAAAGATCTTGTGCATGCAGTCACAGCCACTATGAGTTTCTATACAGTTATCCTGTTTTTTTTCTCCAGAAAACACTGCTTCAACAGAGTCATCGCTGCTTCTAGCTCTTACAACCTTTCCAATCCTCTTAGTGATTATCTCTGAGCCTTGAGAGGAGAGGTTATGATATATATATTCCGTTAAGTGCTAGGATCTCAAAGTCTATTCTCTGCCTGTGGATGACTTGTGGGGGTTAATCACCTGTACTGCAAAACAAAGCTTCTCTGATGGGCGTTGAGGGATGCATGAGTCTCAGGGTGTAAGTCTTTAGGCATGGCTTTAATATTATGCCCTTTCAGCAGAGTAATAGTAGGGCCCAAGACCTACTCAGTTGTTTGGTTCTTGGCCCTAAGTGTGCCATAGCATGCATTTGGAGGGTAGAGAGCAATTTTGGGGAGTAAATACATTTCTTCTACCATTTGGGTCCAAGGACCAAACTCCCATCTTTAGGCTTGGTGACAAATGCTTCTTCCTCACTCTGTATTCCTGTCAATTTGTGCTATTGTGAACTCCAATGCTAAGGATATTCACATGTATGTCTTTGTGAGATCATATATTAATTTCTTTTCTGTAGATATTAAACCATGAAATATCTTGATTATATATTAAAATTGATTATATATTAAAATTATGGCTCCCTTTAAAAACACATAATAGAATCAGTTTTATATGTAAAAATGTAGAAAGTTGTAGAGAATTAAGAGTGTGTGTATGAATGAGATAGACTGATAGATAATAGGTGGACAGAGAGAGAGAAATGATAGAGTTACACAGAGGAAGCTTTCTACGGACAGCAAACTACTCTGAGAAACTGTTAAACATGTTTTCACTAATATTTCTTGCTTAATGGTTTGTTGTAGGCAAATGAAAGTGAACCAGGCTCAATCAAGACTAAATTCGCATTTAAAACGAGAGAGAAATACATTCGAAATTTGTGCTTTCAGATATTGCTAAAACTCAGTTTTGTGTGGCTTGAGAGTAAATTTGGTCATGTTCCATTCCTTTAGTGCAAAAATATTGGCTAAGAAAAAAAAAGATTCCTCTCTGAATATCAAAACAATTGATAGAGTCTATAATAAAAGAAGCCTCCTTAGTTAAAATACCACACAGATACTAATTAATCCTCTCAATGCAGGTGAGGAAATCTAAGACCCTTGGTTCAGTAATTACATCTACCAAAATCAAATATTAGGAATAAATTCAAGACGGAAGTCTTCCTTCTAGAACCTCTCCTATTGGCACATGCTTTTCTATAGCCTGTTGGTTTCACACGTTGTCACATACTTTGCATATAGCTTTTCTGTGTCATTGTGAGATAATGATATTTCACAAGGCAAGTTCTAGGTCACACTCCTGTGCATACCTGAGGAAACGAAAATGGTTATTTTTCTTGCTACGAGAATTAGAACTGATTTTGAGAAATGAAACAGAGTTTCTACTTTTCTCTCAAACGAAGCACCCCCTCCACCCCCAGCAGGCAATGGCTACTGGCAGTTCTGTGCATCTGTCTAGGTATGTGCCTGCTGTGGACTTCATAGAAAATGAGGATGTGTGTCCGTCAGTCACTCAGAGTCTCAATATCTAGGAGCTGAGTTTGTGTGTTTGTGTGTTCGTTTGTTTGCTTGATGGAGAAGGTTCTAAGATGTTGAGATAATAAGGAGGTGGACTCAGATTTGTGTCTGTTGCTGAAAGTGAGGTAGCAATCTAAAGGAGAATCCTGGATGAATTCGAAACAAGATTTTTCGGGCAGGAAAGAGGGCCCGGGGGACAGGGATTCTTCAAACAGTGTGGAGTCAGGACGTAGTTGACACTTAAATGCTGGAGCAACAGCTGAAGCCTTTGAGCACAGGATAGACAGACAGGAAGCTCTCCTAGGATCCTCTATCCACAGATCTCTCTTCCTTACAAGTACTGACATAGTTCTGCTGATAAGCGGAAGCATCGTCTGGGCCGGGTGTTCAGAATGGGCCACCACAGAAAGTGCTCACTTGGGAAATGAAATAAAAGGAGAAACCGAAGCTCCGTGTGACAACTTCAAAAGTAAAACCACCGAAAAGAAGTCCCGTGGCCTTCCTCCATATGCCTGTGTTTTAACCACCAGAAAAATTTTTATTTCAATTTAATTTCTATGCCCTGAGGTTACATGTTTCAAAGAAAATAATTTGGCTCTCTCAATCTCTCTAACTGGCTTCAAGAATTTTCTGTATTCCATGTTTTCATCTTTCTAAATCTCGTGTTTTGGGCTATCTATAATTTAACCTGCGGGAAAGGGAAAATTACGTTTCTCTATCTGTCTCTGTTTCCCTGCACACACATGTGTAAACAGGAATCGTTTATAGTTCAAGCAATTACATTGCTTTATTATGTTGATTTTTTTAAATGAAAATAACCATTGTTATTGCGGAAGCTCTGGAGCGAAGTATAATACCAAACTCAAAAGCAATGAAATAAGACCTCTTTGCCTGACTTTCCCAGAGAGGTCTTTCGAATCTAATAAAACAGCCATATTACAGACACGATGAATTTTTGTTACACTCTGAAGGTTTTTAAGACATCTATCAAACACAAAGAAGAAGTTACAAAAGGCAGCACTTCCTCAGAAACTGCTTTGCCTCCCAGTTCCTCTGTCCTTGACAACGCGGACATCTGTCACCGCTCTGTGTGTGTGGAGGGACAGAAGCAGGACTGCTCATGGGAGTGAAAAGTTAGAAAGAAAATAAAGACCAACTCACGTAAGCCTTTCACACATTCTAGGAAGTTACAGATGTTCCCCACTCCTACAGTTCTTAGGTGAGTAGGTGGATTGCGTGCAAGCGAATATTTCTAAGCCTTCATTAAGACATCCACATGAGGACGAGTAGGTAATATTCTAGTTCCAGCATTATTAGAGCCTGAAAGGGACTGGGCCTGATGACAGCTGAGTTGTGTAAGGACGGGCTGCCAAATGCATCTCGGGTGTGAGGTTGCGAGTTGGCACAATTTATGGGCGTGGCGATTTGAGAATGGGGGCGGACTTGATAGGTATTCTGAATTACGTATCCTCCATTTTTTGTCTTTCTCAGAACCTCAGAATGTGACCACATACGGAGATAAAAGCCCTACCTTATGTGTAAATGTTAAATCAGAGGTTCAACATTTAAGAGGCCACTTGTATAGAAGAAGCTCAAGAGATAATGTCAGTTTTGGGATATAGCAGGGAGTATGGTAAGACCCCTAACGGTAAGAATGCAGAAGCAGAAGAGTGCAGGTAGTGCCCCAGGAAGCCCAGGAAGAAGCTGGAAAGAGACTTTTAGAGCAACGAGTGCAGGCAGAACTTCCGAATGTGTATATAGCCGCGGACCATAGTGGTAAGAGTACTAGCAGGAGGATGGTTAATAGAGCTTTTGACTTGACAAGATGAAAGGCCAGGCTTTGTGATTGTGAGGAGGAGCAAACAGGTAAGGAGACGCGTCCCTGTTCCATACTCGAGCGAAGGTGACGGTGGAGAAGTTGGTGTCTTGGGACACTGAGTCTAATTGATTTTTGTTCAATGATTAAAGAAACACTCCCAATGGTGGGAGAGGCTGTGAGTGTAGAAAAGATAAGTTACCGGACTGTTTTCCAAAGGAAGGGGGTTATATTAAGTGCAAAAGTAGGAGTCACAAACATATTGTATGCTCTTTGACCTGTAATGGAGTTTAAGGGAGAACATTTCTTATACATTTTCTGTGGGAAGGTTAAGGAAATGGGAGTGATCTGTTGCCAGGCCGGCTCAGACTAGGTATGTTCCAATCCCCCGCCCCACTTCTCTCTCTCCCTTTCTCTCTTGATGTACGGAACTGGTATTATGGCTGCATTTTCTAGGTATTCATTTAGGATCTAAACTTAGGCCCTTGTGCTTGCTTGCTCTGCAAGCATTTTGCCCACTGAGGCATCTCCCTATGATTGAGGTTAGGACCGTTGCTGTGTATCATAATGCTAAATTCTGTACCCAAAGGTCTAGGCTTACAAGTGATTTCTCACCTTTACAAACTTCTGTTGTGTGAACCTTGTTCCTTAACTTAAAACTACTGGTTAAACAAAAATGACTACAGCCAATTACTGGATGGATTAGAAGTAGGTGGGGTTTGAGTGACCTGGTTGGGGGTTGCAGAAGGAGGAGGAGGAAGAGGAACCAGGGAGAGAGGAAGAAGCTGCTATGAGCTGAAACAGAGCATGAACACAGGGCCAGGAGAAACAGCAAGTATTTGGGGTACCCTGTTGAGGAAGCAGCCAGGGCAACAATTAGAAAAGTAGATTAGGGGTGATCCCCAGTGTTAGGTTTTCGAGTCTTGGCCCATGCCTGGACAGAAGATACCCAAACACTATGGTTCCTCGTGGAGAGGTTTAATGAGAGAAGAGTAGAAGAAGAGAGGAAAGGCAGCCGGCATGGGCACATGGAGAGGGTGATGGGGGCAAGAACAGAGACAAACAAAGAGCAAGAGGGATAAGAAAGGGTAAGAGAGGATAAGTGGAAGAGAAGGGGGCAAGCAGCCCCTTATATAGTCAGGCACAGCTGGCCGTTGCCAGGCAACTGTGGGGCGGAGCATACCTGGCTGTTCCCAGGTAGCTGTGAGGGTGGAGCTTAGAGAGAATACAACACCCAGTAATTGTCAAAGCCAAATAATTTAATGGTAGCCGGTAGTCTAGTCTCATTTATTTATAAACTAGACAGGGATAAGATGAAACTGGTTCTACTATACGCTAGCCCCTCTGTCCATTTAGTGAAACAGAAAGCGTCAGAGCCTATTTTGATTAGTACATAAATCTAAATCCTCGGCACACTGGATATTGACTGAATTGAAAAGGACAACTCACCTGCCATCTTGGACATATAATTATTATTATTATTATTGTTATTGTTGTTGTTATTATTATTATTATTCGTATTTTTATTGGATATTTTATGTATTTACATTTCAAATGTTATCCCCTTTCTTCGTTTCCTGTCCAGATCCCCCATCGCCCATCCCCCTTCCCCCTGCTTCCATGAAGTTGCTCTACCTCTCACCCACGCACCCACTCCCACCTCAATGCCCTGGCATTCCCCTACACTGGAGCATTGAGCCTTCCCAGGGCCCAGGGCTCCTTCTCCTATTGATGCCAGACAAGGCCAGCCTCTGCTACATATGTGCCCGGAGCCATGGGTTCCTCCATGTATATTCTTTGGTTGGTGGTTTAGTTCCTGGGAGCTCTAGGGTGCCTGGTTGGTCGATAGTGTTCTTCTGCTTCTGGGATTGCAGACCCCCTACAGCTTCTTCAGTCCTTTCTCTAACTCCTTCATTGGGGTCTGAGTGCTCAGTCCAATGGTTGGCTGTGAGTCTCTGACTCTGTATTTGTCATGCTCTGGCAGAGCCTCTCAGAAGACAGCTATAACAGGCTCCTGTCAGCAAGCGCTCCTTGGCATCCCCAATAGTGTCTGGGTTTCCTGGGTTTGCTGTTTGTAGATGGGATAAATTCCCATGTGTGGCAGTCTCTGGATGGTCTTTCCTTCAGAGTCTGCTCCACACTTGGTCCCTGTATTTCCTTTAGACAGAAGCACTTCAGGGTTAAGAATTTGGGGATGAGTGGGTGGTCTCATTCCCCAACCAGGGACCTTGCTTAATCTCTGGATATGGTCTCTACAGGTTCTCCCTCCCCTTTGTTGGGCATTTTAGCTAATCCTGGGAGCCTCTTGCTTTCCTGGCATCTGGGACTTGCTGGTGGCTACCCTAAGTTCCCCACCCCCCATTGCTACACACCTCTGTTCAAATTCCTGACCTTCTGTGTATGATCTCTATCTCCTCCCGTACCTGATCCTGTCCTCCTTTTCCTTCTTTCCTTCCTTTCTTCCTCCCAAGTCCCTCCTACCCTCTACTTCCTGTGAGTATTTTGTTTCCTCTTCTAAGAAGGACTGAAGCATCCTGGACATTTTAAAAAGTCTAGGTGTGGTACACACCAAGCTTTCGTTCTTAGTGTCAGATGTAAAGATGGCCGCAAAAAGGCAGTGTTGTAAAGTGGGTAGTGATTTACTGCAGCCTTTCCCGGCCACTGTTCTTTACCATTGATGGAACCAATCGTCTCAGAGTCCATATGGAATCAACAATAGAGAAATTAGATATATCCTTATGAATCTGAGGGCGAACCTTGACTTTCATTCATTTACATTGGGAATAATGGGAAAAGGTTTCAGAGGAAGTGAGGAAGAGTTTCCCCTCAGAGTGGACCCCGGCCAGTCTCTGAGAGAGGGTAAATATTAGCGAAAAGATGGTAAACTTCTACTAAATCCGAGAACTTATTTCACCTTTATAAACCTATGTTTGGGCTTCTAGTTTGATTTAAAAACTCCTGGTTTTGAGAGTAGAAATTAGAGAGATGGCTCAGTGGTTACTGACTGCTCTTCCAGAGGTCCTGAGTTCAAATCCCAGCACCACATGGTGGGTCACAACCATCTGTAATGAGATCTGATGCCCTCTTCTGGTGTGTCTGAGGACAGCTACAGTGTACTTATATATAATAAGATAAATCTTTGAAAGTAGAAATGTATTTTTTTTTTACCACTGCTTGCCTTCATTTTCCCTTTAAAGCTGTGCACTGACTCTTAAGACAATTCTCTTCCATCTCTTAACCTTTTCCATCTGTTATGAATGGAGTCGCTTAAGAAATTAACCATATTTTAAGGATTATCACAATTTTCCATAAGAGAAAATATATGTCAAGGGACAAGAGGTGTTTATGAGATTTGTGAAACTTGGTTTTTAGCCACAGCTTGATGCAGAACTAAAATTATTTTGAAAGAAACCAGCTTCTTTCTCTCTCTTGATTTTACTTCATTGTCAAGCTTTACTCTGAAAAAAAAAAAAAAGCTGCCAGCAGTTCTCTATCTAATTTCTAAAGTATACATTCAAAGAGAACAATGTATCTCCACCCAGGCTTTAGTAACAGTCCTACGTTCCAGTCTGTTTGTACCATAAACCCACATTGGAAGCTAAGGCTGTGGTCAGGGAAATGTAACAAGCTTTCTGGGCAGCTCTGAGTCATGCTGGGACTGAACAAACAGCTGTGATTAGGGGCATGTGAAATTTTGGTTAATCTGGCCTTGGTCTCAGTGTCATTCTTGGGAATAAGTGAATCTGGGAGAGCATGAAAAGAGAAGGAAGACTCCTTAACAGAGGTAAAGAGCAGGGAAAATATGTACTTCCACCCTGAAGATGGATGATTTAAAACGAAACCTTCAGAAGTGTAGCAAAACCAGGCTGAGGTCTGGTTCCAAAGTCTGTTTTATGTGTGGAAACCATGAATTTTATTGGCATGTAGGTTGTTGGTGACATTTTTATTTATTATTTTCTATTTTCATCACATATATCACCATTGTTATATATTTTAATATCTTGATTTTTGCCATATTCTTTGTATTTTCAAGTGAAAAGTAAGTAGACTTTGTAGAAATAAACCTTGTTCAGTATAATCCTCTTTAGTTATCATTAATGAACTTTATTATGTATATTCTGTATCCAAATAATAATTTGAAAAGAAATAAGTATGAAAGAAACTCTTTCTTTTATTTTTTTTAATTCCATTCATTACATCTCAAATGTTATCCTCTTTCTAGTTACCCCTCCACAACACCCCATCCCATCTGCTTTCTTCCCAACCCCTTTGTCTCTATGAGGGTGCTCCCCAACCAATCCAGACCCACTGCTCCAGCATCACCCTATTCTGGAGCATCAAGCCTCCACAGGACAAAGGGACCCCCTTCCTTTGATGTCAGACAAGGCAGTCCTTTGCTATGATGTATCTGGAGCCATGGATCCCTTACACTCCTTGGTTGGTGGTTTAATTCCTGGGAGCTCTGGGTGATCTGGCCTCTGAGGTTTCAATCTTTTTCCCATCCTTCAGACCTCCCACCAGCTTCCTCATAAGCATGTATCTGTGGCTAACACTTGACAAAATATGGACAAAGATTATGGAGATAACAACTCAAAAATCATCAAGTTACAAATTAAAAACCTTGTTACATGGCTACCTCCACTTTTAATTAGTCAATGTGCTAACAAACAAATATTTTTTTTGTAATTTCAGTTTTTTCTCAACATAATTATACTAATATGAAAAACTGAGTTCACTTTTCATCATCAAATCAGTATATAAAACTACCTATTATAAAAAGAGCCCGTAATTCCATGTTTTAATGTTGCATTTTCATGCTCATTTTTGAGAGTGATCATAAACACTTATGTACTGCTGGAGCAATGACTCCATGGTTAAGAGCACTTGCTGCTCCTCCAGAGGACCCAAGTTTTAATCCTGGTGTCCATATGTCAGCTTAGAACCATCTTGAACCCCAGTTTCATCTTCTGGCTCCTGTGGTCACTAGTCACGCACATGGGACACAACATACATGCTGGCAAAACATTTAGATATATAAAATAAAACTAAAGAACATTTAAAAATGTTTATTGAAAGTTTTAATGAACTTTGGAATTTCGTAAGCCTGTTTCTGAGGTGAAAGGCTAACTGCCTCTTGGATGCAGGCGTTTCTGGGTGTTTCTTGGTGATGTAGGTCAGCAGGAATGTGTGAAACTCATCTTTGTTAGGTGCTTAGAATCCTGTCTGCTCATAGCAGGTGATGGAAGATAATCAGCCTAACTGCCCATCTCTTAAAGAAACAAAGTGTTGAAGTACTTCAGAGAATTGTCCAGAAGAGGTAGAAACTGAGGTGGTCCTTTAAGCACTGAAGAAAAATTCTATGAATGGAAAAAAAAATCCTGGAATTAGAAGGTAGTAAAAACAAAAGCTCAAATGCAGAAAAGAATAAGACAGAGCTGTGAAGGCTATTCAGGATCCAGAGACTGAATGGGCAGAAGTAGAGATTGAAGCTGTTGTGAAGGGCTTTAAATATCTTACTGAAGACTTTGCATTTAAATCTGTGGCCAATGTTAATGACTACTGTATTTTGTGAGCCCTGATCCATTTTAACTGATTGTTTATATGTGAACAAATCTAGGAGTGAAGCATGTATATATGCTTCACACACATGTTATATACATGTTATATACATGTGTGTGTATTATCACTAGTAAAATGTAGTATTTATTAACATTAGCCACAAATTTAAACACAAAGTCTTTCCTCAGTCTAAATATATCTGAGATATATATACATATATATATATATATGTATGTGTGTGTCTGTTATGTGTTGTAGAAGGGGCATTTTATATATATATGTATATAATAAATACAATATATGAATATATAAAATACATAAGTATATGAATATATAATTTGTGTATAATATATATATGAACATATATTGAAATACATGGAAGAGAGATGGTCACTGACAGAACCTGTAAAATAATAGAGGTGTTGGTTTGTTATCGATCAGCTAGTGATTAGTAATATCAAGTGGCTGTCCAACAAAGGAAGTCAGTATACAAACTGTAAGATTTAGCTAGATCTGGATTCAGAACTTACCTCTATGACTTATTTGTCTTTTTATTTTCCAGAGTTTTCTCACTTTTGCTCTTTCACTGTCTTCACATCATCAAGATGACAGCATTTCTTTCTCTCCCCTTTACCTAGCACCTAACACATCTCCACTGTTTGTGCCTGGTATTTGAGTGTGAAAGCTGCACATAAGGGTTAGACTGGGTCAATGAGGTGCCTGTGCATTGAGACCTAATGGTGGAGAAAGAAAAATGTATTTATACACAAGACACACAGCCTTAGCAGGGCAGGTAGCAGGTCAACTCACTAGGTTAGGAATTCTTTCCATACGTGTAAACACAGGCAGGTTAGGAATTAAGATTTCCAGTCTTCAGAATTTGTGTTCAAGTTAGATACTCACACTACTCATGTAGTACTCATGTAAGCATGCTCAAGAGTTGCTCATGGACAGGTATGGACCTAAGATTCTTTGGTAATATACAAACCTGTGAGAAACAGGCTTATATGTATCTCTATCTCCAGGGAGTGGTAGAGAAGAAGGGCTGTGTGATATTGGGATGGATTGCCGGATTCATAAGCTTATGTGTATTATTTTTCCATGGTCCTATTTAACTTTTCAACTAGTACTTTGAAAGAGGCAGCTATTGAATGAATGCTGACTTGAGACTATTTTGGAAAATTTACAGTTAGGGTAACTTGGGTTCAGTCCAGAGTACTTCCACATAAGCCTGACATGGTGATATAAGGCAGTAATCAGAAACTTAAGGTCATTCTTTGGCCATATACCAAGTTTGAAGCCAGCTTGGGCTACATGAGAGCCCATTTCAAAAGAAAGATGAGGGGGCTGGGGATTTAGCTCAGTGGTAGAGCGCTTACCTAGGAAGCGCAAGGCCCTGGGTTCGGTCCCCAGCTACGAAAAAAAAGAACCAAAAAAAAAAAAAAAGAACAAAAGAAAGATGAGCAAAAACCAATTACCCATTAGTGTGGAAAATTATTTTTCTGAGATGGGATCCAGATAAGTATCACCAATTGGCTCCTGGATGTATATCTTGAGTGTTCTGTTATCGTGTGATTACAGTAAGAGAGACACAGAGTGGGGATTCAGGAGAATCAATGGAAGAATGCTTGTTTAATTTTCCAAAAGCAAAACAAAACAAAATAACCTGAATTAGTTTAAGAAAAAGAAAAAAATACAAACCACCAGATTATAAGGACTATGTCACTCAAGGGATATCTGAGAAGTTAGTGTAGGAGAATCCATTATAGTTTAAGAGGAGTCAGGAAATGGAGTTTTACTTTTTTGGCAAACTATATCATTTCCCATCCTATTCCCTTGAGGTATGTTGATGATCACTTGGGAGATAGAAAAAACAGCAGAAGACACCAAAATGTGCCCAGTATTTATGAATTTTGCAATTTTCCCCCAAAGCACTGTTCTCTAATCAACAATATATTAACCCATGGTCACCTCCTTAATCCTAAGGACTAGGCCAGGTTTCAACAATGTCAAGTTGGATGTAGTCTAGGTTCTCAAAGAGCACAGGACTAATGGGAAAGTAAACAACTTCAAAACAATGTGACTGAATGCACCATAGCAACTTCAATCAAGTGCGGACACGATCGACTGTCTTTATCAGTAATCTTGAAATTAGGTCAGCTACTCTGCAGAGGTTGACATAATTGCTAGATCTTAAAAGATAACCAGTCATTTCTCAGGTAAAGGGGAATGTGTTCTGGGAAAATACAAGAGACTTGAAGTGCAAGGTGTGTTTGAGGAACTGTGACTCATTCAACATAACGGAAGTATGCTGTATGGGACAACAGCAGACAAGGCTTGACATTGAGCAGGAAATAGATTCAGAAGTGTTTTTTGAGTCAGGATATACACGCTTAGCCTTTGTTGAAGGGTTTGAACTAGAATAATAATGGAATTCCATTTGGACTGTGGTGATATGACTAATGCCCATGTTCTTCTGTGTGAATTCTTCTTTTTCTCCTGAAGAGTTTGGGGACATTGGGAGAATGAGGACAGGGCAGAACTCATGGCTAGTTGGAAAAACTTTTCAGATTTATTTGCTACATGTTGCCTTCAAGGTGTGGATCAGACATAGAAAATATAACTGCCTTAGGTTTGTTGTTACTGCAACTTTCAGACAGAACATCTCAATGTGGGTTTAGAAATACATAAAAGACATAAAAAGTTTTGCCTGGAAATTGCTATGCCAAACTAGAGTTGTACAACTCAAATATTTTGTAGAGTTAATTTTTTCCTCCTCTTTCTCTCTTGCTCTTTTTCTCCCTTCCCTCCCCTTTGTCCTTAATGAGAGAGTCTCACTATATAGCCACAGATAGTCTCATACAATATGTCTTCCTCAGCCTCCCAAGTCCTGGAACCACAAGGGTGTTCAGCTCCAAATATGTGTGTTTTCCAGGAGCATTGTGGTTTAATTCTTGTGTTTCTCCACTTTTCTATGAACAGAAAGTAGGTAAACATTTAAGTTCTTTGAAACAGTGAAGACTTTGGAAGTCATACTTTAAATGTGACTTAATAAATATTGGCTCACTTATTGTTTATTTCAGTACTTAGACTTTTCTAGATTTTTGCCTCCCTGGCCTTAGCTTTCCTGGCAGATTCTGTAACTCTCCAAGGATAGAGTTCAAATCGAGGATGCATTCAAAGTATCCTTCATGCTGGAAAATAACTCTTACTGGAGTTTTATTTAGCAACAGTGGAGAGTTTCCTGAGAAGCATGTGTGTATATTATGTAACTAGTTATAGAATCAGGTACCTCTAGTGTCCTGTGAATCTGGCCCACTTGAGAACCACTGAGCTGGGCATGTTCTTGGGAACAGCTGGGGCGAATGAAGCACTATTACCTAGCAGTCCCTCTGGGGAAGTCATAAGGGATTGTTGCTAAGCAACCAGGGGCCTCTTGGTGCCACATCATCCTCCATGTCATGAGAGTCAAAGTGGTGGTGGGTCCACTCCCCTTGGGAGGAGCAGTACATCCTGGGAGTGTCCGAACTACCCTCAGAGGCATGGTGTTATCAGTAAGTGTCTGAACACATCATCAAATATGGTACCTTGTACACTGTGGCCATACATGTCTTTTATGGAATTGTAAATTGAATTAAACGTAAACTTGGGGAAAAACACATAGCAGTGGTGGCAGGAATTCTCACACAAATAATCTGCTTGTGGTTCTTTTGTCCTTCAGGCTTGATTGTAAGGTAGATTTCCTGGTCATTTTTCGTTGTGGTCCATGGAATATGTAATGTACCTTGTTAACATTATGTAGTCAAGCAAATATTTACATTTGAGAAAAACTAGCAAGCTAATTCTAATCTGGTAGAGAGACTCTGTTGAGTCAAGTACTTGAGTCAATAACAACTTAACTTACTGCTACATTGAGTTTTCCTTCTGTACAGAAAGGTCAGGAAATTGTCTTACTTATTTCTATTTCATTTTTAGTATTTACATAGTACATATGGTACACTTAAAAATTGATAAAAAATGTGGAAATGTGTTAGCTCTCCGAGGAGGGCTGACTTCTTGTGTTAGAAGTCAATGCTTCTCTGGCGAGCAAACACTTAGTAGGATTCAAGCAAATTCCCCAGAGACCAAGATTCAGCCCAGGATAGAGTGGGGAAATTCCAGCCTCTGTTTGAAATGGCATGTGCAGTCTCTGATCTGTTTTATTTTTTACAAATGCTAGAGCGAACTGTTCCTGACTCTATTGTCTGTTTTGGATTCCCTTTCCCTAGCTGGACTGCCTTGTCTGGCCTTAGTGGGAGAGGATGCCCTTAGTCCTGCTGTGACTTGATGTGCTAGGGTGGGTTGGTACCCGTAGGAAGTTTCCATTTCTCTGAGGAGAAGGGGAGGGGACAATGGAGGGAGGTATGTGCGGGTGGGCCTGGGAGGAGAGGAGGGAAGGGGCTGTAATCAGGATATAAAGTGAATAAAAAACGTAATGAAGAATTTAAAAATTCTTGCAAAGTCTTGCATTCAGAGATCTGTTAAACACACATTCTTTCACAGTGATGTGTGGAAGACGATAGAGTTAGCACATCACCGAGGTTCGTTACATAAGTAGCCACAGGAAAGTGGACGTCTCTGTAAGGTGCTTGATGCTGTAGAGAGCCTATGAGCATTCACAATGAGCAAGAACCATGATTTATCTCATATGAATGTTGATAATCTGAAACATATAGAATTCATTTTTGCTAGAAGTTGTTCTATGTGACTTAAAATAATAGAGTATTTAAACTTTAAAGTTATTTGTTTATTTTTAAATTAAATTTTAGGGTAGGACAGAAAAAGATTTTTATGGCATTTTCATATATATATATATATGCATATGTGCTCTGAAGCATATATATGTAAATACTTTGTTCTAATTCATTCCCTTCTCCTACTGCTCCCAACCTCCTACTTTCTCTTGCAGATTCTCTTCCTCTTCCCAAATATCCTTCTCTGCTTTCCTGTCACATGAATTCCATCACCCTCTCTTTTATCTCCTCCTACCTCCCTTAGATATGTTTCTTCAATGTACAGTGGTGGCCCATACCTTTATTCGCAGAACTTGAAAAGCAGAGGCAGGCAGATTTCTGACTAATGTGTGCGTGCACGCGAGCGCTCATGCGTGCGCACACACACACACACACACACACACACACACACACACACAAACACACCTAGTCAAATATATCTGTATATATTTGTGTGTGTGTATGTGTACGTATATATATTTGAATATCAGAGAAAACATGTTTGGATTTCTGATATAGCTTATTTCTGATCCATCCATTTTTCTTGCAAATGTCGTGATTTCAGTTTTCTTTGTGGCTAAACAAAATTCTATCTTGTATAAGCATGGCATTTTCTTTCTTTATACATTCATTTGTTGATAGGCAACTAGGCTAATTCTAAAAACTATATACACAACCCTTGACTCTTAAGGCTATTGTTTCATGGTGGCCTAGGCTGGTTCAGAGAACTTAGGAGCTTGGCCAAAGACAGTGTAGATAGAAGGTCAGAAAGATCAGTCTTTAAAACCCATGCTCTTAATTTTCTGCCATAGCACTATATCATTTTAGAAGGGCAACCACGTCAGTGTTTACAGTGAACTTGTCCTTTAAACTGTGCAAGCAACCAAAGTCATGATCACTTGAGTTACTAAACTGCTTGACTTATGACTTGACTCCCTTCTTAGTAAGACCCTTTTGATCTAGAGTCTTTGTATCTATCAAAGCCTCGGAACAGTAGAATATATTCATCTGGCATTAACAGTCTTGTTCTGTTTGTTGTTTACCTTGTTCTGTTTTGTAAAACAAGAAAGCGTATTTTCTTTAAGTGAATGAAGGAAAAGTGGTTAGAAAATAATTTGTAGAAATAAGTAACATTTGAAATAGGTTTGGAGTCAATCCACTAGAATGATTTTAGGGCTTTAAAAATCATAAGATAAAAAAAGCATTTGTTCTCAAGAGAAAAAGATGATCTAGGTGAGAAGACATATAAAGGCAGAATCAAAAGTCCAAGAATATCACAGGGTCTCATGTTGTCCAAATCTGGAGTTGGACAGAGCTAAGCTTAAGTCCTGGTTCTGGGATTTATTAGCGGTGTGACCTTGGGGAGGGACATATCATATTAAAATTTGAAAAGCATTCATTCTGGTATGGTTAAATGGAATGCAGTGTGGAGTGTTCTGCACGGTTCATGACACAAAATGTAGAAGCAACTCATGTTCACTATATAGATAATAGATACTATGTAGATTGTGGCATTATCCAGCCTTTTAAAAGGAAGGGAATTTTGATGTGTGCTATCACATGGGAAACCTGGAGAATGACGTGCTAGAAAAAAAAGAAAAGAAAACCTAGCCAGTCACAAAATAACAAGTTTGTAAGAAATACATAGTCTAAAGCAGAAAAGTGAATGGTGACGGCTAGGGGTTCCAGGAGGGAGGGATGCGGGTGATTGCTTAATGGGCATAGAGTTTTTGTTTTGGAAGATAACATTTCAGAGATAAATTACACAACTATATAAATATAGTTATATATAAACTATATAAATAGAATACTCAACTGTTTTCTTAAGGTGATGGAGATGGTAATTTTATGTATATTATTCTATAATAAAGAACAGTTAGAGGGGAGTAACAATCGAAATGTAAATAAGAAATACTCAAGTTAATAAAGATAAAAAAGAACAGTTAGTATTAAAGTAATGATTTTTATCCATTAGTCTGATAAAAATCAATTATGACATGAATATATTTGCCTATTCCATTTGGTTTATGATTCCCAGCAACCTTGTTTGAGGATAAATTGTATAAAGCAGTAGGGACATCAAAGCAAGATGACACTTATTTATTAATTCCAACCAGCATTTATTTCATTCGGTGTCAGCTATACTCCCATACAGATTTTACCTGGAACCCAGCAGGATGGATGGTTCATGCAAGGTCATATATCAAAGGGCAGAGAAAAGTGGGTTAGTGGTGGGATTGTGAGCTTTTCGTACAAACAGAAAATTTCTTTGAGCAGAAGCCATCATACTGACCACATAGAAGCTGAACTGATATCTTTTATTTGGAAGCACAGCAAATGTCTTGCTGTGCACACATCTTTAGTTAACCTGCTATTCAACGATCAAGATAAGGACTGTTTTTAAAATAATGCTTTTAGTGAGTGTGTGTGTGTGTATGTGTGTGTATGTGTGTATCTGTGTGTGTGTTTGTGTGTGTGTGTTTCTGTGTGTGTGTTTCTCTGTGTGTGTTTCTGTGTGTATGTGTGCGGTACCTGCTGAGGTCAGAAAAAGGCATCAGATCCCCAGGAGCCGAAGTCGCAGGCAGTTGTGATGAGGGTGCTAGGACTGAGCCCTTTATGAGAACAACAAATTTTCTTAATGGATGAGAAAGGTTTCCAGCTATTTCTTTATTAAAAGTATCTATTAAGTTCTGTTGTTATCAATGTATTAAAGAAAATGGTTGATACTTGTATTCTAAATGATATTTTTTTACTTTAGGTAAATGCCAAGTTCGTTAAATTGAGACTTCATGTTTTTTCCAGTCCTATTTCTTCTTATTTTATTTCTAATCAACATGAAACATGATGTGTTGATATATTTAATGTTATAAACTCAGGTAATCATCATAGGCATTTCCTTAAACATTTTCCTTTCTAAAAGTATTGGAAACATTTTATTAACTATGGTTATCCTACTGTACCACAGAATGTCTGTTTTTTTTTTTTTCCCTACTGGTGACTTTGTACTTCATCATCTGTCATTGCCATCCTCCTTGCCCATCTCCCATTCCCTTGTCCCCTGTCCTCTTGTAACCCCTATCCTTGTCTAATGCTAGAAGAAGTTGATTTTTCCTTTAGTGATTTCTTACTCTTCAGGGATGTTAGCAGCGGCACATTGGCTACTTCATTGCCTGGGACAATCCTTGAATCCCAGGGCAATCTAGAGAGACAGCCAGGATTGCCAATGCCCTGTCACTTACCTAAGACAAAAGATGAGCCTCCAAGTCAGGACCTGATAAATGGATGATTTAGAGCTAGAACTTGGATCAGTCCTCATGTTCCTGTAATCCCCTTGAGATGCTCTTAATGCCCACTCAGAAGCTCTAGAACCTGGGGAAGGAAATGGAGAAAGAATCAGCGAGTTGCTTGAAAACCAACATAAAAGAGTGGCCAGTGCAATGTTTACGTTGTAAGAAACAGATACCTTGTCTGAGAACCGTAGAAAAATCTCACCACTTTGTAAATCGCACATAACCAGTTAAAAGTTTGATTGCTTCATTTAACATGAAGGGTCTATGGAGGACGGGTTAGAAGAAAAGTCTCAGAGTAGAGAGATTGGCAAGGGCTGCCATAGCCTCTGCAGAGGATGGAGTGGCAAGGGAGTGATGTGAGAAGGGTGTAGCCAGACTGTGTGATGTGTAAAGAGTGAAGGCAGTTGGAGATGTGACCTACAGACCATGACATTAGGACTCGATACTTGATTAATGAAGCAGGGAAGAGAAGAGAGTAGATGGCACTAGTCTCCAAATACATAGCATTAAGCTGGATTCTCTCCTGCAATGATAACTCCACCAAAATCGGACAACACAGATGAATAGAAGAACATTGACAGTACTAGCCCTAGGATTAGGAAAACAGTGATTAGATAATCTCAATAAAATGTGAACAAAACAAAGTATTGTATTTGTTGTCTTATTTTGTTTTCTTTTTCCATCTTGGACAAGAAGTATTTATCTTACGTCTGTTCACATATGTAGATTAAATTAAGAGGACCTTATTTTCTCAGAGGTTGGTTGTAACCATGTCTATTACATATCTATGGAAATGAAAATAACAAGGTTTTTTTGTGTTATTAGCTTTAAAATGGTAACATTTTATGTAGAAAACCTAAAAGAATACAAACAGAAAAATTGTCCAAGTAGGTTAGCTGCTTGTTCACAGGAAACCTTCAGGGTAACTCTAGACATCGAGGCATTATGTGTAAGCTGGACTTTATTGGATTTTTTTCTCTAAGAGTTCCAATATTGTGGGATATGACTGAGGGAAAACAATGGTCTTGCTCCTTGGCATTAGGATTTAGAGACAACTGCTACAGGGATAAGTCACCTTTTCAGGCACAGGGTTGAGAAAGGCTGCCACTCCCATAGAGAATCCATTTGAAATGGAAATTGAAAAATGTGAAGAAAAACGGGTTTTCGTTTTAACTGTTTGGGCAGCTCTTCTTACACAGTTTGACAGAAAAAGAACCAAGAAAGGTTGCTCAAGAATCAGAAGATTATATATATATATATATATATATATATATACTCATATTTCTTGTTATTTACATATATATGAAAGCAGGCAGCTGTTTGCTTAAGAAATCTGACCACCTAATCTTAAAGAAACTGAAAAAGTATGAGATTATTTTATCCTTTTAGGTGACATGGTCTTGCTCAAGAAGGCACTTGTTTATTTTAGTGATGAACAAAGAACTAGAAGCACTTATCTTTATAATTTTTCCTCCTGTTTGTTTCCTTCAGGGGTCATGATATACTGGAAACCACACAAGATTAGTCTGGGGAGGCAGAAACCATAAAGCCCCTGAGACTAGGTTCGGAGAGGAAAGATAAAGGTAAGTAAAGTTTTGGTCCCGTCGATCCTTGGACTGAGAGTATCACTGAATATATCTTTATTACTATGAAGTCAGGGGACAGCAAAGAATAGCTAGGGAGCGATGACCTCAGTTTGGACAGTTACTCAATACTGTTCTGTCAACTATTTCTAGTGGTAAATAGCAATCACCACACGCATTTCCATCTGGTGACTCCTCAGGACCTGGCATGAGTAGAGAAAGAGCATATTTTAATATTTCTATTCTTCTTAGCTGTGTCTCTTTAAATTTCTCTCAGTGAAAGCCAATGGTTCATTAATTATTACTCTCCGTGGAAATGTTTTTCTGAGAGACCACAGTAAGCAATGTCTGTAAATTGTTTTGTTTCCGTGAGACAGTCAGGGTCTTGGTATATAGCCTGAACTGCTCTTGAACACGTAGTGCAGGCCTCTGCCTCAGCCTTGCAAATATTAAGATTGTATAACTGTTTACAAGGGAATACTCTTGGTGGTTTGACTGGTAGACATACAAGTCAAATTAATATATTTTGAGGAATGGGAAAACAATAAAAAAGTCTTTAAGCCTTGAGGCCACTCTAACCCTTAGCTCTGTGTTTTGCCGTCTGGAGTGAGGAATTCACTGCTGCACCATAGAGTGATGGAGGCAAACATTTCCTCTTGGGGGAACTGTTCCCTTGCTCCTGGTTCCCCAAGAGAAACAACATGAGGCAGCAGCAACAAGGAGATACTAGAGGGGCTCAGGCTCTTTCCCTGTGTTCTGGAGACTGGTGTGCATTTTCTTTGCAGCAACTAAAATTTAGACAGTGGTAATGAGTTCTATGTTGTATTGAAATGTTTTAATTTCAATGTCAACTTTCAAACGAAGCAGAGTGTCTTCATTTGACATTTACTTTCTATAAGCAAAGGATTTTAGTAAAATAATTTTGTGAAAAGCCTATTTCTACAGGAGACATTCTAATCTCTATATTCGTGAAAATGATAAGCAAACTTATAAATTCTTGCTTCATACTTGAAGACAATTTAAACTGATGTATAAAATAATTACAGGTTCACTATGGTAGCCCGAATGCTCAGGATTTCTAAACAGAAGCCTTTTAACTTAATCCTCATGGCAGCTCTGGCAGGAGGTGAAGAGGGCTGTTCCCTTCTGTCATGAAGGCTGACTGGCTGGCCAACTGCACATATTTAGCCAGTGGGTGGTGAAGTTGGATATGAGTCTAATTCTGTCTGCTGTCAAACCTATGTCCTTGACCAGTGTGTAGAGCAGAAGCTAAAATACTGACTCTAAAGAGCAAGACATCTCATGTTCGTCAGACATTTATCCTCCATTGCTGGAATATACACTCTTAAGGAACACATTATATGATGTATATGAAGAAATAATTGATCATACACATTCATTTTATAGTGAAACACTAAACTTCTACAACCCTCTCAAAAAGTAACAAAAGAAGAAGAACAACAACAACAAAAAAGAAAACTACAAAATATTAGCTAAAGAAATTACAAGTCAACAAAAGAGAAAAGCACAAGAGTGCATATGTAATCAGAATGTGATGGTGGTCAAAGTTGGAAATTGTAACTAAATAATTTTATAGTTATAGACCAAAAAAATCCCAGAAATCAGAAAAAGAAACGTCTCAGGGTTAACCGTATGACAAGTCTGATTCACCTGAACTTAACCTTACTTTATAAGTTCTGGTGGATATAATAGAAAAAAGATATAATAGAAATTATCTGTGTTAAAAATGGTTTTAAGTTTCTTACAATACACATTTTTTTTCAAATTTTAAGTTCTAGGAAGTACTAGTTGCTATCATTCCATTTTACAGACTTAGAAACTGAGAAGCAAAGAAGCTAAAGAACTTGGCTAAGTTCACAGACATTAAGTAGCAAAACTGAATTAGTAGTCAGGTGGTTTAATCTGAGTCTTTAGTCTTAAACACTGTACATACATTGTTGTCTTTTTAAAAGTTGATATTTCGAAAAGTTATCATTATTAGGAACAATATGACAAACTAAAGAGTATCAGAATAGAAGGGTACAGTTACTTAGGCATAGAAAAGAGATGGCTCAGCTGTTAAGAGCACTGACTGCTCTTCCAGAGGTCCTGCGTTCATTGCCCAGCAACCACACAACCACGTTCATAACCATCTATAAGGGGCTTCAATGCCCTCTTGTGGTGTATCTAAAGACAGATACTGTATACTCATACATTTAAAAAAAGATAACTGTGTAAATCAGTTTACTTGTCCACAATAAATAGACACTATTATAAAGCAATCTCATAACAGTCATGCATACCTATGGCTAGGAACTATATAAGAATTATGTGAAGAGGGTAAAAAGAGAATGAGAAACACAAAACAAAATCAGCAGTGAGCTATGTCTTCATTGCATTCCTATCTAAGAATAATAATGTTGTACAAAAGTTACCCACCACATATTCACTTATGAATTTAATATAATTAGATTCGCAACCTCAAAAAGAATTTGGGAGAAAGCTTGCCATTAAAATGGAAGAATGGTCTGGGGAAAACCTTTTGTTTTTTAAAGAGGATAATTTAAGAACTTGCTTTTTCTGAGTATCGAAACATGTTAAGACAGTGAGTTCAAACTTAAAGGATCAGTAGTGATTTGAAGAGGAATGTCCCCCATAGGCTCCTTTATTTGAACTCTTGGTCTCCAGATGGTGGCACTGTTTGGGGAGGTTATGGAATCTGTAGGAGGTGCACCCTTGCTGTAGGAAGTGTATCACTGGGGATTGGGCTTTGAGGATTTATAGCCACAGCCCCATTTTACTCTCTGCTTCCTGTGTGTGGTTGAGATGTGACCAGTCAGCTTCTTACTTCTGCTGCCAGACCTGCCTGTTACCCCTGCTCTTCCAGTCTCTATGGACTCTATCCTTGTCAAATAAACAATTGTTCCCTCAGTTTCTCTGTTCATGGTCTTGTATCACAGCAGCATAAAAGTAATTAATATAGGAGGAATTAAATTAGTTTGAAAACCCCACAAAGAGCATAGTGTGTAAAAGGAATGTAATGCACACATTTCATGTTGATAAATTCTTGACTGCTCAATGACCATAGTAGCAATAATTGGTTCACATTTGGAAAAATGTAAATACATAAGTATTGAATGTATTAAAGAAGACTCCATGGCTGAATTGAATGAAAGCTTCCTTATCTGTGAATGAACAAGAGACATAAGTAGCATAACCCTAAGAATGAATTTGTTTTATTTTGAGACTAAAATGAATGAATCTGACAAGTTCTGACTAACATTCCAAAAATATGACTATTTAAAGGTTTAGAAAAGCTGAGGCCTATGGGTATGTTAGTTTTCCAAAGGATGGATATTTTGTCATTACATAGCAAATATCTCATTCTGTCTGTCTGTCTATCTACTTGTGTATCCATCTATCCAGTTATATATCAGTATATATAGATATATAAATATATAGATACAGAGACATAGATCTATAGATACAGCAATCTATATATAGATAAATTATATAGATACAGATCATATGTATCTTGATGTCATAATGTTTATATATCAGTTAAGTTTAATGACAGCATTCCAAGCAACAACCTGGAAAAGTGGCAGTTTTCTATCAAAAGGCCAACTAAATTTTAGCTACGGTATTTACAGGGGAATTTTTAGCAGACATTTTTATAATTCTTTCACATCTGTGCATATTTTAGAAGTTATTTGCAACATCTTTGAATAATTAACATTTTGCACATGTGAAAATGTATCATCAGTAGTAAAAATGAAATAATTCTACTTTTGCAAATGCAGTAGATAATAGCAGTGGAGTGGTCCGATGATAAAATTTGAAGAAAAATGTGCCCTGTCTTATTATTGTCACGAATGATGCAAGAAAGATGGCTATTTCACCTCCATCTAGAGGAACTCTCATTTTAAAGGCTGGAGTCCCAAAGCTAATGTGAAACAGAAATCTACCATCATTACTGTACACTGATGAATTTAATATTGAAAATAATAAAAGTTTTAGAGCTTAGTGGGCAATAGCATTTGCCATAAAAGCTTGCCAACATGAGTTCAATCTCCTGAAACCACAGGGGAAAGAGAAAGGTGACTCCTGAACATAGTCTTCTGACCTCCATGCACATGTGTACATGTGTGCATATACAGAACAATATTTAAATTTAATAATAATGATAAAAGGATGAAGCTTTAACTTATGTGCTCAGTTTATGAACAACTGTAATTTATTTATAGTTCATCCTGTAGATTATGGATTATGCCCAGGGATCTAGATAGTCAACTCTGGTTTGTTACTTCAAAAGACATCTTGATTGGACTGAATGTGTTACAACCCTTTCAAAGGCAGGTTGCTAGTGCATGTTGAGTGACTTTGGGTTTGCCAGAATTAGGATGTTGTACTGCAATCAATTCCTGTTTACCCACCATACTGTGGTGATCAACATTTGAACAAGTTACATTAATCGTTGAGAAATGCAAAAGGACTCAGTGGTTGAGCTATTCCCAGATCATTGTAACAGAAGGCAAATAAAGCAGTTAGAAACAGTCTGTTGCCATGTAAACTCAATGAGCTGTTTGGTGTTAAAACATGCTTACCAGTTACAGTAAATGAGCCATTCCAGGCTTAATGCTCCCCTTTCCAGTTTGCCTTTGATGAGCTCACCTTGCTTTTGTGTATAACAATCTTTGTTGTTGTTATTTACCTTGTGTCTAACTCAAGATAGTTTGATTGCAAATTTTCAACTTTCTTATGTGAAGGTGATCCCCATTCAGTACCAGCTATATCCTGAATTTTGAATGTTAGTGTTTTCTGGAATGGCACTATATATTACAATACTCAGGCTATGTAAGCTGCAGCTTCCAGTCAACCATGCAACCGTGAAAGAAACAATAAAGGCTCTACAGTGGCATTTTAAGCCTACTGTTTCATAGGTTAAATTTTTGACCTACAAGATTTTCAAGTTAATTTTGTTGTTTTGTTCTTCCTTCCTTCCTTCCTTCCTTCCTTCCTTCCTTCCTTCCTTCCTTTCTTTCTTTCTTTCTCTCTTCCTTCTTTTCTTCCTTTCTTTCTCTCTTCCTTTCTTCCTTTCTTTTTTTTTTTTTCTTCGGAGCTGAGGACCGAACCCAGGGCCTTGCACTTGCTAGGCAAGAGCTCTACCACTGAGCTAAATCCCCAACCCGGTTAATTTTGTTGTAACATTAGCCTACTTTGCGAATTGTATCTTGCAATATTTATGCAATACTGAGAGTAAAAAATAAAATCACCCCAGAGCTCTCAGGGACTAAACCACCGACCAAATTGTACACATGGTCAGACCCATGGCTCCAGCTGCATATGTAGCAGAGGATGGCCTTGTCAGGCATCAATGGGAGGAGAGGCCCTTGGTTCTGTAAAGTCTCAATGCCCCACTATAGGGGAATGCCAGGGTGGAGAGGCAGAAGGGAGTGGGTGGGTGTGTGGGTGAGCACCCTCATAAAAGCAGGAGGAAGGGGGATTGGACAGGGGGTTTCCAGAGGAGAAACTGGGAAAGGGGATAACATTTGAAATGTAAATGCATAAAATATCCAATAAAAGAAAAGAAAAAAAGAAACAGCGAATAAAGAGATGTGTAAAGATGTTTTCATACTTTATTCTACGTAACTGTTTGATTATGAGATTTGGGCTGTGAGTTAGAGGGCCACCATTAACCTTTCTACATAACCTAAAGGAGAGCTCTAGACAAAAAAATTAAGAACAACCAGTTCCATTAAGATCAAACACTGCTGCAGACATGTTGGCTGATTAAATATCAGAGCCATTTGTAAGTAAATCAGTTTGGGGATTGAGAACCATTTTCGTTAGCTAGCTTTTGTTTAACAGAAAATGTTTGTAGTCCCTCCAGTGAGCCCCCGAACGATGAGTCAGGTCTTACATGAAACACAGTGCTCTGTCCTGGAACCGGAATATGAAAGCAAACCAGTGTGTTGATTGGCAACAGCTGGTTCGATTCACGTCGGTATCGTTTGCTGGTGTGTTTCTGCGTATGTAACAAATCAATTGACTAGGTGGAGGCCTGTGATAAGTTGACATTTGATTTACAATTAAGCAGTGACACGACAAGCATGTTGGTTTCATTTGGCCTGTGTAAAGGTTATGGATGCAGATAAACCTCAGGCCCAAGAACTTGTGTTTATTTTGAGAAAGTCGATTCACCTGTTGTGGTTTCACTTCCTTAACAGACAGTCTGACTCTCCGTATGACCTGTCTGGCCTCATCTTAATATATTCATGTGTTCCAGGTTCCTCCAACTTTAACTTTTATCATCTTCAGTATTCACCGTATAGAGACCCATAAATTTAGGGTGCTGTGGAGGCTAATAGTCACTGTCAAGTGGATTTAAAGTCACAGTAGAAACACACCTTCTGGTTCCTAATTCACTGGTCATGAGAGTCCAACGCCTACTTAGGGACTTCTAGGCAATGTTCTGACCCATGGTGTATTGATTTGGACATGACATTAATTAATTAATGGACATGACATGTCCATTTCTAGAAAGGTTTGGGGCATATCCACATTCTTCTGGAGACAAAACCAACTCTGTCAGCTTGAAAAACAGGAGTTTGTACCTGCACTCCAAGGCCTGCAGTTTTCTATAGTTGTGGCAACCTCAGCATTACTGGGCACTAAGTAAATCTTAATCTTATCTTGTTTAAACTTTGACACCAGTGTATCTCCTGAGATTAAAAGGAATGTAACTAACTTTTAAATTAAATTCACTTCAAATTTGTTCGTATTTTAAGGTGTTTTACATAGTTATAAAATAAATAAAATCAGTGTTCTTGACCAGCGTGTTGGCTACAGAATTTTGAAACACTAGTGTATTTGGCATAAGTTATATAGCATGTTACAAGTAATATCTGTCACGTGTAATAACATGCCACTGTAATAACTGCTGTCACGGATTAAGTGTCAGGTTTCATTTATATTCTCTTCAGATAAATTTGATAAAATTCTAACTTATAGATACTCAAGAACACAACATAAGTCAATAAACTGTCAGTTATCTTACCTTGCAAACATCATATATATTTGGTAATTACTAAAAACTCCACTGGTAGAAAACTGTATATGTAAATACACAGGTCAAGGCAGTAACTAAAATGATGACATCATTGTCCCAGAGTGACAGCATTATCCTAGAGTTGCCCATGAGGCGGTTGTTTTAATTTGTCTCAGATGGCATATTTTCTGACCTTTGGAAGGCATTGTAGATATTTTGGCTGCTAATTATTATCAACAGTTTCAGCACATAAAGATTCTCTGTATGGCTATGATTGCTGAAAGTGCGAAGGACAAGGTCGCATTCACATTGCAAGTACGTGAAGGATCTCTCTTGTTGAATTTGGTATGTTGGTCCTTTATTATTGGTATGGAACGGAGAACTCGGTTTAACTCTATGAGCTTATTCCAGGGGGGTCTCCCGCCTGAACCTCTCTAGAAGTGTGTGGAGTCTGTTGTTAGAACTTAATGCATATCCATAGCTTAAGCCTATCACATGAAGTTATGATTACAGCAGCAGTTTATAACCCACTGTTGTCTTTGCTTATTATCAATTAGTCTGCTGCATGGCATCTTATAGTATTTCTAACATATGGTGCACGTTTAAACTTCGTGAAGATTTTTGGGAAAGAGCCTGAGAACTGGAAATTAAATCTCTTTCCTAACATCCTTTGGCCCTCTCTGGCTACAGTAGTCTCTGGAATCACTCAGATATGAAGCACAGTTCAGTAAGCTAAGTCACGCCAGTCCTGAGTGTCCCTTGCTCCCTTTTGAGCTACATGGACTCAGGCAAGTCATTTAAACTTTATGGGCCCCAGGGGTATTATCTGTAAAATGGAACTGATAATAGTATTTCTCTCCTGAGGTCATTAAAGTGAAAGCCATTGTTGTGTGGCTAGTATATAGAATGTTTCCTTACATGAGTATTTAATTATTGTTATTTAATGTTATTTTGCTATGAGATTTATGAAGTTTTTCCAGTTTGAAGGTCATATCACTTTAAAGCTGCTTGTGTTTTTAATGCATCTTTGACTTATTAAACTTATGTTGATCAATACATAGCAATAGAGTCTAACACTGATCGATGATTGTACTTTTCATTTTTTTTTGTAACCCGAAGACTATTTGCTGAACCAAAGAATTGTTTTAAAAGCATGATAAAATATTTACATATTCATAGCTTAATGTGTGTTGACAAAAATTATAACTACTTTGAACATGGTTTCCTAATTGTGCCAACGTTTCGTTTCCATGCTAAGGGGCTAACGTCATGTATATATAATTTGGTCAGTAGGCTGTTTGTGATGCTAACTCCATGATTGATTTCTCACCCCTGTTTATCTGTGGGAACTTTCCACTTTTTATCAGATCTCCTTTAGCACAGGTTGGCACATGTCTTATCGTTTACTTGAAACTAGTAAACAACCATCTGTTTCCATTATGCTTGAAACCTGTTCAATTGGAGTGTTCTCTGATTTAGAAACAGGACGGAAAGAAGTACATTATCACTTAAGAGTTTGGTGGTAGAGGGCTATGTCTGTTCGTTTAAAGACTCTCCATCAGCCTCAGAGTACAAGAAGTGCCTGGAATTGTGATTTACTTTAACTGATGGGAGAGTATCAAAGTTAAGTCAGCGTGCTCCTTAAGAGGAAGGAGATGATCTGACAGTCAAGAGGTGGGAGACCATGAGGACCAGGAAGACTCAGCAGATGGTATCCCAGCATGTGGGTTGGCCATGAAGGCACAGAGTCTGGAGGAAGGTGATTTCTGGGCAGATAACCAAAGAAGTCTGGTCATAGGTGCTGAGGCCCCAGGGTTGAGCTTGGGAGGAGAGGATATTGAGCCATCCAGGGTGCTAAAGCAGAGGCTACATTCTGTGAAGTCATTGGCTCATAATAGCTGTGCTATTTCAGGTTTGCCAGTTATGAAGAGTGAGGGTTGTTGGAGCAAGAATACCAGTCCGTATTATAGATACTCACTTTGAAATTCGTCAACTAGAAATGATGTGACTCTTCTCCAAGACGTATAAGACACAAGTTTGTTAGTCAGTATGTGCCCTGCATTACTAACGAGGAGAGTAAGAAGCCAAATTGGGACCAACCTGGCCAGTTTCATCATGGATAGCTTTAGTTGTTTGCAAAACGGTCAGAATTCCTAACAGTTAGAACTGCTCACACACAGCCAAGGTCAAGTGACCTTGAAACATGGATGTGCTATTCCTGTGCTTTATGGCTTTATCCTTGGGGAGAGGTCATCTGTCAGAGACGAAGAATGGTGGCAGGTTTACTGTTGAAGCCTGCTTGTAGAGGAAGAGAAACCGTGGAAGCTGCTGAGTTCATTTACCTATATTGACATGAGTGTCATTAGCCCTTTTCCTGGCAGGGACTGTCACACCCAATTCTTTTACTCCAAGGAGCAGAAGGACACTGGACACTGAATCATTCCAGTTTTGGTTTAAACATCCTTCTTGTTGGGCTCAGACCTTACCTATACAGATGTATCCGTGATCAATGTAAAATACTCTCCTCCCTCAAAACAAGATCCAAGCACTCTCATGCTTTATGTTTTTTAACAATATTTGTTTTTATATTATGTGCCTATGTTGGGTATCTCCATGTATGCATGTGCATAGTGTGCATGTTTGATGCTGTGGAAGTGAGAAAGGAGCAACAGATACTCTAAAACTAAAGTTGTAAGTGATCATATGCTTCCTGACATGGGTGATTAACTAACCCCAGTACCTCTATGAGAACAGCAAGTTCTTTAAGGATGGAGTCATCACTCTGGTGCTATATGTATATTAAAGAAAAATTTGTTCTAGTAGGTTGCTATGAAGTTTTGAAACTTAGAAAATCAGTATCTTAGGCATTGTTTATAATGGTGAATGTGGCCTAGTGACAGCATTTACTTAAAAAATGGCAGTTCATTTAAGTGATTATTTAATTACTTGCATCTCATGGAATCTCTTGTTTTGAATTCTGACCTTCTGTACATCTTTGGGGCAGGTTATTTACCATATAGGTATATACGAGGCTTTACTTTCTCAGTTTTTCTCTTTATACTGTAATTTTGATATTCCTCAGAAAATCAAGATTAGACAGCTTTAATATTTTTATTGAAAAATCTCATATTTTAAGCATTTGCATATGCTCTACTCTTACCTATCCTCACAATATGAACATAATTGTATCTGTCCAGGCACACAAGAGAATTTGATCTAGAAGGGAAAAAATTACAAGGAATTTTGTGACTGGTTACAAAATAAGTGACTTTGTGAGATGGCAGAAGGACTAGACAGAAACTCTGGAGTAATAGTTGAAATGTCTCTCCACAGATCAATAGAATTTCATTTTAGTAAACCTGCCTTCTGCTCTCAAGCCTTTCAAGTGATTGTTTCTGACTCACCCTGATTATTAAACGTAAACTTCTTAGAGTTGGTTGACTGCAGGTGCTATGACGTCGACAGCATACTTCACAGCAATACTTGAGTCAGTCTGTGATAACTGAGGACAGTGACCTCAACAAGCTAACTCATGGATTTGTCATCAAAGTCCAACCTTTGTCCCTTAGCACCCATATGCATATTAGATGACGTAAATCTTCTGTAATATGATACAACCCTTTTGAAGCATGTTTTATTATCAACACTATACTAGCCATTTCTGGGAAGAGAATATGCCATTGGTTGATACTTACTGTTCGTTACGTCATGTTACTTTAACACTGTGACACAGCTATAATAGCTGTTTGTAATAAAGGTTAGAGGATAAATGCTGAAAGAGAAGATGAAATCGAAACTACACACACATAATAAAATAAGTGCTCATTTTTGTAGGTCTTTTCTCTAGAACTGGGTACATTGCCAGAGCTGGTATTCTTTAATATAAACCTCTGTGCCAACCATTCATTATTGTTTTTGCTCTCAAGGAGCCGCATGTCTTTGTCTGATAAAGTGACCCACACCATCCTCAGGGATGCCTTAGAAAGCAGCTCTATTACAATAGCTGTTCACCTGCCTATAGCAATTACAATGTTTGTAAGGCAGACTAAAGTTTCTCTTCCTGTTAGTGTGTTATAGCAAACTCCTGTTGGAAGTAGTAAGAAGACAGTAAGACACGTGGCCTAGCTCCGGATGTAAATTATTTGTGCCATTGGGATTTGCTTGAGTTCAGTCTTATTCACATGGCTTCTGTTTAGTATTGAAGTTCTTTTGTACTGGTTGGTCCAACAATTGGTTCATAATGCTTATGGTGGCCCATGGTAGACCATACTACTAAGACTTAATACAAAACTAAACAAATGCTATTTCTCAAAGGGAGAGTAGTTATCTGTAGAAGAGTCCTGAGGGTTCACTATAAACCTTATATGGTCTGCTGTGGCTTCCAGCCAGGATCCTTGTTAGCTACGAGGACTTAAAGCTCCATCAGCTCTGATGAGTCTTAAGTCCCAAATGACAGAAGACAGTAGCCTGGCCTTTTTGTGGTGTCTGCCCTTAGTCACAGACATGTTCTAAACTGGCAGCTTTTGTGATCACCCAGTAAGTGGGCCAGAGCAGCACACACAAGTTAACAATCTGTTGCTTTCCAAATCTATGGACTCATTAGACATTGCAGTTCCTTGGAGAAGGCATAAGGGAAAAGTGTGACTTCCTTTTTACCTTTAAGGGAATTTGTTAAAATGCTTTACACTATTAGACCTCTGGAGACTCAGCATGTATGGAAAAGCCCACATAATCGTATAGGTGAACTAACTGGAAAGGGAGGTGGGAATTTACCATGATACCTTTCAATTCCTCCATGACGTCATGAATCTCTCCAGAGCATCAAGAAGTCTGGTTTCATTTTTTGTTTTGCCAAGTACAAACAGTGATAGGATTTTCCACTTGAATAATCTTACCTCACCATACAGGCTCTTAGGCTAGGCAGCTTTAATCTCCTCAGATAGTAGAGAAAGTCTTCTAGTAGCAAAGAAAATCCACCAGCAACGAGGAGGTTGCTGTTCCAAGCTTCAGTGGTCTATTCATTGTATCCCCATCCTGAGTTCCTTGACCCTATTCCTTCCCACCAATGAACCACTTTCAGAGAAGGAATTTTGTAAGGCAGAGCATTATTTCATGTTCCAAATAAGCAACGTAGAAGGATGAGAGTTCGTTTGAAAAGCAGGTGCTGTGATTTTAGGAGACAAGGACTTATTTGGGAAAATACATATATTTCAAGTCATTTATTCCCATTTATGAGTTGGGAATCTCAAGCACCAAGTTAATCTTTTCTTCCCCTGTATTCAGAAGTTAGCTAAAATACTCTTTCATTTGATGAATGCATTGTAATATATTAGGTAATCAAAAATATCCCATATAAAATGCATTTAATACATATGACCTACCTAGTACAGCATCTCAGCAATTCCACAGTGTAGAGTACAGGCTGTGTTTTCCCAACTCTGGCTGATTGGAAGCCACTCATGTTACTGTTCAGGGTTTCCAGATAGTATCCTATTATGTATCAGGAAAGGATCAAAATTTTAAGTATAGTTTCTACTGAATGTGGACTGTTTTCCTTTGCAGCAAAAATTTCAGTTAATTTTAGGCTGGGAACTTTTGCAGTTTAGGATAGAAGATAGACATAATCAAACGTAGAAATATGTGCTTACTAATTATGGTGACTTGTATAGAAAAGATAGATTGCTACAGTGAGTAATCTTTACTATTTACTTACTATTTATTTAAAATTGAATAACCCTTATAAAATATTTCATAGGTAAATATTAATTTTAGGCTTTATACGTCTACCTATAAATTACTGACAAAAAAACCAGTTGTGTTTTGTAGATGTACAGAGCTGTGAAACTTAAAGACTTAAAAAATGTATGGAATTAGCAATTTTGTGTTCAAAGACAAAAGCATTAGTTTGGTGTTTTCTCTTACTTGACAGTAATCTTACATTTTGTAGTAGTGTAAGTTTTGCTTATATTATATATATAATATTTTAGATTTTTCTTTATTATTATTGTAACTTCTGATGTAATTTTACTTGGTTATGGGGCTAATATATGCACATGTAGAATCTGGCTAATAAAACTTTTGCCTCTAAGAAATAAGAGATCTGGTAAATCTGCAAAAGAATATATAGATATTATTAATATTTAAGTGGTTTTAAAAAACAGGGCAGTTGTATGAATATCACTTGATTAACACAACTGTACTAAGACTTTTCAGCACATTTTTTTTCTTTTTTTTTCCCCCATCTTTATTAACTTGAGTATTTCTTATTTACATTTTGATAGTTATTCCCCTTCCCGGTTTCCAGGCCAACATCCCCCTAACCCTTCCCCCTTCCCTTCTATATGGGTGTTCCCCTTCCCATCCTCCCCCCATTACCGCCCTCCCCCCCAACAATCACATTCACTGGGGGTTCAGTCTTGGCAGGACCAAGGGCTTCCCCTTCCACTGGTGCTCCACTAGGATATTCATTGCTACCTATGAGGTCAGAGTCCAGGGTCAGTCCATGTATAGTCTTTGGGTAGTGGCTTAGTCCCTGGAAGCTCTGGTTGCTTGGCGTTGTTGTTCATATGGGGTCTCGAGCCCCTTCAAGCTCTTCCAGTTCTTTCTCTGATTCCTTCAACGGGGGTCCCATCCTCAGTTCAATGGTTTGCTGCTGGCATTCGCCTATGTATTTGCTTTTTTAGCACATTTTACCTCAGTTGAAAAAAATCAAATCCTAAGTTTTTAGTGAATTTATCTATGCATTCAATCAATTCACTATTTTAATCTGAGGAAAGCCAGTGTGTCTTTGCCCTCATTTATCCACTGTCAGAGCTGATTCTCACTGACCTCAGTGCAGAGAACCAAGTGTGGCTCTAGACTATGTAGCCAGTCAGGGACTCAGCAGAGAAGAGTAAGTGGTCAAGAGGACTCTGGGGGGATTGGAAGCCCTAAGGAGAGGGCCAGAAGAGCAGCAACATCCTTAAATTGTAGGTATGGCACCAAGACATAAAAACAGATGTGCAATGCGGAGAAATTGAATCATTTTCTTGAAGGTAAGGCCACCAGTGGCCATGTTTGCTCTGCATACACACTGTAGATTTACCAGGTCTCTCTACCTTCCTTAGAGGCTTCTCTGACCTCCCTATTTAATTAAAGTTCATCTTGACTCCTTGTGTTTAAACAGCATAACTTCCCCCTTCGTGTCTCTTAGCAAAACACACAAAAGTTGTTCTGTGTTCTCTTTTGCTTATTACAGGATTATCCCAGCTAGCTCCTAGTTAAATGGAGGCACAGTTATCCAAGCTTTTGATTGATTACTTTATCATAATAGCTATGTTTTTCCTCAAGATGACAAAATACTACCTAGAAGCAATTTAAGGGGGGTCAGGTTTATGGTTTAGCTTGGCTTGTGGTTTCAGTGTCTTAGTCCAGCACAGTGGGGAAGGCATAGAGGACGCCTGGATGTTGGAAGTCTGTGGCCGTATTAGTTCTCTTGGGCACATAAAGAGACAGAGCGAGGCCTCTAGAGGCAGGTATTTTCCGCAAAGTCCAGACCCTAGTGGCTCACCTCAACCATCTGGGTCCCAGTTCCTGAAGGATTCACAGATTTTAAAATAAGCTGGGGGCTGAGCATCGAAAACATGAGCCTGTTCGTGGATGACATTTTAGACTCAAACCACAACAGTTAGCCTCGGTGTCTGCCTTTACCCAGTAAAACTTGCATTTGAAATCGTTGCTGGTGGCTATATGTTCACTGGGAGCACTCACCCACTATCACCACAATGCAATAAATGTGTTATGTTTAGCTGGGCAGCTTCACCATACATGGGGGATGATTTGCCTCTAAACTGTATCTATTCATTCAGAAGTAGAATTGTAGTTTGTGGTAGTGTCTTTAATTGCTTTTAATTATATAAATGATTGATGATAGGATAATATCTTAGAACTGATGTGGCTCTAGTTTTTAGTGTAACCTGTGGCATTTTGTAGGGGGTCTAATGTGTGAATGGATGCATTTGAACTTGGAGCCTCTCATTTTGAGTTTGTTTGAAATGACGCCTCGGGTGTCTCCATAATTTAGTAAGAATTTCTTGGAATCTTGTTTGCAACGACACCCCCTGCAGCAAATTATCTTTGTATTTATCTATTTTTCAGTTGTGCATTCCTAATTTGTAAAGGACTAGAGTGTACACTATCCTAAACACCAACTTTCACCCACACCTAAAGTATATTCATTAAGCCAATAGATTTCTCTCAAATTAGTTTTGCAGACACAGGAATCATGTGACTCATGCTGAAGTCATTGAAAAAACACAACTAAAGATATGGGCTCTGACTAATGTCAGCTATGTTGTAATGCACGTGCTAACACTAGGAAATTCTACTTGTACTTTTACACTCTGTACTTCCTCCCAAACACAGTAGCGATATCTTCTATTACCTTATGGTAATAGAAGGTGTGGATATTACCAAAGCCTGTATGTACTATTTGTTTTCCTAGACAGGTTGAGTACCAGTGATTGATACATTTGTATTGATTTTATGATCTAAGTTTGAATCTTGGCACTGTCAATTCTGAGCCTGTGCATTTGGAAGGCCTTTTTATTTATCCCCCCCCACCCCCGAAGTGCTTTTCATTGGTGAACTGGGGATGGTCATACCTATTTTGAAAATGCAATCAGGCCTATTTGGTAGCATCTTTTAGTTGTTTAAAACAACAACATAAAAAAAAACTACTTGTATTATATTTTATGAAAAGTTTAGAGGGTGAGGCACAGCTGGAGAAAGTAGGTCAGTAGGACAAGTACTTTGGGGTGTCTTATTCTTGTCCCTTTCCTGAATTACTCTATGCTTTCTGGCCACCGTAAAGCAAACAACTCTTCCCTGCCCACAATTCCTACTGCTATGATGTTCTGCCTGTGCAGTGATGTCAAGAAAGTATGGGCTAAAAAAAAGTCTTTACAACCCCAAACTAAGAACACTTCCCCTCAAGTGGATACAGTCAGGTGATTGATTCATGACTTATGCAAAAGAACTGACAGTGCTCATGCAAATTACAGATAATATGGTCTAATCCGTGGAATTATTATGAAGATTAGTCAGATTAGCATTTATATGCATGCTTAAAACTTTAAGTTACACAATTGCTAGATGATATTATCAGTGACAATCGTTTTAGCATTATTATGGCTACCTTAGAGTGGGGGATTTGTTTGAGGCCCCTAAACATTCTACATGAGAAAGTTTGGATATTTTCCTTAAAGTGTTAGAGTTTGGTGCTTGTTTATAAAGTAGAAATGTCAGTTATTGCTGTCCATTAATGGTTAATACTGAAAAACATTGAAATCCACAAAGATATTCTTGTGGTTCCTGTATATTCAAAGCACCTGGTGACATTATGCTATCAATGTCATTTCTTTGAGTAACCCTAATTTAACAAATGGGTTGAGTGCTGCTTTACCCAGAATTCTGGATGCTCTTTAGATAGTGAGGGTATACTCTGGCCAAAGAGAATCGTGTGCTGATTAATGGAGCTAATATTTTACACAAGTATTAAGGAAGGCAGTGAGGTTATTTTAAAATTATGATATTTTTATGAGAAATAAAAACTAGACTTTGTCAAAGAGAAGTCATTGTGGACTTTTTGAGTGAATAATGTTTTATTCTCATGTTAGCTACAGGAAATGGATGGTTCTAAACATTGAAAAATTACTTCTGGTATAGATCTGCATTTCCCTTAATAATTAATATTCATCAGCTGTTTAGTGAAGATCATAAAGACTCATGAAAACGTAAAATAAACTTATACTTGCTTTTTAAAATCAAGAACCTTTCGTGTATTATTACTTTTCTTATCACCTCTGCCAAATACCCAGCAAAAAACAACAAACAGCTGAAGGGAGGAATGTGATTTAAACGAATCCAGTCCATCATGGTAGAAAAGACATGGAGGGGTTCAATAGCAAGAGGATTGTTAATAGATTCCTGTGAATCTCTGTGGATCAAAAATATGAAAGCATTCTTTTCCCCTTCACCTTTTTCTTTCAGTCCCAGACCCCCGAGATGACACAACTTACAGTACCTGTTTAAAACATGGTGGGTTTATTATATACACATTCCGTTCTATGGGCAGACAATAGAGTCAAGAACAGAGAACTAAATGGGTTGCTTTGTGCCTTGTGGTAGGAAGAACAGTGCACCTGGTCTCAGAAGACCTGGTCTGATTCTGTCTTTATTCATCACAGCAATTCACTGAGACAAAGGCATGCTTGGAGCTCAGGGTTGGAAATGGACAAATGAGATCAAAGTGTTAAGTTTTTACTTTTCTGAAGGCTATTTCTATTCAAAGAGTTCATGGTCCTGGGACCCCTACTCCATTCTCCTTGTCTTGGACTCTGGGCTGAGAGCTGTCAGGCTTTAAGGTGTGTAAGCAATGTGTCAGACAGAAATTTATTACTCTAGCACATACCTGAAATAATCAATAGTGAAGGAGGGATGAATAGTTTTATAAGTTCTAATCCAGGATTGATTGGCTCCATTGCCTTTAGGCTTATGAAGCCATCTTGTGATGGGGACCATAGGGCAGGGAAAAGCTCAATACTTTATCTTTGGGACAGCCAGGAAGATGAAGAGTAGAGTCCCACTGTTTCCTTCAAAGACCTATCTCAATGACCAGGAACCCACACATTACATCCCACTCATAAGATTTCCACCTCCCTTTATCATGCCGTTCTGAGAATAAGAAGTGCTAGGGTACATTTAAGGTCCAAACCCCAGCAATGATATCAGAATTAATTAAGAGGACACGACTCACTTTCTGTGGCTTTGAACAGATTAACGGATGATGGAGTTTATCATTAAGCAGCTAAAAGGAGCATTTATCATCCAGAAATGTGCAGTTCATTCAGAAAAATAGATTTGGAACTGAGTTTTAAATGGAAAAGAAAAATCTCATGAATTGACTTGTTCTTGTAATTAATATTACTATTTATCTAAAAATCCACTCATTTCATAATCTGCTTTATATACAAGACACTTATATGTGAGGATTGAGTCTTCCTCCAGTATTCTTACCCCTGTCAACTCAATAGGCAGAATATATAGTACATGTTAAGTGTGTCCTTGGTATAATAATTCTGTGGTCACAGAAAACATTCATCTCCTGACTAGTTACCTCAGTAAATTGTGTTTCAAGATATATTTATTGGCATATAATTCATATAAATTTATATCAAGCACACAGTTTATTGGTATATAGTATAATCAAACAGCATCACCACAATTCTAGATTATACCACATCCCAAAGAGAAACCTTTGACCCTTAGCTTTGATTGCTCTCAAATGCTCTCAACTCTGTCCAAGGCATTCAAACCTTAGTCTTAACGTGCATATGTTGGAAATTTTATGCTAATGTGGTTTGGTTCATGTGGCATATTCCTTTGGATGTCGTTCTGTGTAAAATCATGAGTCACTTATCTCTTCATACTGCCAAAAATACTGTATTCTGTCGTTACACTCCAGTTTATTTTACTGGTGGATGTTTGTCTTTCCACAGCTTGGTTGTTATGCTTGCCAGTGCTATGAGCATTGTTGAGTATGTTTTTGTGAGCATCTGGTTGGTTATATATTCACAAGTGGAGAGGTTGAGTCACAAGACAAATGTGCTGAACATTAAAAGGAACTGCCAACCTCCTATCTAGAGAGATTGTACTTTTTCACATTCTAACCAGCAATGAATAAAGTTTTCAGTTTTTTGTCATGCCTGATAGGACCCGCCATTGTGTTTTGTAAATTATAGCTGTGTGTAAAGTGTTGTTTCATCCTGGTTTTTCTTTATATATTGTTCATAGTTAATAATGCCGAATACCATTTCATGTGCACTTGGATTTCTTCAAGACTGTCCATTCAGATATGTTGTCAGTACTCTTTTTGTTAGTTGTGTTAATTCTGTACTCAAGATGCATCTATTGCATGCACCTTGATTGGCAGGTGTATCGATGGACCTTTTGATTGGCGCTGTGCACGTCTGTGATTGACAAGTAGTTTCTTCATGCCAGGGGAGGCCCTTTCGCTTTCTGATGTTGTCCTTTTATGCACAGAATTTTTCACTTCCATGAAGATTAATTTATCTCTACTTTCTCTTACCTATTATGTCTTGGTGCTATAACCAAGAAAGGGTTGACATGAGGCATTGACCTATGGGTATAACAGTATGTTACTAGGAATCATTTTTATTGCTATGGTCCTTTAGTAGGGTTATAATAATTTTTCTCTTAGACCCATGGCCTACCTAGTCTCAAGTTCTTGGACACTTCAGCAGTGTCAGGTAAGAGTTCTACTAGGCTATCACTTCACTGAGTAACAAATGGATGGTGACTCCCATCCCATTTGTCTCACTATTGAGCTTGCAATGGTTACTGTTATAGGTTGAAGGATGTGGATCTGGGAGATATGGATGTTTACTTTTCCTTTTTGGTAGTACGCTGAGTACTTTCTAGTATAGATGAAATCTTTAGCTACACACTGGGTTTTCTTCTATTTTTCATGACATAAGTAAATGTTGCATTTGGAAATATGGCTGTACCACCAGATATTGGAGAGCATCCAGTAGCTTGTGATGTTTAGGGCACTTCTGTGGGGCCAATTTGGCTAATGTCTTAAAAAGATGTAACCCATTCTCGACCCTGGACATTTTATTAATGGCATAAGAAGTCTAATTGGGTTATTCTCCCCCCTATTGTTTGGTGACTCCATTTAGAATCCTTTCCTATATGGAAACTTCTATAGTAGTAGATTTCCATGTTTTCTCAGAAGGCCTCTAGTGTTAGCTTTCCCTCCTTATATTCCCTTGCTTACCCTTCTCTTCCATCCCCTCCTTATTTATTCCTCCAATTGGAATTTCACCATTGTTCCTCTATAACATTATATTCTATTTCTCTTTACTTAGGGCAACCCCTCCACCCCACCTGGTCCTTCCTGAGGTACCCAATCTCTGTGACTATTTAGCCTCGAGCATGCAGACTGAATGCTTAAAAGCTAGCATTCAAATATAAGCAAAAACATATGATATTTGTCTTTTGGGGTCTGAGTTACCTGACTTAGGATGCTATTTTTTTCTAACACCAACCATTTACCTGTAAATTTTATAATTTCATTTTTTTTAACAGCTGGGTAATCCCCTCAGCAAATGTTTGACAAACAAAGCAAATCAAACGACAAAAATATGGAGTTCAATTTGTGATGGCCAAGTTTTCTTGAGTATGCCCTGAGGTTTGGTTGAATAATTAGTATCACTTCATAGAAGTGGACCAGTCTTTCTTCTTCTATGGGATCTATTGCAAAAAAGCATCTTGGCTTGAGTTGGGATTTTCTGTTTGCTTGCCTTCATCTGTGCTGGGAGTTTGTCTGGTTTGAGCATATGCAGTTCTGATCCAAACTGTCTAGTAACCACTGTTCTAGGGAGAATTCACCATTGTAAAAATCATATTAAAGCATGTTAAGTTCTAAATTTGGACTCTAATGACATCTATAGTTTTTAAATTGAGCAGAGAATACTCTTTGGACATGGTGAATGACAGCTGTGATGGCAGTCTGTAAAGCTAGTGACAATTGTGGTGGCAGTCTGTGCAGCTGTAGACAGTGACAGCTGTGATGGCAGTCTGTATAGCTAAAGTGACAGCTGTGATGGCAGTCTGTGCAGCCGTAGTGAGTGACAGCTGTGATGGCAGTCTGTGCAGTTGTATTGAGTGACAGCTGTGATGGCAGTCTGTGCAGCTGTATTGAGTGACAGCTGTGATGACAGTCTGTGCAGCTGTAGACAGTGACAGGAAAATCAAGGCAATAACACTTTCCTGCCTCCTTCCTTCCCAGAAAGTCAAGGTGTTCAATTTTGTATTTGAGACACTTGTTTTTGGGGGTTGGGGATTTAGCTCAATGGTAGAGCGCTTGCCTGGCAAGAGCAAGGCCCTGGGTTTAGTCCCCAGCTCCGAAAAAAGAAAAAAGAAAAAAAAAGACACTTGTTTTTTCTTTCCTTTATGAATACGAATCATCAGGTACAAAGGGTACATCTGCTAGGTTGGTTATAACAATATTGGGGGTATATCTAATTAAAATATTACATTTATAATTATCAATTAAGATATATATATATATATTTAAGCTCAATTAACTTTATAATTATCCATGATAATATTTTGTTAACTATAATGGCCAATAGTTATCCAAATCTATTTGTCTTTTTTTTTCTTTCTGGGTAAAAAGATTCCAGAAGTTACTTCATTTTTGTTTTATTTCACTTTATTTTTACTTGTGAAGGTTATCTGGTAATAGATCACTTGATTTGTTGACGTTTGAAAGCAGAATAAAATTCTATCATAAAAAGATACTGTAAGCTATCCAAGCAGACATGAGGCATTTCCAAACTGACTGGGCTATACTGGAGGAAACTTAAAATTTCTACTTTCACTGAAGCTTTGCAGGCAAACATTAAGAAACACAGGCTGAGCAACCATAACAAATGTGAGCCCGCTACTCTGCTCGGTGCTCTGTTTATTATGTGGTACCTCATGGGGTCAGGAGAGGGACTTTTCTGTTTGAGCTGAGTGGCTTGAAGGTCACGGTGTATATACTCTAAGGACGGAAGAATCACAGTGTCCACACTTGCCACAGACTCATCTCCCATCCACGCATGCTCTTTCTTTATGCAGCTCCACATAAGAAGAAAGCTCTCTCGCTCCCCCCTAGCTAACGTAATGCTTTATAGCAGCTGCTGTGTTCTGCATGTGCTTCCATTGGAAAGGCCATTTTAGGTTGGGCCTTCACTTGGAAGAATGGTAGGTAATGTCCAATCATTATATTGAAAAAGACAAACAAAACAAACACCCACCACAGTGAAGGGGTGAAGGGTTCTAAACAAGATCCAGTATTGAGAACTTATGAAACTCAAGTAGAACATTGAACCCTAAAACTACATAAAAACCGCACCCCTGCCACTCAAGACAGAAAGACCATGTTATCCACTGTCACTATGCAGTCACTATGCAAGGAGGAAGAGATTACCACCAGATTTCTCTTCAAAGGAAAGGAAAGGAGGATCAGTTTCTAAGACAAAGAGATTTAGCCTGAGAGATTTCAACAGAAGTGCAATGGTTCTGTTAGAAAATCATAGACTCTTCCTGAATGTTTCATGAGGAGCTATAGTTTGTGTTTATAGCATGCGTTTTGCAAGAAAGGAAGCAATCTTTACAAATTTGATCATGGTATTAAGAGAAACAGAAATCTTTGCTCTGATTCCTCCCTGAAGTATTCTGTCTTTGTTGGATGGCATAGTTGAGGTGGAGAAAGAAGATACGTGGAGCGTACACGGTGTAATATCCCTGATTATCCTGGAACCGTGGTGACTGTCCAGCAACTGGAATATAAATTCCCAAACTGTTGCCTATTTCTTCTAGGCGGCAGCTTATTTCCTTCTTGTAAACTGTTATTTTTTTTTTTAACTTTGAGGCTGAAATGTAAAATGTAAGAAACAGTGATCAAGGAAGATTTTGTTATTTCTGGGGTGAGCAGTATCCTAGAGGTAGCATCTGTCAGAGCTAAGATGTCTCTGTCTGCTGCCTTTGCCTCTATTCTCTCTCCTCTTCTCCCTTTTTCTCTACTGTGAGGGGTTCTTTCAAAAGAAGATGCTATCGTCCTTGTTCTGTCTATCTTAAGATTTCTGAAATTGAACTTGGCTTGTTCGGAACATTGCTCTGTTTCAAGACATGATTGCTTAATTTTTCAACAGACCTCTACATGGATTTTAAATATCTAGAACATTAAAATCCTTCAAATGTCTTTGCCTGCTGGACTTGATTCTATTCTGTTTTTAATCATCTTGCATTCCTATGTAAGAAATGCTTTCATTTTTTTTCCTGTGCTGATCTTTTTGCCGCTTCCTACTGATTTGTGTGCAAATACTCCATTATTAAGTTTTGGACAGGCAGTACATGATATCTTATTCTGACATTTTCTTCTCATTTGTAAACTGTATATACTATAAAAAAATTGTTCATCTTCCAGTTTTCAATTTGCCCCTGTGTCTGAGTCCAGACTCCTAGTTCCAGTTCTTGGCTGAGTACTTCCCTTGTCTCATCTACTCTCATCTACAGGCTGATAAATCTCAATTTCCCTCTCGATTCCTTTTTTCTCCTGTCATTTTGTTGATTATACTATTGCCCTTGTCTAGACACTGAACCTACAACATGTTTCCATGTTTTAGGTCATGCTGGCCCTCACCCAGTATTTTGTAGGAATACTTTCCATGAATTTTTCCCATTTTAAAATGTTTTCCTTACCATATGTATTTGTTAGGAGATGGGTATGCTACTCACAATCAAGCCTCAGGATAACAGTGGCTTAACCACAGTATAAGCCTAGCTTTTCTTTCCAGACAGTTGGACCAAGTGATCAGGGACATACAGTCACAAACTCCTTCCATCTTGTGTCACCTGCAGTGATCCAAGAGTCCTTGTCCACCTCGTAATTAAGGGAAACCTCCACACATTCAGTTCATTCTGCAAACAGGGAAAAACTGCCTTTCTTTCAGAGTGTAGTCTAAAAGTAACTTAGAATCCTCACAACTCATGCTTCATGAAATAGTCCTTTGGGATGACCACACCTAACAACACAGGGGGCACCGTAATCATCTTGTGTTAAGCTCTCTTGTTCTCTAGAGGCCTGGAGAACTAGCGTGTCATTTCTTCATTACAATTTTACTATCGTCACCTTTTGATGGATTTTATTGCCCATTTCTGAGATTACGTCTAGAGACTTTCCCTGTATGTTTCTGTCTGCTCACTCTTAATCTACCCATTCCTTTTTCTTTTAAGGAAAAGCTCGTGTAACATTAAAACTCGTCAAACTATGCCAGTAGCTTAAAGCATACAATCTCTAAGACTCTTTAAGTATTAAGTTCATCTACCTGTCCTCGGCCCTTTAGAAAAGCCCATCTTTCATTACTGCATTCATTAATAAGTTCATTAGCAGGCATGTGTTGCATGCCTCCTGCGTGTCATGTGCAGTGTCTCACTTATCTTCCTTCCTAAGCTAATTCTCTGGATTGTGGGTAGAAGACAGAGTCCTGGATACCTATACTTCGTTTCCACCACAATTCTCTTCAGATGGTTGTTTCTACCATTGTCATGCTTGGGAGGTTAAATCCATTTTCAGAACACCCCTTTAAAGCTTGTTCATACAATCGGAGCAGTTAATTTGCCTTACAGAGATCAATAGTACTTATCTGACACATTCAACTTACATATGTTTGTACAGTACACAATTGTTTACTATAAATTATTTCATGGTGGAGCCATAATTAACCTTAGGACCTCATGGAAATTTTACAACAGTACAATGCAAGCTTAGACCAAATCTTATCCTGTGTCTAGTTGATTATTTGTTCCAAAACAACTTATTTCAATCCTCCATCCTACCACTTGATGCATATCTTTATAGTGGAACACACCTTTGATTAAGATTATCTTTCGAAATTTCCATAATACAGTTCTAAGTCTTGTGATATAGAAACTTACATAACCAACCTGTCATCATTTTAGCAGAGATGATGTTTATCATTTTGCTAACCCTAGAGGCGAAATTACCCTTAGTCTTATTTACTCATGATGCACACATTTATTAAATGATATTTAGATCTGCACTTGCCAAAAAAATAGAGAGATGTGGAGGAAGTATATGAAAGGAGAACTCCAAAGGGGAAGACAGACTCCCAGAACACGTGCTTAGAGCGATCTTATTGCATTCAGCTGTGAAGTGGCTGCTCAGACTCCATTTCTAGCCTAGTGAATCAGCTCTCAATAACAATGAGTGACTGTTTAGTTCTCTTAACCATAACCTTGGTCAGAAAGAGGAACAGTGGCAGGCGGAAAAGGAGGAGCCTCAGTCCTGGGAGCCTGTGGAGTCCGTAGCAGTTCTTCGCTTGTCTGTCTTTATGTTGGCCGTCCGTCTGCTTAGGTGAGATGACAGTCACGATCTGGTAGCTCACAATCCTGAAGGTGCTTTTATCTAACTGGGTGGATTTCTGCTGTTAAATTTACATTTTGAGCCATTTTTCTTACAAGGATAAGAATAAAGTCCATCTTGGTGAGGTCACTTGCTCTTTTGCCTTTTGTTTCTCTTAGCTGTCAAAGTCTGATCAAGTTTGGAAGTAAATATAACTCAAGCAGAGATAATGCAGAAAGGATTAGACTTTGTGTGTGGTATCCATGTTGTGAAAATTATTCCTTACGTATTAAGGTTCAGGAAAAGCATATTAGCACATCTTAACTGCTATTCTATTGCTATGAAGAGCCCCCATCACCAAGGCAACTTATGAAAGAAATCATTTAATTGAGGGTTTAATTACAATCTTAGAGGTGTAGGGGTCTCGGCAAACCTCACAGCCAGAAGAGTGATAATCCTATGTCAGACAAAAGGGAAGTTCTGTTCAATACAACTCAGTAGCTGATGTTGGTCCAAATATGGAGAGTCTTGACACCAGATTGTTTATTTCAGGCATATTTAAGCATATCATGACTTGGGAAAAAATTTTCCTGGTGATAATTAACTAAATCTCATGGGGTCTAATAGAGCTTAAGGCATGACAACATTAAAATACTCTTTGTAAAGTGCATGTAGCCTATTCCTTAAGATGGGTTCTATACATGGACTACATGTTACATCTTAAGGGTCTTGGGGAAGATCTAGTGTGGTCTTCATCATATGGAAAGTGGGAAAATCACCAGGCTACTAACCACCTCCATTCCCAACCTTCTGGGCAGAAAACAGGTTATACACCTTCTCCCTTTGAAGAGACCACCTTGGGTGTTTAACATTCCTGACTTTCCTAGTGCTTATCTGTGAGCACAAGGACAGTGTGCTTCCTCCAGCTGAGTTCATGATTAACAGAGTAGGGAGCATGATAGCAGGTAGGCAGACATGGTGTTGGAGCAGCAGCTAAGAGTTTACATCCTTATTCATAACTTGGAGACAGAAAGAGGGAGAGTTTTATGATCTTCCTCTTCCTCCAATAAGACCAAGCCTCGTAATCCTTCCCAAAACAGTTTTGATGACGAGAGACAATCATTCAGATGTATAAACTCACTCACTAACCACAAATACTCATATTTATTCCATTTTACATTTATCTTTAAGTGTTTAATAAATATTACAATTATAATTTAGCATGTTTTTATTATTTATAAAAATAAAAGTATGTAAGATATTATTCTAGTTTCTTTTTGTTGCATGACATGACATGTCCTGAATCAATTTAAGGGTGAAAATGGTTTATTTTGTTTATAGGCTACACTTCATTATTATAGGATGTCAGCACGTGGATTCTAATAGGAATTTGAGGCAGAAACCACAGGTGAACATTGGCTTTCATTCAAGGTCATGTTTGATAGCCTTCTTATATAGCCTAGGACCACCTGCCTGCTGCTGGGCTAGATAGTGGGCAGCCACAGAGAGCTGGACGGGTTCTCCCATATTAAGTAGCAATCAAAGCATCCCCTCACAGACAAATCCATGGTCCAATCTGATCTGGAAAATCCTTCAGTTGAGAGTCTGCTCTTGGATGACTCTAGGTTATCCCACTATTACAAAACTAGTAAGTACATCCCACTTTTCTTGAAACTTTTTCAGGAATATTTGAACTTTGCCTGAAACAATGTTTAATGATAAAGGATGAATAGAGACAAGTTTTCAACTTCCACTGACTTTATCATATTAGCTGTACATCTGATTTTTGATATATGAAGAGGCAAAATAATGGGTGTAAAACTATTTTCAAAGTCCATAGAAGAAGTATTTTAGATGTAACATTAGTCAAAAAGAAGTCAAGAGGAAAAACAATTTTTCTATTCATATTTCATGATTTCGTCCTGTCATGGACAGAGTAGGTGAAAATTTATAACATTAAAGTTCAATTTAATGTTCTGGATTCTGGAAAGCATGTAAAATTAATAGAAATTTAAACTACCATTTTAAAAACACAAATACCAATACATGGATTTATCTAACTGACTTAATAGTGAATTTCTGTTTTCGACTTCTGCTGAATCTTTGGCAATGACTATATGCAAATGGCTAAAGAAGGAAAGTGGAGTTATGAAGATTTTTTCATTTGGATTGTTAATGATGTATATAGGCAGTATAGTGTATAAATGTTTAAGTTTACAATTTTTTTTTTACCTTCTTGCTACTTCCCATATGACTGCTGCATGATTTAACTTTCTCTTCCTTGTTGTTGTAAAAGTATAAAAATAAAAAGATGTATTATTGTCTTTTACCTCGATGGGTCGGGTCCTCGGTGCCCCAAGATATCTTGGCTAGATATCTTGGCGGAAACACATCCCAACTCCGCTGCGGTGGCCCCGTGTCTCCAGCCACCGCACACTTTCCTACACTCAAACCCTCACATAAAAGAACACACAACCCAATAATCTTAGATCCAATTGATAAAATATAATTGCCCACTTAAACATACAAAGCCCGGTACCATCCATCCCTTAAGAACATTGATAACAACCTGTAAATACACTGAGCGAAATCTTTACGTCAGCCTCCAATGTCCTGCCACAGCTTTTCTCCCTCCTGTCTCCCTTCCTTTTCGTTCAAGTCTCCTCCTCTTCCTTCAAACTTCTCTGCCACCCATCCTTCCTTCTCCTCCAAAGAGAGGCCTCTTTCTATCTTGTACCTGCCCCTCACTTGTATTTTACAAATTCAATGGGGAGGTTTTAGTGAAGTCACTTGATTCCTGAGTACATGACTAGGCAGCTGTCCTTGGGGCAGTGGAATTAGCATCAAAGTACAGATAACTCCAGGGCAAACCACAACACTTCCTCTCTTCACTTCCTTATGTTTGGCTGGTAAGACTTGACTGAAGGGAAACTGTCCCTAAGTGATTGGAATAATACAAAACAGTATGCGAAGTTGTGTATAGGAACAAGGCTAAAAAATGTCCTCTTTCGATTTTTAAGATTCGCACAAGGTGGGGAAGTATTTAGTTGGACGACTGTAAGTCTGAAGGTACCTCGTGCACTTTGACACTCAACACGACATTTATTGCATTTTTCCCATCACCTGCCAAAAAAGTGTGCTAGGGGTAAGCCAAATGAGTCACCGTTTATACCCTTAAATGTTTAAAAAAAAAAAAAACTTTCATGAGAAGAAAGGCAGTCATTGTGAAGAATTTACAATGCATGGGGTAAGTACAATTAGATGTATTGCTCTACCTTGTCTGAATGAGATGTGAAAGGCTTCTGAGAAGGGGTCCTCGAGGTGACCCAGAATATATGGATAGATGCCAGCGAGAGGTGAGAGAAAATTGAGGATAAAGAGCCTCAGCCACAACAGCAGATAGAAACCCAATGCTTGTGTACAGTATTCAAGTTTTAGCATTGATGCAAACAGAATGGAGTTAATCCCTACAGGACAACCTGTACCAAATAATGGGTCTTGAGCTTGATTAAGCAGAGATAGGAAGCTTGGAAATGATCAGTAATAGGGAGAACGTGAGCGGAGTTCCTGAAGTAATTCTCACGAAGATTCAGAGTGAATCTTCAGGAAGGAAGCATGCATAGAAGGATACAATTTAGGAGATCGTTGAGATAAATGGAGCAATGAACTGGGACATAAGGATACTTTATTGCTTTGTAAGGATAATTACAGGCCTTTATTGCCTTGGAAACACTGGCCAGTCATATTCCTACTACTTCCAAGCCTCTTTGCACCTCATGCTTACGCCAAGCGCCAGGGGCCATTCTCTGAAGAGGAATTGAATGTATGTAGTTTATTCCCATAATCGGAAAGAAGACGGTTACATTCCTTATCTGCGGTTTCCGTGCTAGGCACCTGGATACAACACCTCAGTTTTTCTCACATTTCTGGAGGCTGTGGAAGGATGCCTGATAGAAAAACAACAGTTTAAGATTGGCAAGGCTTAGTCGGAGTCACCAGTTAGGTAGATAATAGAGTTTATCACACCAACAAACAAGGGGCAACTGGGACCATCACAGGTAGTGAGAGCTGATGATACAATTTCTTATGTGTTGAGAAAGAAGAAGAGATAGCTAGATGGACCTGGTGCCAGGCTATAATCTTCAAGCCCACCTAGGTCCTACTTACAGGTCACACAGCTAGGGGTCCATCTTCATCTGGTGGCCAAATGTTCAGAGGCACAAGCCTGTAGGAGACATTTCATATCCAATCCAAATAAGATACATGAGATCACATCCTAAACGTTTGATACGTATAGTTACAACTTCTCAAAAATATAGCAATGCCAAGTATTTTCTTAGGAGATCATTGATGTGATGTGTCGTGTCTATGAGATTTTTTTTTCTCAACTTGTCTTTAATCAGTGCTGAGGCAGTAATCATCCCCTAGATTTTGTAGCTGATAATCTTCTGTACAACTGGTATTGGGAGTGCATTCACTTTGAATTTTCAACACACAGTATCGCCATTTACTCAGAGTTTCTGGTTTCCCCAAGGAGGAAGAAAAATCCTAATGTTTATTACTTGGACCCTGTTTTAAAAAAGCATATCCAAAATATTCAGATTTGGTTATTAGTGTAATTATCTTTTTTTCTGGTTCTTCAAAAAGTTTTTCTTCTTTCTTTTTCATTTCCAGGAAAGACCCCCTCTCAGCTTCACCCTTTACCTGTCTCAGAAACAACAGCCCATTTTAACCACAGATTTGTAAGTATTCTTTTAATTTTTTTCCTACTTAAGAAATTAGATACAAATTTGGGGAAAAAATAGTTCCTTTGGCAAAATACAGCTACACAATATGAATGGACATGAAAATTTGAAAAACTTACCACTCTTCAAAAATAGCAACTGAATATTATGAAAGAAACCAACCACCAGTCAAAAAATCTTTTATTATGTGTATGAGCAAGTAGTGAATATTGCATTTATTCTTTGGCAAATTCCTCTTTCCTGACATCATTTTCATTGTGTTTTTCTCTTGTGTGTCCACATGTTTTATGAGGCTAGTGCGTTACCTATTATTGCATTGACATACCTTATATCCATATATTTTAGAATGGTTATGACACAAGTAAGAAGGAGAAAAAAATGATAGAACATGGATACAGGAAAGGGAATTTAAAAGTCATGCAATGTGTATCTTGTATGCTTAACGGTTTTAGTAAAAATTTAAAGGTTCACACTGCACTGAACATAGCTGAGGACTAATCAGTTTCAATACATTCAGTACATTTCTTCAATGCCTTTTACTGTGTATAATAATTAAGCTTAATCATTCAGTTCAGGATCTGGTGCAATCTGACCCATCCTATTCTATGTAATCAGGAGTTTAAGGATGAACATGCATTTTGACAGATGTCTTATTAGGTAAAGTTAGAAGAACCAGGGAGAAAAAGAAAAAAAAAAGCAAATAGAAACATGTCGTATAAGTGTTATCTGTGATGGTACCATTTTTACACCCTGTTATTGCAAGAAAACTGGATATACATCAAGTTCAAGAGTACGGTCCTAGGGGTCATGCTGTAGAGCCATGGTTCTCAGCCTTCCTAATGCTGCGACCATTTAATACACTGCCTCCTTGTGGTGATACTGGCCCCTCCCAACCATATAATCATTTCATTGCTATATCAATGAAATGAATATCAATGAATTTGCTATTGCAAATATCATTGATATTTGATATGCAGTGCCTGAAGAGGTCAAGAGCCACAAGTTGAGAAATGCCCCTGTAAAGAGAGATCAAGAAAGCAAGGCCACTAGCTAAGGCTCTCACTGGCTCGGAAATGTGTACAGCACATGCCTGGACCTCACAACTGTAAACATCTGTGTCTGTGGATGTATTGACCTGGAATAATAATAACTGCTTAAGATCTTTCTATGATTGAGGGAAATTCTCAAATCACTGTTACTTAATAGTTGTAGCTTTAACATTTTTGGAGTAGCCAATACAGCCAGCCAACAGGAATTTGATGTATTTTTAATTTGCCTCATCAGATAAGATCTAGCAAATTGCTTAGTTAACAGGGATATTCAACTCTTAAACGTTCCGTAGCAGTGCGATCTGTTTCCTAGCGGTGTGACATTACTTTTTTGGTTCTAATCCATCCACTTATTCATTTTCTGGTCTTGGGGGTAAGTACCTGAACGCTGGGTACTATACTGTTGACAGTACAGTGCAGGCTAAAAGGCTTCCTTCACAGCTTGCAGTAGGAACTGCAGGCTGACAGGAACCGGATGTAGATCTCTCCTAAGAGACACAGCCAGAATATGGCAAATACATAGGCGAATGCCAGTAGCAAACCACTGAACTGAGAACAGGACCCCCGTTGAAGGAATCAGAGAAAGAACTGAAAAAGCTTGAAGGGGCTTGAGACCCCATATGAACAACAATGCCAACCAACCACAGCTTCCAGGGACTAAGCCACTACCCAAAGACTATACATGGACTGACTCTGGGCTCTAACTGCATAGGAATAGCCTAGTAAGGGCACCAGTGGAAGGGAAAGCCCTTGGTCCTGCCAAGACTGAACCCCCAGTGAACATGACTGTTGGAGGGAGGGCGGTAATGGCGGGAGGATGGGGAGGGGAAGCCCATATAGAAGGGGAGGGGGAGGGGGAGGGGGAGGGGGAGGGGGGATGTTTGCATGGAAACCAGGAAAGGTAATAACAATTGAAATGTAAATAAGAAATACCAAATTTAATAAAGATGGAGAAAAAATACATTTAAAAAAAAAACGAAACTATCCTACATAGAAATGGAAGACATCTACATTACAATTTATTTCCCCATCTCTTCTATCTCATTTCATAAACCTTGCCCTTTCATCCAATGATGACTTTCTTCGTAAACATATATAACCTCTCTTATGAGTTAAGTTGGTCTTTATGGAATCACTTTGAAAACTGTTTCAGGATGGATTCTTGGCCGTGCTTGCTGTTGTTTTTGGCAACCATCTTAGATCCTTGACCTGCATATATGTTGTGGCCCAATTACTTGGTGTCACTGTGGAAATTCTAACAGTGGGAGCAGGGACTGTCTCTGACTCTTTTGCCTGCTTGTGGGACCTTTTAATTCTACTAGGTTGCCCTGTCTAGCATTGATGTGATGGTATGCACATGATCTTATTGTAGCTGGTTATGCTGTGATTGGTTGATGTCTTCAAGAGGCCTGCTCTTGTCTGAGGTGGGGCAGGATGAGGTGGATATGGAGGTGAGGGAAGGTGGTAGGGAGAGAGATTGGGGAGAGGAAGGAGGGGAAAATGTAATTGGGATATAATACATGAGAGGATATTTCTTTTTAAAGTCAGGTGTGAAATCATTAAATGGCTGACTTTCCCTACTTGAAAGGACTGTTGGAGACCATCTAGTTTGTCTCTTCTTTGTAGAGTAGTGCTTAGCGCTTCACCCACGGTCTTAGAAGAAGACAGGGATTACAAATCCTATTTTTTCTCCCAACTCCACTCTGCCCCTATCATACTAAGCTGACTTCTGCCTCTGCCATTTCAGGAACCAGTAACACTAGTGAATCTAGTTTCTCTGAGCAGTGGAGTAGTGAGCTATAAAACCTCTGACTTACCTGTCCATCTGCATTTGGAAAGCAAGAGTGTCATCCTTATAGAATCTCACTACGCAAGAAGGCATCCATGGGCAGGCTGTGTGTCCCCTGTCCACCCTTATTGTGGCCCTTCCGCCTCTTCTCAAGCTCCACTACTATGTTCTTTTCGAAGAAAAAAGCTCCAGAAGGAAAACCAGGTTTCAGAAGGGAGATGCACATCTCTCAGATGAGAGGAAGCCACCAGTTAACCTGTCCTCGGTTTCCTCAAAACGAATTGGTTGTTCACCCAAGTAGGTTGTTCTCCCAAACTTTGGGAGGTTTTGTTTTGTGAACTTCAGAGAAACGGAAGCAGCTTAGACGGACTATGAGCTTGCCCAAGGTATTATGTAAGAAGCAGGAGCATGGAGCTCAGATGACAAACCATTGCAAAGCCTGTGTGCCTCACCCTTCATTGCTGATTCTTTTTAGCTTTGCTGCATGTAATTCTGTGAAAACAGGTCAATTTTAAATGCAAATAACTTGAGAGTTTATAAATTGTTAAGTAGGGCATATGAGCTATCTTGCAAATTATTTTCACCTTTCAGACTTTGCAGTGCTCTCTAAACTCATATTTTACAAGTGTGTAGGTATGTATGTATGTAGAGGGAAGAGGACAACCTTGGGTGTTGCTTCTTGGTGACTATGCACATTTTATTTTGAGGCAGAGTCTCTCACTCTTTTGGAACTTGCCATCAAGCCCTAGGGTTCACCTGCCTCTGCCTGACCAGCTCTGGGATTATAAGTGTGTGCCACTATGCCTTGGCCCTTCTTTGTTTCATTTTTTTTTTTTTAAAAACATGGATTTGGGAAATCCAACCCAAATATTCATGCTGAGATAGTCACTCGTCAGACTAGCAAGTACTTCACTGATCAGTTCTCTTCCATCCCTGCAAACTCATTTCTTGACATGTGTTGATGTGTGTTCGTGTGGCTAAGAGTACATGTGTATGCGCTTGCCAGTGGAGACCAGAGCTTGGCGTCGGATGTCTACTTTCCATTGCTCTCCACCTTGAGACAGGGTCACTTTTTTAACCTTAGCATCATCTAGTCAGGTATCTGACTGGCCAGTTGACTCCAGGAATTCCTCCAGTGCTGGTTATATAGACTCACACCGAGCATTTCTGTTTTCTGAGGATCACACGTACGTGTGCTTATGTGCCAGTCATTTTACTGGCCAATCTATTTTTTCCAGTCCCTTACCTCACTTCTGAAACCCATTTTTGCTCTTTCTAATCTGTGCCATTTGTTGTAGCCAAACCAACCTGAAATGCAGGTTTGATTGTCCACTATTTCTTAAAATCCTTCAATAACTGCCTGTTGCTGTACCCACATAATTTTTAACATTTCCGGGTGGCATGGTTTCTACCAAAGTGCCCCTTTATCTTGTGCTGTTCGGTACCGTCTTTCCTATGAACTGACTATGTGCCCTTTCGTTGTTTTAAAATTAATTTTATTTTATGTGTCTTGCATGTTTTGCCTTGCATGTATGTATGCACACCATGTGCATTCCTTAAAGGTTCAAAGAAGAAATCTGGTGCCCTAGAACTAGAGGTAAGAGTGGTTGGGAACCCAGCACGTGGGTGCTAGGAACCAAAATTGGGTCTTCTTTAAGAATAACAGTGCTTTTAATAGCCATCTCTCCAGCACCTTGCATAGTCTTCTTATAGCCATGAAATGTGCCATGTTGTTCTCTTCCCATGAAATACTCTTTTTCTCTAACCTTCTTTTATTCGTTCATCTCAGACGACTGATGAGTCTGATGTTGATGCAGTGCTCCTGTGCTATATGTTTTCCTGAGACCTATTGTAGTTGTAAATCATATTAGACCTGGACTGGTGCTTATTTATGATTACGTATTCTATAAAGAGTTCTATATCAGGCATATAGTTGGCACCCATTAGATATTTTCAGGTGAGTTTCTAAGTGAATAACATATTTGATCATGTGTAAGGAAAAATATTCTTCAGAATTTCAAAGCAAATAAACAAAAAAAACAGAATTTCCTTTTGCTTTGGTAAAACAAAATGACTTTCAGCCACCTTGATTACTGTTTTTAATACCCGAGTGATATAAAATTCCCTTGTACTATAATGGTGTAATGGTGTTTCCATGTCTGAAGTCATTTTGCTCAAGCAAATTCAGACAGCAAAGGGGTGATTCCTAAACTGAGTTGTTTTTTTGTTTTTTTGTTTTTTGTTTTTTTTTAACAAAACCAATTAAACTAAGCAATTAAATCTTGGTAACAGCAATTGTAAAAGAAAAAAAATCACAATTAAGTGACCCAAAGAGATTTCAGAGATTCAGGATGGCCAGTCTCCCTTCAGTGCCAGTGACCCATGAGCAAGTCTTTTTGATGTTTCAGTATACCACTTTTGCTTGGGAAGACATCTGAGAATAGTCTGTAATAAGGCTAATTTGTAGGTTGTTAATTGTGATGGCTAGTGTTAAGTTGTTAACTTGACAGAATATGGGAGACGGGCCTCTCAGCATGCCTGTATTACCAGTATTATTTGAGACTGGAAGACCCTCTGTTGTTGACAGGAATGTTGGGCTGGATAAGAAGACAAAGGCGCTTGAGTAGGTGCAGGCTTTCATCATTTTTGGCTTTCTTACTGTAAGTGAATGCAGTATCATGAACTTCTTCCATATCCTGGCATCTCCATGGTCTTTGCTCTTGAACTACTAACAAATAAATAAATAAAATAAATACAAAAACATCTTTCTCCCTTAAGTTGCAACATGAGAAGAAAAACACTTGTAGACTTGTGTGGGTTTTTTTTTTCCTTTTTCTTTTTTTTACTTGCTTGTTCGGGTATTTTGTTTCTGTTTTGTTTTGTTATTTCTTCAGTTATTTTAATTCAGATTAGGAGAATTTTCCTACGCCAAAGTTCTTCATTATCCTTTACCAAATGCGTTAGCATATCAGTGCAGAATTTGAATGTAATCATAGTGGTGGAATAACTTAAAGTGTCTTTCTTGGTTCATGGAAGCTGAAGGCTTAAAATATAAACAGATGTTTTATTCTTGTGTCAAATTCACCCCAGACTTTCTGCCTATAAAGACGGGTTTTTCAAGTGATGAGAGCAACACAAGGTCAATGGTTATGAAATTCAGTTGGAGTGCTCCATTGAACCTCTGATGTCAATGGTCAATGCACAGGAAGTATTCATTCTTGCCTCGAACCAGAGTCTTTATCTCTCCAGGGGCATGGGGGATGCCCTACATAGTGTTTAGTGACATGATGGTAAATTGCTCTATCAGTGAAACCTCACGATTGCTTAGGAGAAATAAAAATGGAAGACGGCAGAGGAAGATATCAACATACATCCTGATGTAACAAGTGCAATGAACACTTAGTTTTCTTTTTAGTTCAGTTTTTAATTTACAATAAAGAAAAGTTTACTCAGGCCTGAAATTGAACGAGCAGGTCTCCGAGACTGAATATGGGCAGTGTCACACTGTTAAAGCTACCAATTATAACCTGCCAAGTGACTGACATCTTGTCGTAGTGTGAAAATAAAGGAATCAATGCATTCTAGAGAAGGGGTAGGAGAGTAGAAGATGTAGTGAGAAAGATGTAGCGAGTTAAGCTTTATTTTGATTCTGTTCTCAGATGTGTTAACCTCAATTGGCTACAGAATTAAGAATACATATGGTGTCAGACAGAAATGCTCTGGGGACTGCTCAGAACTTCATATTGATAACAACTGTCACCACTGAGAGTTATGCACGAATTTGGCAAACGCCGCCCTCATTCTTGTAGCATACGATTAAGTCTACCAAATAGGGCTAGTTTGGATTTTTCTTTCCTCTTTTTTGATTCATTCCCTCCTCCCATACTTACCCCTGGTTCTCACAGGAAGATTTTTAAAAAGATCTCAGGAAGAGCTAATTTGCTGAAAATTCAGTTTGTCAGGCTCCAGGCTGGCACAGGTGGGAAGCAACTTCCTGAGACCTTGTTTTCCACAATTTCATTAAGTACAAAGGTGAGAATCTAGTTTTTGGTGGAACAGTATAAAAGAACGAAGAGGAGCTAATTTATACTGCCTAACATCAGGAGGTAAAATGATGCTGTTAGCAAAGCTATAAAAGTATCTAAAGCCTTTACTGTTTGACAAGGTCACTGCTAGGGCAGACAGATGCAGTCCAGTGACTGATCATCCAGCAGCTGCTGAGCAGAAAGGCTCTTTAGGCGGACATATATGTAGCTTGGAGAAGGCCATTAAATCTTATGTTTCAAAGGCGAAATCTCAGAACTTTACAGTGTTTCATGTGAGTTTGCCTTAGTGTATGGAAATGACTCAAAGGACTGGCTAATAGCATTCAGTCACCAGCTGTCAGGTTGAGCATCCATCAAACGGTGGTGTGATTTCTTTATTCCATTATGTGTGTCTATTTTCTTTTTCAAGAAAAGAAAAATGTTTTTTATAAAATGTAAATAATTTTATATTCTAATAAAAACTATAAGGATAAAGAATATCTGAATAGCTTTAAAATAATATTTGAAAAAAGCTTAAGGTTATCAAAAACAAAAGTTTATATTGGCCTCACACTGTTTTCAACGAACGAGTTCTGGTACCTATTGTGAATGGAAAATAAGGTGGAAGGTTAAAATCAACTCACCTAGAAATTTGCAATGGTTATACTATAGAGAAGTTTATATGGTAAATATATTATTGTATAAACAGCAGTTCTCTTCCTATTTATTCTATGAAAGAATTTTAATGAATATGGAATTGTGTATTCCCATATATAAACTGTATAATAATTACAGTAGCATAAAGAATATATATTGTCTTAAAATTATGTGTATTTTCTTCAGTCTTGTGATTTACATTTTTAGGAGCAAATCAAAATCTTTTAAAGATTTTATTTATTTATTATATGTATGATGTGAGTACACTGTCACTGTCTTCAGACACACCAGAAGAGGGCATCGGATCCCTTTACAGATGGCTGTGAGCCACCATGTGGTTGCTGGGAATTGAACTCAGGCCCTCTGGAAGAGCAGTCAGTACTTTTAACCACTGAGCCATCTCTCCAGGCGGCAAGTCAAATTTTAAGAGCAAATTCAAATCAGTTTTGAATTAGATGAGTGGCTTAAGCAGTGTTTTGAGGGGAAAATATTATGGAGACAGGGCTGCAGAGATGGCTTAGTGGTTAAGAGTGCTTTCTGTTCTTGCAAAAGACCTGAATTTAATTCAGATGTGTCTCTTCTGCCCACACTGTGCAGTTTGCAACTACCTATAATTTTAACTCCAGGGTTCTAACTTCCTTTTTTTGGCTTCCATGACCACTGGTGTATGACACACACACACACACACACACACACACACACACACACACACACTCTCTCTCTCTCTCTCTCTCTCTCTCTCTCTCTCTCTCACACACACAGTACATACAGATACAAATACAGACAGAGATAAAATAAAGTAAAAACAATAAAGTAGAAATAGAAATACTATGGAGAATATCTGGGTCATAAAGAACAGTTTTGGTTGAGATTCATGTACGTGGCAAATGGCTGTAGTAGGTAACGTTTAGGTGGCTTATAATTTTAAATTAAGATACTTCTGTTTTATTCAAATCTTACCAAAATTTATAAAGGCCAGTGGAGGCTGGATAGAACCTAACGAATTCACTAAAAACCCATGTTCTAGAGTCACATATAAGAAATTTATATCCTAACATAGGGCAAGGTTCTCGATATCTGGAAAACTCAATTTTAGTCATCTCATGATTATGAGTTTTCTCAATTTCTCTCTCTCTCTCTCTCTCTCTCTCTCACACACACACACACACACACACACACACACACATGCGTGTGTGCAAGCGCATGCTGATACTTGTGGTAATGATTACATTAAATAATACAATAAAGTAATATACAGTTTATAAATGTATAGAAAGCAACTGCCTTGTTAAAGGCTCAGCCGAGAAGAGCTGCTAAATCTGTTTGGCTGATAACAATTTAATTATTAACTGAGATTTCTTAACCCATTAAACCTCCGTTAGTGTTTTGTGTAGACACAGTTAGCTGAAAATGACACACACTCACCTATTTTTCTATCATTGGTTACGTGGAAACAAAGAGTCATGTTCTTGAGAGCCAAGATTATTTCTGACAACAGGGTGGCTTAGAGGAGGAAAAAGCAAACAATGTCATCAGAGTTCGGTTTTCAAAGGGAGGAGAAGCCCTTGGTCCTGCCAAGGCCTGACTCCCCCCCCCCCCCCCCTAGTGTAGGGGAAGTCAGGACTGGGAAGGGAGAAGGGGTGGATGGTTGTTGGGTGGGAGAAAGGGGATAACATTTGAAATGTAAATAAAAAATATCCAATAAAAAAGAAAAGGATTAGGTTTTATGTTTCTGGGAAAGGAAATGAATCATTTACTAGCTGGTGGGAGAACTCGTGCTATGAGGAGGAGAACTTAGTTATGGTTAACTTATCTGAGGTCTCCAGATTTCCAGCCCTCTTGGTTGAGCAGCAAAGACATAGCAATGGAAATTTCAATGGGGTTAGCAAATCCAAGAGAAAAAATTACAACTTAGTTCCCAGGGAAAATCTGAGCACGATAGAGATGTTCCATAGGTGCTGTGGCCCTCAGAAGGCAGAGAAGTCATGGGGGACAGAAACGCCTAGGCAGATGAGTTTAAAGGTCACCTTGGATTTTTCAGGCTCTCAGGGGAGTATGGTTAAGACACCAAAGTGATTCAATAAGTTTCAAGCACCAAAGAGTCGTTGAAATAAACATTAGGCTCCAAGTATCCCAGGCTGGAGCAGAGGATGTAGCCGCAATTATTTCAACTCAGTGTTAGAATGAGACAGTTAAACAACAACTGGAGATTGCAGTGTGCAGACTAGAGTAAGTCGTACCCCACTGACGGCTGTTGTGGACCCAGGACATATACGAACCCAATGCCTTTTCCTCTTCTATCCTTCAGGTTCTTTTTCAAGGGAGAAAAGGGGTGTTGGTATTCTGGGGTGTCTTAACGTATTCACACTGCTGGTAAAAAACAGTCAAATGTCATCTGACACTAAAGACATAACTTTGAGGGCAATTCATTAGTCACACATAGTGAGAGCATGGGGATAGGGATGGGCATGGAAAGAACCCCGTATAGGGTCACACAGTAACCACACCTGGAAATCTAGAGGATAACTATGGGATGAAGTTTTTATATATAAAGATACCCAGGTGCCACTATAGACAAAAGGCTGTAATTTGTTTGCTTGATCAATTATGCAGACAGGGAGAGAATAGAAACCTGCTATGGCAGGGTTTTCAAAAGCTGCGGTATTTTGTCCTTTTGATAAGGACATGTGTCTGGCTCAGAAATTTAATCTACAGCAAGAATACTGAGAGAACTATGGCTGAGTCATTTGCAAGGTATTGTATCAAATGTTCAGCCTTGAATTCATGCCTGAATTCTTCCTGAATTCATGCCTGACATTGGGGGGTTTGTCAATTTGTTTTGTTTAAATTAGTTAGTTAATTAGTTAGTTGGTTAGTTAGTCAATTTTGTTGTTTGCTTGGTTGGTTGGTTGTTTTCATTTGTTTCATTTTGTCTTGAGATAAGACCTCACTATGTTACCTTGCATGCCCTATAACTTGGTTTATGGAGCAGGCAAGATTCAAGCTTGTGTCGATCCTTCTTCATCTGCCTCCTGAGTTAGGAGATTATAGACAACCATTTCTAAGTAGATGTTAAGCAAGACCTTTAGGAATAAGTGAAAGCATTGTCACTTGGATGAGAAGCACCTACTTGACAAAGAAAAGACAAAATATTTTGAGCTGGCAATTGAAAACATGAACTTTACTCCACTTCCTCTTGTCCAGCTAATAATGGTGATTTAAGGGACCTGTGTGACATTGATGTAGACCTCATCATCTTTAGACACATGATTATACCTGTGATGAAAAGGGCCTGTGCCAGGGATTTTGGGGTCATTTTTCAATTTGTTTTTAAAATAGGAATTCTTTGGAAAGATCATGGCTGCATATACTGGCTCCATCCTAGGTCTGATCACCTCTGGGTCTTTATGAAAGGTTGAATTCCCACTAAATGTCTTTGTCACAAGATTATTTCTCAGGTTGCTATTACTCTCTTGCACTCCTTGTCAGATAAGGAGTATCCTGATAGGTCTTAAATTGTGGTGTAACCCTACTAAGAGAAATGCATTATCCTGGTTCATGCTTTAACCCTGAATCTGTAATGCAAGAAATTCCTTTACCTAAAAGAGAAACTCTTGCCTAATGGTTGACAAGTATTCAGATGTGATCAGATGGGGCCAATGACCAGGGAATCCAATGCTAAGGCAAATGCTGGCAGTGTGCCCAGTGAACTTCCCCTTGGCTTTATCCTTTGTTAGAAATGTTTTTGGTAAAAGAAAAAAGGAAATAACTCTCCATGAAGACTCATTATGTGTAGTAGAAATGTTACTACTGTATTTACTTAGTTCATCCAAAGAAATTTGTCATATTGCAAAGAACATTGGGAAATGGAAGAATGTTCATAGACAAACCATGAACAACATGGTGTCTGACAAATGATAGAGCAAGAAGACCACTACTCCTGGGGAAAGAATTTGTTAAAATGTGTAGCTGTTACTTCATTGTGTTTCAGGAGATATGACAAGGTAATAATGTACTGCTTCAATGACCCAGAGCATATGGGTACTGGATGCTTGAGTACAGACTCAAGGTCTATGAGAACTTATTCTAATTTCACTGTCTGCCACTCTACTGGAATATACTATGATGTCAGAAAAAGCATGCTTTTTTTCCCCCATCAGAATCCCAAGGGCAATTTACAACCATCGTAGGCAACCCAGAGACAAAGGGTATGAGAGGAAGTGGTCAAAGTCTCTGTTGCTCATCCCTTGCAATTTGGACAGACTATCCAGTTTTGGACTGGAAGGATTCCTTTTCAACATGGACCAATGTTTTAGTAATATTAATGTTCCTAAATGAGTATGTTGCCTTCAGAACCTGAAGAAGAATGATATATATTGTCTTATTTTCTATTGCTGTGATGAAGTACCATGGCCAATGTCACTTATAAAAGAAAGCATTTAACTGTTCTGTGGTACCAGCAGTTTAAGGCCATGAGAGTAAGGCAAAGACATGGCATCAGGAAATGCTGAGGGGTCAAATCTTGATTTCAAAGCAAGAAGCAGAGAGTGCATACTGAAAATGCTACAAGTGTTTTGAGTCTCAAACACAGGCAAATCTCCCCAACAAAGGCGTCCCTCTTAGTTCTTCTCAAACAGGGTATGCAAACAGGAACCAGGTATGTAAACATATGAACCTCTGGGAGCCATTACCATTCAAGCCACCACAGATGTTGAACCTGTATTCAGTTGTGGGCACTGAGAACTCAGTGTCTATTCCTTCACAGTGTCAGGGATGGAATGGCTAACAAGTGACTTTCAAGTATTTGATGTCTGATGTACTGACCCACATGCTTTTGTAAGCTCTTTCTTACTATTTCTAGCATTAATACATAGATTTTAAGCACGTGCATGGAAGAAAGTGTGAAATAGCATTCGTGCTCATGAATCCCCAAAGTAGCCCAGTTAAGATGTGCTGTGACTCTTTGTAGGTAAAAAGCAACTATGACCAAGAGACTGTTGAAATGTGTGGCAAATCCATCATATTAGTCAAATTAATAGTAATAAAATATTTGTAAGTTATTGGTCAGCACTTTTAGTCATCAGGTTGTTAGCTATATGGGGCTTTATGGAAAGGGACTTTATGTTCAGATGCAGAAATCCACTGTAGAATATCATGTCCTTCTCCCCAAGATGTAAAGCAGAAAAAAAAAGTCCAAGTGAACTAAAATGGAGAATCAGGATAATCACTCCCTCACCCATCACCTCTTATATAAGAAGTTTTAATCCCTGAGGGTACTATTTTAAATTAAGTGAGCCCTCTTAATTAACATGGGGCTAGGGGTGGGAGAATGCTGGGGCCAGCCCTGAAGGAGGTCTTCTTTCTTGTTGGGTCTTCTTGAGGCAGTGGAGGGGTTAGAGCATTGGTGGAGGGTAAGACTTTGTCTTACCAGTTATTTAGGGTTGCTGTCTAATAATAAGTTTACTTAAATAAGTCTAAGTTACTATGTTACTGTAGCTGATTTACTTTTCTATGTCTAAGTCACTATGCTCTGCTACTGTAACTGACCAGTCTTCTGTGTTCCTCTGAGGCAAGAGACTGCAGTCTCTGGCACTTAGCACTTCTTCCTAAAAATAACAAAGGGTTAAGTAAATAGCCCTTGCACTATCTCAGCAGGAACTTCTGGGCTCTAACTTTCAGCCTGCTAGTTAGAAGTTGCAGGAAGAAAGGGGGACACTTAGAAAAGTGATTATAATGTTTATTACTAAGTTGTAAAAGGTTTTCTTATGAAAGCTAGCTAAGAGGAAAGATCCTAAGAAGAAGGAAAATTGGTTCTTAACGGGGGTGGGGGTGGGGGAGACTCTCTCTCTTTGTCCTCAGTACTTATACATCTTTCAGAATACATGATCACATGTTACAAAGTCTATGGCAAGTTCATACAAGAGTTCAAAGCATAAATTGAAATAGAAGTTTATAACAGAGAATGATTACATGCATATCCATCAGGAGTAATTATCTGGCAAAACATTCATCACCAGTGTCAGCTCTACAGGTTCACTGAAGGTCTAAAACCATACCTAAGTTGTTATTGAAGTTTTGTGTAGATAAACCCAGGTGATACCGTATCCTCTGTCCTTGCACCTGTAACAAATCGCTTGTTCTCCTTTTATGACTCTTAATACAACCTCTTCTAATGTGTTCTGAGTAGGAGAAAGCCTGGTTACTATTAAGAGCAATTAACTGGTGACACCTGGGAGACTGGCAGAGTTCTCACTGCAGTTTTAATTATCAGAGAAAGACTTAATAGCGGTCCCAGTATAAAAGAGGTTAATAATCATGCTATAATTTTAGGAATTCTTATAGGATCATAATAAGACTTAAGAAGTCATCTATTTGTCTATATAGCATCACTATAAGGCAGTATATCTTCATAGATTTTCAGAGATCTGCACCAAAGGGGTGTGCTGTTACTTAATGATTGTTATATGTGTTTAATAATAACAGGAAAAGCCTTTTAATAGCAGGAATCTTTCCTAAAATGAATCCCTTATAGCCTTGCTTAATAAGGGCAAACCAGTCCCAGACTATATGATAATCTGAGGCTGGCCATCTCAGGATGATCACCCCCTAGTTATTAGCTCGTCCTGTTATGGCTCCTGGCAGGAGAATTAGGATTTCTCATTTTGCAGACAAATTTGTGTCTAAGAGCTAATTTGCAGTGGGTTAGAATGTTTATGTCTACCATGTGATATTTTAAGGCAATATGTGTTATATTATAATAGGAATTTGGGTAAGATATTAGTTCTAATAAATAAAGCAATAAGAAGTTGTTCTGCTTTTAACCTTACTTATTCTCCCTAAGATTATGGGAAATGATATGTTCAAGTTTAGTAAGGACTTCAGATTTACCTACTAGTGCGCCATTTATTTATTTATTTATTATTTATCTTTTTTTCCAGGTGGGGTTTTTATATGTAGCCCTGCCTGTCTCAGAACTTGCTTTGTAGACCAGGCTGCCTCAAATTTAGAGATCTGCCTGCCTCCGCCTCCTGAGTGCTGGGATTAAAGATATGGCCCAGTGCCACCTGGCTAAAAAGATTTATTTCCTTTATTTTATGTTCATTGGTGTTTTACCTAAATATATTTCTCATTTGATGATATCAGATCCCCTGGAACTGGAGTTACAGACAGTTGTGAGCTGCCATATAGGTATTGGGAATTGAATCCAGGTCCTATAAAAGAGCAGTCTGCTGAGATATTTTTTCAGGCCCACTTAAAAGTATTTAAAGCCATGGTAATTTGCCAGTTGGTTCATTTCAGCAGACATTGTAAATTATTAACCTATATTGGAGAGACACAAAAGTAGATCAGAGCCCTTTTACCTTTGACCTACAAATTCTTTCAGTTCAATTTTGGATTTCCATCTAGGTTAACTCACACACAGGTTTGTTTCAGGTAGTTTTGCTGTTTTCCTCTCTCTGTATTTGCATTTTCAGTCGTTATCTTTTTCTTTTTTCTTTTTTCTTTTTTTTGTGTGTGTGGTGATTGTGAGGACAGGATATATTTGGGAGGGGTCCCCTTCACCTTTATCATATTTATACGTTTCTTTCTAAAATCAGTATCTTCAAGTTTACAAGTCTGCCTCATGGTAATAGTTGACTTGCATGTTTAAAGATATTGAGTTTGGATTGATGTCTACAACAGGTGCCACAAGGTTGCCAACGTGTGACCTACAGGATGCCGTGGATATTATCCTCCAACCCCATGGATTAGGGTTTCTGTATCAACAGAAGCACAGTCAAAAATATGGTGCAGGGAAAGGATGCTTGATCTGCAAGTCAAACTTGATTAAGACCACCCTGCAGAACAGCTCCACATTCTCTATTATATGGGTAAACACTCCTGTTTTCCCTTTTACCAACTTTTATGGAAAAATAACTCTCTAGGAATATTTTGGATTTCTATACAGATATAAATTCATACTTCAATTTCTGTGTCTACATAACTGTCTGTTGCACAGACTTCTGGTACAGTTACGGGAAAAGGTCCAGAAACTTGTTGACCTACATTCTAAGTGTCTACCTCTTCCTCCTGGGAATCCTAATTCATCACCCTGGGGTAGACGTCCACGTCCAGCAAAGTTATCTCTCTATGACTTGCATGTGGTCTTGGGTTTGGGATTGCAAAATTAGATTTTTGGTGTGCTTTTAGGCAACAGTGCTGAGCCCAGGGCATGTTGGCAATGGGTTTTGCATCCCAAGACTGGTTGAGTGCCAAATGCTCCTTCCTCTCCCTATCCCCTTTTTGTTTTCATCAGCACCTGGGCCACAGGACACCATGGATGTGCACCCTGATGCCCCTGGGGGTCAAAAGAAAACAGTGGAGAACGGCATGGGAGGCGGCAGCCCAGGAGCCCAGCAAGGTCACTACCCTGCATGAACAACAACTGGAATGCCTTAATTCTCTGCAGGACAGTGCTTTCTTTCCTTTCCACAGACCTTACAAAGAGTGCTGTCCCTTGGTCTGTCCCTTGTATGTACAACTACAATATCTGTATTGTTACCTCAATGAACCCAGGACAGTCACCAGGATAGATACAGCCAGCTCTTTCCTCAACCTTAGTAAGCAGGGCTGAAGTTCTGCTTGGTCAAGGAAATACCCTTAGAAGAAGAAGCCTCAGAGGAACACCTGTGAGAGAAACTCAACCTGTTATCATGTGACATCAGGGTGTGATTAACAATATTCATCTTAGAAACAAGGGCTTCATAGTGTGGAAAAAGACAGTACTGGACTGGTTGACCGAGACAACATACAGTCCACCCCTCAGAGTCTCCAGGAATGAGATGTTCTGTTTCAGCTTTTGCCATATCTCAGGACCAATTAACCAAAAGAAGTAAATTTATTCTGACAAGATATTCTTTAGCTGTGACTGTTTGGAAGGCTATGTAGTTCCTGACACCAGTAACTTACTTTCCTTCCTAACCATCCTCTTGTTGAGGCAAAGAATCCCTCTCTGGAGACCTGGCACTGGCTGAACATATCTAACACTGGACAGATGAGATCCACAAAAGATTGGGGTCACACATGCTCATAGCACAAGGCCAAGAACACTACAGTCCACCCAAAGACTTGGAGAAGGTTGAGTGAATGACCAGGATCTGTGAACAGCAATGAGAATATGCTGTCCATGTGTTACCAAAGAGGATAGGATTTGCCTTGTGCTAACTAGGAGCTAAAGTCTGTGGCCTCGGGATAAGGAGGAGGAGTGGCTGCTCCCTGCATTAATGATTTGACTAGGGTTTTACTGTGGCAGCCGAGTAGAGAGAAAATGTGGCATTAAGTAAATTGAAGCCCTTGCCATTTTATCAAGAGGTTGGGGCAGCATACCTTAATTTTAATGCTATGAGCCACATGAAGGAATGAATCCTGTAGATGGTCAAATTATCCTAAAATGTGCAGAAAGGATAAATTTTAATGTGAAAATGAATGATATTTTGGGTTAAAGACTCTCAAGACTATGAAGACCTGAGATTTAAAATAAGTACTGTCAAAGAACGATGCATTTACGTATTTGAACATCTGTATATGTGAAGATGTGTGACCAAATGAAAAGGAAACTTTGCTATTACATGGATTGGAAGAATTGAAATTTAAAGCCAGAACTAACTTTTCTAGAAGTATCGGATGACTTCATGACCAAATAAGCAAACCCCAAAATACAACAACCATGAAAACCCAGTACATTTTAATGTTAGGATCAAATATTTCTTAAACTCTCTTTTAAGTGATAGCTATCTTGGAAAATAAGTATGATAATTTTTTTCATAAGCTCAGAAGAATGAAAAATTACAAGGATCAAGGTGAGTGCTAAATGAGGCCCTTTCCCTTCTCTTTCTCTGTATCTCTCTGTCTCTGTCTCTCTGTTTCTCTCTCCTCAACTCTTGATAAATTGTTTATTCTAGTCTCATTTCCAAGTCCAAGGTCCGGGATGAAAGACTATTGCTCCAAACCAAGTCTGAGTTCAGTGCCAGAGGAAAAGTGAGGTCGTAAGTCAAGCACAGGCAGAGAATCCAGTTCTCCCTCACTCAATTTTTAGTGAGAAGGCTAATATGTTTGACTCGGGCCACTATGTTAGACATCAGCCTCATTTGAAGGCATTCTCCTAACCATATCCAGGCTAATACCCAGGAGGGCCTCTACCCTATTAGAGGAGAAGGTGATGGGTGATTGGGGAGGGATTTAGAGGTGATTAGGAGGGGGAGCAGCAATCTGGAAGTAAAGTGAATTAATTAATTAAGTTTTAAAAAGACAAGTTGAATGAACTGCAGTGTACACACCTCCATCCCATTGAACAATTCAAAGCTTGTGGTAATTCTTGTAATCACACTCATATAGCTCAAGTACATAAAATAAGGCCACTTATTTTGGCATTGTAATCTAAAGACATAATATATCTATTTATGAGCAGATCATTTATATCCATAAAATCATGGTATGTTTTTCGCAAAATTCTTTACTATATGTTATATCCCCTGAAATAGCTCAGTTTTCCATTATAGCATAAACTTTAAAAATTCATGGAGACTGCTGATCTTTGTACATTAAAAATATTTCAGGGCACGGTGGTATGAGACATTAGTTCCAGCACTTGGCAGGCAGATCTCTGTGACTTCGAGGCTAGCCTGGTCTATAAAGCAAGTCCAGGAGAGCTAGGACTTGTTACACAGAGAAACCCTGTCTTGAACACCCTCCCTCAAAGTCTATTTTTCCCTCATTCTAACAGGAATGACTCTTCTAATGACAAATAAGCAAGCACCTCACATAATCTCACATCATTCCACATTGGCCAGTAAGGAATTTGAGTATTGCAATGATTGGTTTCACATCAGCTTGACTCGGCTACAGACTAGGCCCTATCCTGGCATATCAAGTCTCTGCAGGGCTATCCTAGTGTCCTTTCCCACTGAGGCCAAACAAGGTAGCCCAGTTAAGAAAGCATTATTCCACAGACAGGCAACATCTTTAGGGATAGCCCCTGCTCCAGCTGTTGGAGGAACCACATGATTGTCAAGCTGCATATGTGCTATTTATGTTCACAGAGCCTAGGTCCAGTCTATGTATGCTCTTCGGTTGGTGGTTCAGTCTCTGAGAGCACCTAAAAGTCCAGGTTAGTAGGACTCTATTAGTGTTCCTGTTGAGGTCCTATTCCTTTCAGGGCCCACAATTCTTCCCTCAAGTCTTGCACAGGGCTCTCTGAGCTCCGTCCAGTGTTTGGTTGTGGCTCTCTGCATCTGTTTTAATCAGCTGCTGGGTGGAGCCTCTCAGAGGACAGCCATGCTAGACTCCTGTCTGCAAGCATAACAGATGATGCTTGCTCATGGGGTGTGTCTCAAGTTGGGCTAGTCATTGGTTGGTCATTCCCTCAGTCTATACTCTATCCCCTTCCTTGCATGTCTTGTAGACAGAATACATTTTGAGTGGAAGGTCGGTGTCTCTACTTCTCCACTGAGGTTCCTGCCTAGCTACAGGAGGTGGCCTTTTCAGGTTCCATGGCCTCACTGGTGTTTTTTTTTTAAACTATTGCTGTGTAGTTGCTGTGTAGTACAGCTTGAGGTCAGGGATGGTGCTACCTCCCTCCAGAAGTTCTTTTATTGTTCAGAATTGTTTTAGCTATCCTGTTTTTTGTTTGTTTGTTTGTTTGTTTGTTTCGTTTGGCTTGGTTTTGGTTTTTCTCTTCCCTATGAGGTTGAGAATTACTCTTTCAAGATCTGAAAAGAATTGTATTGGAATTTTGATGAATACATCAATGGATTGCATTGAATGTGTAGATTGCTTTTGGTAAGATGGCCATTTTCACTATGTTAATCCTATGAACCCATGAGCATGGGAGGGCTTTCCATCGTCTGAGATCTTCTTCAATGTCTTTCTTCAGTGATGTGGAGTTCTTATCATACAGATATTTCACTTGCTTATAGTCACACCAAGGTATTTTAGACTATTGGTGACTATTGTAAAGGATGTTATTCCACAAATTTCTTTCTTTGCCTATTATTCACTTGCATAAAGAAAGGCTATTGATTTTTTAAAGTTAATTTTGTATCCAGCCACTTTGCTGAAAGTGTTTTTCAGCTGTAGGAGTTCTCTGGTAGAATTTTGGGGTTGCTTATGTATACTATCTTATCATCTGCAAAGATTGATGCTCTGACTTCTTCCTTTCCAGTTTGTATCCCCTGATCTCTTTTAGTTGTCTCATTGCTCTAGCTAGGACTTCAAGTAGTATATTGTATAGATAGGGAGAACGTGGGCAGCCCTGTCAAAACACAAAACCTACAGAACAAAGAAAAAATATTTAAAGCAGCAAGGGAAAAAGGCCAGGTAACATTCGTCTTAATGAAAATACTTATACTGCAAAGTGCACTAGATGAAAACTATATTCCTAAACTATACTATCTGTAGCATTTTCATTGAATTTTTTGAGAAAGAGATTTTTCCAGTTTATTAAACATAGATTCTTTTCTCATACAATATAATCTGAATAATACCCCCCTCCCTCTACTATTCCAAATTCCTCCCCATCTCCTTTCCAGTCTAGATTTACTCTGTATTTGTCTCTCATTAAAAAAGAATAGACTCTTTTGGGTCTTTGGCCAAAGACTGGTAGATCTGGGTCTTTAGGTTACCAATCTTCTGAAGAAATTCCAGACTGATTTCCAGAATGGTTGTACCAGTTTGCAATCCCACAAGCTCTGAAGAAGTGTTCCTCTTTCTCCACCTAGTATGTGCTGTCACTTGCTTTTTTGATTTTAGCCATTCTAATTGGTTTAAGGTGGAATCTCAGGGTTGTTTTTATTTGCATTTCCCTGATCATCAAGGACTTTGAACATTGCTTTAAGTGCTTCTTGGTCATTCGAGATTCCTCTGTTGTGAATTCTGTTTAGTTCTACATCACGTTTTTTTTGAATGGGTTGTTTAGATTTTGGAATATTAGCTTTGTGAACTCTTTATTTACTTATTTTTATTTACATTTCAAATGTTATCCCCTTTCCCAGTTTCCCATCCATAAACCCCCTATCCCATCCCCCACCCCCCTTCTTCTATGAGGGTGTTCCCCCACCCAACCACCCACTCCTTTCCACCTACCTACCCTGACATTCCCCTACAGTGATGGCAGGGGAGTCCAGCCTTGGCAGGACCAAGGGCTTCTTCTCCCATTGGTGCCCAACAAGGCCATTCTCTGCTACATATACAGATGGAGCCATGGGTCTGTCTATGTGTACTCTTTAGATGATGGTTTGGTCCCTGGGAGCTCTGGTTGGTTGGTATTATTGTTCTTATGGGGTTGCAAGCTCCTTCAGCTCCTTCAGTCCTTTAACTCCTCCAATGGGGACCCCATTCTCAGTCAATGGTTGACAGCTAGCATTCACCTCTGTTTTTGTCAGGCTCTGGCAGAGCCTCTCAGGAGACAGCTATGTCAGGCTCCTGTCAGGTTGCACTTCTTGGCATCAGCAATATTGTCTGCGTTTGGTGGCTGTATGTATATGGGCTGGATAACCAGGTGGGGCAGGTTCTGAATGGCCATTCCTTCAGTCTCTGCTCCAAATTTTGTCTCCATATCTCCTATTATGAGTATTTTTGTTCCCCCTTCTAAGAAGGACTGAAGCATCCATACTGTAGTTGTCCTTCAAGGGCACCTACATTCACATGAGAAACCTTACTAAAGCACACATTGCATCTCATACAATAATAGTGGGAGACTTAAAAACCCCACTCTGAGCAGTGGACAAATCATGGAAACAGAAACTAAACAGAGACATAGAGAAACTAACAAAACCAAATGGATTTACCAGATATCTATAGAACATTTCATCCTAAAACAAACAAACAAACAAACAAACAAACAAACAAATACCTTCTTTTCAGCACCTCGTGGTACCTTCTTTAAAATTGACTATATAATCAGTCACAAAACAGGCCTCAACAGATACAAGAAGATTGAAATCATCCCATGTATCCTATCAGGCTGGCCTTCAATAACAACAAAAACATCAAAAAGCCCACCTACACATGGAAGCTGAACAATCCTCTGCTCAATGGTAACTTGGTCAAGAAAGAAATAAAGAAATTGAAGACTTTTTAGAATTTAATGACAACGAAGGCACAACTTACCCGAACTTATAGGACACAATGAAAGCAATGCTAAGCTATACTCATAGCTCTGAGTGCCTCCAAAAAGAAACTGGAAAGAGCATACATTAGCAGCTTGACAGCACACCTAAAAGCTCTAGAACAAAAAGAAGCAAATACACCTAAGAGGAGTAGCAGGCTGGAAATAATCAAACTGAGGGCTGAAATCAACCAAGTAGAAACAAAAAGGACTATACAAAGAATCAACAAAACCAGGAGCTGGTTCTTTGAGAAAATCAACAAGATAGATAAACCCTTAGCCAGACTAACCAGAGGGCACACAGAGAGTATCCATATTAACAAAATCAGAAATGAAAAGGGAGACATAAAAACAGAATCTGAGGAAATTGTAAAAATCATCTGATCCCACTACTTACAGAATTTTTGCATGAAGTTTACCTAGTAGTATTTATTGTTTACCTTCTATTTCTAATATGTCATCTGGACTGATAGTTTAAGGTCTTTATATTTGCCTTAATTTTAATATGAAGCTATTCTTGTTCTTGGTCATTGCATTTGTAAATGGTATGTATTATAGTAGGTTTACTTACAAAACTTTTTTTTCTAATAGCCTTCTAATGATTCTCCTTGACTCTGGTCTTTATTTCTACACAATACTTCTCATACTCATCTTTCCTATGTAACTGGCAGATTTTCAGGGTTCCCCAGTGCCCATGAGAAAAGATATACTCATGCATTTTAATGACATTTGTTTCTTTGTAATAAGAATTCCAGTAATGAGATGTCTCAACTCAGTACCAGTCTATGTTAGCTAGACTTTTCCCTCTTTAGTGGGAACTTAAATTTTACACTTGGGTGTCTACTGTGTATATTACAATTTTTAGTCTCATCGTCACTATTTCCTCAGAATCTGGCACTGAGCAAACTGTTCCACAGATTCCCAATAAGACAAGGGTAAAAGGAGACAAGCTGAACTGTTCCGGGAGCTGCAACTAAGGAATTAGTGAGGATGGCTGAGTAATGGTCTTTCTAGGCTGAAGCTAATTCATATCGAGGCTCCTCAGCTTCCTTTCCTTTAAAATAGACTTAGAAATAGCAACCCTACAACACAGGATCACACAAGAAAATTTTCACGGAAGACCTTAAGAACCGTGCATGTTCATCATGATTTCGTCAGTGTCCCTATAAAAGTTTATATGGATCTGTGTAACAGCAACTATAATGAAGCCATCCATTTGAGAGAGGGCAAGGGGGTGGGTGTATCTGGGAGGTTGGAGGTAGGAAAGGGAGGAGAGGGAGGATGGAATTTCGAAAACTAAGAGAAGAGTTATCATTTTAACAAATCGTCATTAACAGACAGTTTGTAAAACAATGACCCTGGAAGAGAGGACAAGAAATCGCAGCAACTCTACCCACACGAGACTACTGTTGTGGTTTCAATATAGGTCTATTACAATGATGTCTCCTCACACACTTAAAAGTCATAGATTTGTACAAGTTTAATTTTTTCGCTTGCTTGTCAAAGCATATTTTGGATATCATTTTTCATGAATTCATTATATTTATATAACAAAAATAATGATATTTTTATTTTGCAAAAGATTTTGTACAGGTCATTTAAATACATTTTCATCTACTCAGTTTGATTATAGGTTAATATACACATAATTTGAGAGAAATATTTTAAAGACTCAATTTTTCGTGTCATTTGCTATTTGTTTGAGTTTTTATTATTGTTGTTTTGTTTTGATTTTAGTATATGACCTAAAGAAGTCCTCTAAATACTTAAAATTTTGCTACTGTGATTTTGATTGTTTTTTGCTTGATCAAACATTAAAATGCTTTCTTCTCTTGTAATGAGATAACAAACCAGAACTCAAGAGGGTGCAATCCTTTTTTTTTTTTTTTCTCTTTTCACTGCAGCCAGGGAGAAATGATGGAACTTATATTCCTTCACAGAGGGAGTAAGATACATTCTGAGAAGTTTTTCATTAAATGGATAAAATGAGATTCATTACTAAGAATTAATATACCAAATAAATATAAATGTAATGTAACATATATAAATACACATATTTATATAAATATATTTATATAATATACACATATAAATATATGTGTGTATTATATATAATACATATATATTTACATTATATATTATATACAATATTAATAAGTTGATTATAGGTATGACATACAAGTTGACATAGATATGACAATTCAATATATTATACATATAAATTATATAAATATTATATATAATATATACATACAAATATACTATTTATTATAGTATATTTTATATATAATATATATGTGAATGTATACATTTAACGTATATTGTGTATGTTTTGAAATACCACATGGAAAACCATTTCAAATGAGGACTTCAATGCACACTTTGAGCATTGATGTGAGTTCTTAAGGACGCCAGTGCCCAGTAGTGACCCACATTAAGTCATACCTGCCTCCCATGTGGTCCTTTCATGTATGTAGTCCACACACAAAAGTTAAAACTCCAATTATCCAAAAAGGAACATCTCCAAAATTGACTCATGATTATTTTTATAATCTCTTGACTTTCAGCAAAACTTTGAAGTTCTCTACTGCCTAAATTCCTATTAATAACAAAATAGGTTGATATAACCCATTTTATCCTCTTGGACTCATGCAGCCAATGTCTTTAGTAACTACACAAATGAAATGTATAGTGAACACCAATGTTGTGTTAAACCATCCTGGGATTAAGTCTCTAAGGACAACCTATGACATGGGTTATACTATTGACTTTTGGTCAGTCAGTTTGTCCAGTTTAATCATTTTTTAAATAATTTTATTTGTCTTGGATATTTTATGTATTTACATTTCAAATGTTATTCCACTTCCCCCCTCTTCCATACCTACTCCCCCTGCCCCTGCATCTATGAGGATGCTCCCATTCCCACCCACCTACGCCAACCTCAATGCCCTGGCAGTACCCTACATTGAGGAAACAAAGCTTCACAGGATCAAGGGCTTTTCCTCCCTCTGTCAATGCCATCCTCTGCCACATATGTGGTTGGAGTCATGGGTTCCTCCATGTGTACTCATCGGTTTAGTTCCTAGGAGCTCTGTTTGGGTTTGGTTGGTTGATATTGTTCTTCCTATGGTGTTGCAAACCCTTCAGCTCCTTTAGTCTTTCTCTAACTCCTTCATTGGGGTCCCCTTGTTCAGTCCAATGGTTAGCTGCAACCAAGGGGTCCCTCATCTGTGTCAGTAGGTTCAATTAATCTTAATGAATCTCTTTTAGAGAAGGCTTGTGTTAGAGCATGGAATACTGAATGCCTGGCTAAGGATAACAGTTAATGCTGTAAGAGTTTTACATTAATTATTACTCTGCAAATGATAACTAATGTTACACACACACACACACACACACACACACACACACACCCCGTATTTTCCTAGCTTACGGTCTTCATGCAGAGATACTTGAATGTGGTAGTGTAACAAAATCTACTTTGTGGTTGATACCTTTACTTGCAGTCTTGTTTTTTATCTTGTTCTTTAGAAAGGTGAAAGTAAACGTTACTGCTGGCTGACTCACAGTTGACATAGGTATCAGCTTATGATTCACATTTGTTTAGTGAATTTCTTAAGCAGTTTTTCCCCTCCGGGCTTTACACAAATCAGAGAAACACAAAACACTTCTAGTGTGACCGTGATGGTTCTATCAACTTCTCCTTCTCACCTCTCTATTGATGTCATCAACTGTCATTTGACATTAAAGCTATGTCATTAGCAGAGAAGCCAATCCACCTGGGGTAAATGTAAGTCAGTTCTAAGAATTCTAAAAGTGTATTATTTCCCCCACAAGTTCAACATGTGATGTTGGGCATCTTTGTTCCTGTTTTGAGATATGAGGATACTTACTTTGTGTCTAGAAGCAATTAGAAAAGGAAACGGTTGAGTTGGGGCAGATAGCAGGTCAGTCTCTAACACCCATTAGCTTGCTCCCTGTGGAGTCACAACCACTTCTGGTGTTGGAATAAAGCTTGCCCTCTGCTCACCTGGTAGAGCTGAGATGCTCAGAATGTGGTTCTCGTGAGCCACCAGTCAAAATTGGGAATCCCGTCTTGTCTCCATGTCCCTGAACAGTAACTGGTGTGGTGCTCCTTTAGTTTTGATTTTTTCTTTTTCAATTTTCTTTCTTTCTGTCTTCTTTCTCTCATGCAAATGGTCTCTTCTAAGCCTTGCCATGTTTTCTTTTTTCAATTTGAATCTCTTAGAAAGGTGAGAAGAGGACAGTTAAAGTGATAGAAATTGTAAAACAGAAGAATGCCATGCTGTTGTTTATTCCTAGAAAAAAATGGCACTCATCTAAAAAGGAAGTGAACACATTTGTCTGTTTTTTAGATGTTACCCAGCACATACAACATACAGGGACACATAAATATGAAACATGCACGCACACACACACACACACACACACACACACACACACACTCAAGTGTATTGTGTATAGCTCTAGTTTTAATCTCTCTAGCACTGGGGGAGTAGGGAAAGATCATGTATTAAAAGGAAAGCATGCTTATTTTATAGGAGAACTTTTAGTGCATTGGAAGTTTTCTCCTTGTCAATGACTGCTTTCTTCTGCTAAGGAATAGAGCAGGAGGAAGCATGATAGTGATGAATGTAAGAATGCTATCTGGACTTGGGAAGAGGGTGACAAGTTGGCTTTATGTTGACTTAAGATGGAATTCGACTGTTCCTTTGGGAAGCTGCAATGGATTTGAGGAGGCCTTATAACAGATTGGCCTCTGGAATTATTTATAGAGGGGATCCCCTATTCCTTACACCAACACACATATAGCTAAACATCCTGTACATGTACTGAAGTACTTCCTCATACTCCATTTCATGTCATATTACTACCATAAGTAGTCCTGTTTTGAAAGAGTAATTATTACACTACAGAAAGGGTATTCAAATTTATGTATGACTTCATCTGGAAGATTACTGGAGACTAAAATTGTTTAGATTTGAGTACTAAATGCCTAATTGCTTAAATTTTTTGGTGTTAGAACAACTTTAATATGCATATGAATATTTGTTGATAATTTGTTACTGCAAGCAAGAATCTAAACATTAAAATGTAAAGGAAAATTTCATTTATTTTGTCCTATACTAGAGACATAGATATGCCATAAATGGAGGAATTTCAAAGAGGCATATCTCCAAGTAAGAATGTCATCCCCCCCCCCCCCCCCCCCCCGAGCTGGGGAAAAAACCCAGGGCCTTGTGCTTGCTAGGCAAGCACTCTACCACTGAGCTAAATCCCCAACCCTCAAGAATGTCATTTTATACATATGTAGATACTTCTAAGCTCTCTTTAGCCTGAAATGGAGTTGTCACGTGGGTTAACTCTTTTACTTAATTTTTTTTTAACAATAGGACAGGTGGCTGAAGGAAGCAGACTGTGTCTCATCTCAGTAAACTTTGCTTCCTCTTTGCGGCTTGTGGGATGGTACAGGGCTTGCATGTGATTGCATGGATAAATCCGATCTGTAGATATCCAGTGAAGCAACTCCCCCATGTCTTTCACCATGTTTGGAGGAAGTCTATGTATATAAAGCAGAGAACCACAGAATAAGGATCTCTACCAACAGAGAACTGGAGAAAAACTAGCATAAAGTATAAAGCTATTGAGAGCTGGAGAGAGATAGAGAAAACCTTGCCTTTCTTCTCCTCTCCCTTCCTCTCCCCTCTCCTTTTCTATGGAAAGTGTTCTTGCTGAAGCCTCACACATGCTAAGCCTTTATTCTATCCCCGAGTTAAGTCCTTAGTGTCTAAATGTCAGCTGAGACCAGTATCTTTTCCTTTCCACAGACAGTCTGACTCATACCACCCCTCTAAGAACTAAGTTAGCAGGTAAAAAGTATTTGAAGTGTTATGCACAGAATAAGTAGGGGTTTCACCGTGGGAAGTGAGGTAACAGGGAGGGATCAAGAGATGAGACAAGAAGGACACTATCAGCCTCCTTATATTCTCAGCTCCAAGTAAGGACGTCTGCAGAAAGGCTGATGTGAGAAAGAGGGTGCACTGTCCTAAGATCTGTTTATAGCTATGCTTTCAGCAAAGAAACACATCATGCTCTAGTCTTCTCCTAAGTCTCTTGGGATTTTACTGATTACTCATCTACACAGTTATGTATATACACGCATTCATTATGCATGTATTTATGCATGTATGTATGCATGCATGCATGTATGTATGTATAAATCTAGTACTCTATTTAGCTTGAACATCTTGCTGTCTCCATTTGTGTTTATGTTTTTCCCTCCATATTTTGGAGGCTGCAAAGCGACTGGAGTGCATGTGTGCATGACTGTATTATGATCTTTTGTTAAAAGCTATATTCCTGGGGCTGGGGATTTAGCTCAGTGGTAGAGCGCTTACCTAGGAAGTGCAAGGCCCTGGGTTCGGTCCCCAGCTCCGAAAAAAAAAAAAAAAGAACCAAAAAAAAAAAAAAAGCTATATTCCTAGTAAGATCCAGTATTCCCAGAGCTATACATGTTGGAATACATGGCTTCGGTAGGACCTTCTAATGTTCAAATGGTTCCAGCTCTTGCCAGCAGCACAGCTAAGAAAGCAGGACGTTTCAACTAGAATCCTCAGCTAACTCTGAAAATGAGAAAGAGGAAGCTTTGCCAGTGAGTCAGCCACCCTGGTTAGCAAACATTCGTGTAATTAGCTTTTTAAGCTCACAGAATTTAAAATGCCTAGAAGCTTCTCTCAGGATCACTTCCCTTGGTTCTATTACCTCATCTTCCTATCTGTGCTTTTTAAAACAAAATTTCACAAAGCATTAAGAGAGAGCAGTTGCCTTTCTATGTATACCATTCTTTAAAAAATATAAAAAGCACTGCTGCCTAGAAAAACATAATTAAATGGCTATTTAGGGAAGGGAGGAACATTCACTTTGTGATTTGCTCTTTATATGCTCAAAATAGCATTGTTAGGACCTTTCTGTGCTAGAATTGTCTGCTGACTCATAGTTTGTCTAGCCTCAATCTTTCTAACTATAAAAGTAATATATGTTGTTCGGTTTTTACACATTAAAAACTATCTAAGGAACTGAAAACTGGTTGGTATGGTTTTTGTTCTGTCTGCAGTTCCCAAGGTCTTGTTTTCCCCTTTGGACAAAATCAAGATGATTTTATATTTGTTATTTTCTCCTTTTTGTTCCTACAATACAAATATTACTTTCACATTTCAAAAACGTTTTATGGACATGCTCTGTCTGTAGCGCTGACACTTTCTCCTTAACCTAGCAGTATAAAATTAATAGCATCGTGTACACAATTTATTCACATTTTTATAACGGATTTTTCAATTATGTCCAAGGCCACAGGGAGCCTATTGCCAGGAATGCCAAGAACCCTAAACTAAAGCCAGAACCAAGGGCCCTGCTTCCTCTCTGTACACCACCACATGTTGGATCAGAAAGATAGAGAGCTTTTCATTATAAAATGCCCCATCTTCCCACAATTCTGAGGGCTGAGACGATGATCTCTCTGGTCTGTCAGTCATGGGTATCTTGATCAGCTTGTGTCCCAGGACCTGAGAGGAACTGGATGAAGATGTAAACTGAGAAACAGCAGAACAAAGCCCCAGAGGAAGGCAGCTGGTTTTCTGGTTCTCCATGACCTGCCAGTGCTGAGCTCTCATTCAGTATGATCCTCCTTACTGAATGTAGCTGGCACACTTTGAAATAGTTTTGAAACGTTCTTGTTTAGGAAATTGCATCAGGGTGTAATCATTGTATAGGTAAAAGGAGCAACTTCCCACATAGCAAAAACATTAACTCGGGGCCTGCTGTACTAATTATTTAATCTCAAATTGGAGGCTTCTACCGGACCTTTGATCATTCAGTTTCCGTACGAATGACACACAACCTTTGAATTTATAAGCCTTTATAGCACTAGACTTGGGTGGATATCTGCCCTCTAAGCTATTAGAATTTACTCTCCATCAGGAGTATTGCTATGTTCCATCGGGCAGCTCTTATGGTCAATTGGTGAGCCCTCATGGTCACGTGATTCCTACCCCATGTTGTCTTCTCTCTCCATCTTCCCTCTCCCTCCACCCCCACTCGGAGGTCTCCTGCTTAGGAACAGAAAACCCTGCCTACCTTTCTTCTTCCCAGCTATAGGCTGAAGGCATCTTTCTTCACCAATCAGGGATAACTGGGAGGCAAATTTACATAGCAACGTTAGGGTCCACAGGGGGATTCTCTTGTTACTGGGGCAACCAGGCCTTGGAGGCTTATCTTTAGCTTGCAGTACACAGCAAAACCAAACCATAGCAAAGGCCTAGAACTCTACTTCCACACTGATGGCTATATCCATCTTTTAGAAAGTCTCTTTTAATTTTCAAGTTGAGATTTGTGAAAAATTTCAAAATATAAACGTAATTAGAAGTTCTCTTTTGATAGATAAAAAAAACGTTTCAACTTTTCTAACCTTGTAAGAAATGTATCATTTTATATAACATGTAATATTTAAATATTTACAATATTATATCTCAATGTTATTTTATCTGTTGTTATCTTCAGCTTTAAGGCTATGGACAAGCAAACATGAAATCAGGGTCTGGGCCACCAAGCCAATCGTAGTGTTTCTAGTTACATGGAGAGGTGATTTTTGCAGAGAAGCATTTGAACATGGCCATCATGTCGGAGGCAATGTTAACTGATGGGGGATAGAGTTGGGGCCTGAGAACCGACTCTGTTTTCAAGATGTTATCATCCACTTCTTCACAAGCTATAGATAAGAAACCTAAACTGAAATCAATTCCTCATGGGTTGGGGTTCTTACAAACTACCAAATAATTAAGATAATGCCTGTGTTTGTCTCACACTATCTCTTTTTACACACACACACACACACACACACACACCACACACATCACACACACACACACCACACACACACCACACACATCACACACACACCACACACACACACACCACACACACACACCACACACACATCACACACACACCCCACACACACACCACACACACACCACACACACATCACACACACACACACACCACACACACACATCACACACACCACAGACCACACACATCACACACACACACCACACACACACATCACACACACACACACACACCACACATCACACACACATACACACCACACACACACACCACACACACATCACACACACACCCCCCACACACACCACACACACCACATACCACACACATCACACACACACACACCACACACACACCACACACATCACACACACACCACACACACACACCACACACACACACCACACACACATCACACACACACCCCACACACACACCACACACACATCACACACACACACACACCACACACACACATCACACACACCACAGACCACACACATCACACACGCACACCACACACACACACATCACACACACACACACACCACACATCACACACACATACACACCACACACACACACCACACACACATCACACACACACCCCACACACACACCACACACACATCACACACACACACACCACACACACACATCACACACACCACAGACCACACACATCACACACACACACACCACACACACACACATCACACACACATCACACACCACACACACACATCACACACACACACATCACACACACACACCACACACACACACATCACACACACATCACACACCACACACACACATCACACACACACACATCACACACACACCACACACACACATCACACACACACATCACACACACACATCACATACACACATCACACACACACATCACATACACACCACACACCACACACACACATCACACACACACACACCACACACACATCACACACACATCACACACACACACACCACACACACACATCACACACACCACAGACCACACACATCACACACACACACACCACACACACACACATCACACACACATCACACACCACACACACACATCACACACACACACATCACACACACACACCACACACACACACATCACACACACATCACACACCACACACACACATCACACACACACACATCACACACACACCACACACACACATCACACACACACATCACACACACACATCACATACACACATCACACACACACATCACATACACACCACACACCACACACACACATCACACACACACACACCACACACACATCACACACACACACCACACACCACACACATCACACACACACCACACACACACACATCACACACACACAGACCACACATACCACACACACACAGACACACACAGACACACACACACACACACACACACACACAAACGGTGCAAAACGGAGGGAGAATTTTAAACAGGGAAAATTCTCTGTTCAAAGTTAACAAAGAACAGAATCTAAAGGAAACATACGGGCAGCTAGCTGCATATATAACCAGGATTCTTCTTAATGATCCGTGTCATTTTTATTTCAGGGCTAACTGGACTGTGCTTCAGTTAGATTAGTGGTTATGTAACTATAAGTCAGTCATAGAATATCTCAGTCCCAATGACTATACTCATAAAATCTAGATCATACCCTATTACCTTATAGAGCTATAGCAAAGTTTAATGAGCTGATAGAAACAAAATATCTCTAGATATTATTGAAGAAATGCTGGTATCACTGTTAGGAAGTTCAAGAGAATGCTAGCAAGAAAGTGCTTCTCTTGAGAACAACGGATACACAGAAGGAAGGTCAGATAAACTATAGGGCGAGATGAACAATGATACATATAGTGACTTGTCAGTTGTTCTCACAGGAACAGAGAAATGTTTACCCATTATCTGTTGAGATAATCTTGTGAATCAGACAGGGTTATTTGATTTGTAGAAGTGAAACTATGACTTATAAAGTTAAATGAACTGCCCCAGTGTCACCTTGCAGCTCTGTAATCAAGTGGACTCTTTTGAACTAATAGTCCAGAGTTCGTTGCACTTCTCCAAGCCATCAATGCCAGACACTTGACAGTATCAAATAGCTGAAAGTCTAATTCCAGATTGTGTCTGTAAACCTTATATGATGCTCACAAAAGGAGACTAGCTAGCACAGTAAGAGAAGGCCTCTTTTAGGGCACTTTAGACTACGACAACACTCCTGAGAACACACAGGGCACCACACGAATTCTTACACGTGATGAACAAGAGCTGTGTTCCTAATTCCTGATGCATCATATGTTCACACTCTCATATTGTTGTTAGCATTTTCTTAATGGAAATCGATTGTGAAAAGCTGTCCTCCCAACTACTGAGAGAAGACTGGCTTGATTTCTTCAGGTCACAGTTTGCTACATCATAAACACCAAAGAGGATTAAAACCATCCTTTGCTAGGCACCGGGAACATTTTGTGTTCTGAGGCAATTTGTCAGAAAGGATAACCCTGCGCTTTCCCTCTGAGTACAAAAACCTGCAAGGGGGTCTGTTACCACCAAAGGCCAGGAGAACTTCCCTGGTCTGGGATTGAACCCAGGGACATGTCTAAGGGCTGTGCAGAGCTGGCTCCAGCCCTTGCCTGAGCATCCATGGGGGAGCTAGCCCTGGAGGCATGGGAGTGGGAGGGATGTCTCTGCAGCTCGGAGCTACACTAGGGAGAGTGGGCCTTGTTCCTCACCTGAGCTGCACAGGAGGGTGCATGGGGTGCCAGTGAGCTGGCCACAAGGGTGTGAGTAGGGGAGAGCTAGACCATTTTTTTTTGCCTTACAGCAATGTGAGCTAGAGAGAGATTCTCTCTCTCTCTCTCTCTCTCTCTCTCTCTCTCTCTCTATATATATATATATATATATATATATATATATATGCATTCTCAAGGCCTTTCTAAGATTTCACACGTGATACCTACTCAGCAAATTCAACAAATACCTTCATAGCTTCTGAGTTGCAGCTCAAAATCAATTCTTAGGAAAACTTAAGAAAAAAAATCCTATTTGAAAGACAGTCAGCTTAGTTTTTCAGAACATGTACTAATTGCTACCTCATATACAACGAATGGTTTCTTAGGAATTGTCAGAGAAGGATCATTACCAGGAGGGTTACTAGGAGTCATTGCTAGGTGGTATGTCCACTATGTCCACTATGTCAAGCAAAACTGCCTAGCATAAACTTGAGCCTACTGAAACCTATCTGAATCAGTACAAATGACGTCACAGCTGTGGAGGGAAAAAACCTCAGATATAAAACAGAATTTCTAAAGAGTAAGAAACGTGCTTTGTTTATTCCCCACAATTACAGTGATTTGGTTTCAGCCCAAATAAGTACCACAAACAAATTCTACGGGAGTGGCCACTCCAGTCTGTCTTCATTGGTTGTCAAGTCCTGGGTCGGCTGATTCTTCCGTAAAAAAGCAGAACAAAAGTCCAGGCTTTCTACACCCTCAAGCGTTCGAGTGGTGCCTTGGGATCCGGATTTATTTATAGCAATCTGGTTCACAGAAGTACTTCCTGCCCTATTCAGCAAATGCTCACGTGGGCATCCTGGAGCCAAGGCGCAGATACCCTGACTGTGCCACCTAAGATGAGCTTTTCTAGCCTGTAGCGATTTTGATATAGCCATTGGTCTCTAAGGTGTCCCTCTATACCTCTGAACAGGCTCCTTTTTTAATGTACACATTCTATCTGTAGACTCTGTGATGAGGACAGATTCATCGGAGATGACTGATGTGGAATCTGTAATCAGCAGCTTCGCGTCTTCAGCAAGGGCGGGCCGCCGCAATGCCTTACCCGACATCCAGAGTTCACTGGCTACAGGTGGATCCCCTGATCTTGCACTGAAGCTGGAGGCATTGGCTGTGAAGGAAGGTAAAACTCCCAATCCTTGGAACTAAAACTCTGGTCATGCCTCTCTTTTTAATCATTTTTTGTAGAGCAGCCTTTTAACTAGTTATAAGTGACCTCTTTTCTTCTTGACTAAGGTTTTAAGGCTAAGTGGATTTCTGTGCCTTTCATTGTTATGGCCTAAGGGTGAACATAGAAACTGGAGTTCTGACTATTGGATGTGCATGATCGGGTGCTAGGATTCTAGGTTCAACCTCCAATACAAAAGTAATTAAGTAATCATGAATATTAATCATTTAACTGGATTTGAATTCTAGTTCATTGGCTGTCTTAATCTGCCACTTCCAATTTGAAAGCCTAATTCAGAAGCCAATGACTGCTGTATCTTCTAACATAACCAGAGGCAATAGGAGATGATCCTAGTCATAAGGTGTCTTTCTTACTTCTATCATTACTATGTCGTCTACTGTTCAATTTTACAACTGCTAAATGCTAGGAACCCCAGTGTTGAATAGGGCAGATGTAAACTCTGACAATAATTTAGTCCAATGAGAATGCTAGGTTTTTTAATGAATAAATATATAACCTAACAATGATAGGCTTTATCAGAAAGCTGGAATTTGTGCTTTGTAGAGAGTTCCTCAGTGATTACAAAAGAAATCAGAGCATCCATCACTGAAATCAGAATAACTTATGAGGCTGAGGCAGAAGGATTGCTATTAGATTGTTGCTATCCAGGAATTACACAGTATAATGTCCCTTTTATTCTATTGTATAATTGTCATTCGGGTGGCTTACTATCTCAGTCTGCTAGCCTAGGCCTAGTCCTAGAAGCTTCTAGCCTCTGTACAATCTTATCCAGACCTAAAATGTTTTCAGCCTCTGAGACTGACTGCTGAAGAGGCTCACCCTTTCTAGTTCTTTCTGAGCTTTGGCTGGTTCAACTCAGCTGTTCTGCCTCAAACCCCTTTCCCAATCTGGCTTCTCTCGGTTTCTCCAAATTTGTTGTTTGGCCTCAAACTAACTCTAGCAGTCTTTTCTAGTCTTCGGTCTACTCATTTTTTTTAAATTCATTCTGTCTTAATGTGAGTCTAGCTTATTCTCTCTTCAATCTGTCTCTGTAAAACTCTCCTGGTAAAAATGGCCTTCTCCCTCTCTGTGCTACTCTACTCTCCTTCTCAACTCTGCTGCACTGCTCTCCAAGAACTCTACTTTATACTGGACTGTTCTCTCTTACTCCTGAACTGTCTGTCTCTCCCTTAAGTAGCTTTCCTTTCCTCTCTCTTCTTGTGAGAGTTGGGCATATCCCATTCTACTAAATCTTTCTCCGGTTTGTCACTTTTGTCTGCTACTCAATTAGACATCACTTTCAAACATGAGTGCTTCCTTTACAAAGTAACTTTACCTTCATTGTTTGGGATTAAAGGCATACTAAGGGCATGCCTGTATTTCAGCCAGGAGGGTTAAAGGTATGGCTAAGGACTGAGCCATAGTCTAACTAGAAACAAGTTCAAATATCTTATAACAGTAGGTTCCAGGACAGCCTGTGCTAGCTACAATGTAATATTTTCTCAAACAAAATCAACATAATAACAATATCAGTTTGCACACCAAGGCAGAGGTGAAATTCCATGTGGTCCTACCATTAAGTAGATCCTTGGAAGGTCAGTGCCCACTGAGAAAGAGTCAGTTAACTTCCAGAGAGGAATTCCCACTAAGTTTGCCCAAGCCCTAATGGTAAGCCCTGAACACGTACACAC